>NC_080162.1:29531066-29891255 GCF_950295315.1 Erinaceus europaeus
ATGTTTGTTTAGCCAGGTGTGCCACTACCTGGCCCCTTTCCATATCCTTTCCAATACTTGCCCTCTCCTGTTTTGTTAATGAAGGCCTTTCTCACAGAAGTAGAGTGATATCTCAATGTGGTTTTAACTTGCATTTCTTTGGTAATGAGTGAATTTGAGTATTTCCACATATGTCTGTAGGTCATGTGTATTTCTTCTTTAGAGAATTGTCTATTTATAACTTCTGCCCACTTTTTTCTATTGAGTTGTTCTTTTTCTTTTTGTTGAGATGTGTGAGTTTTTTTTTTAACTTATAAAAAGGAAATAAACCATAGGATATGAGGGATACAACTCCACACAATTCCCACCACCAGATCTCTGTATCCCATGCCCTCCCCTGATAGCTTTCCTATTCTTTATCACTCTGGGAGTATGGACCCAGGGTCACTATGGGATGCAGAAGGTGGAAGGTCTGGCTTCGTAATTACTTCCCCGCTGAACATTGCGTTGACAGGTCAATCCATACTCCCAGCCTGTGGGGAAGGGCTCTGGGGAAGCAGAGCTCCAGGACACATTGGTGGGTCATCTGTCCAGGGGAGTCTGGTCAGCATCATGTTAGCATCTAAAATATGGTGGCTGAAAAGAGAGTTAACATACAAAGCCAAACAAATTGTTTACCAATCATGGACCTAAAGGCTGGAATAGTGCAGATGAAGAGTTGGGGGTGTCCTCCATCTTGTAGATGTTTGATATCAACAGCTCATCTTAAGTATGGTGTGCAAATATGTTCTCCCATTTGGTGGGTTTCCTGTCTATCCTTATGGAATTTTCTTTTTATGTGTAGGGTTTTTTTTAACCTGATATAGTTTCATTTATTCATTCTTGTTTGTGTTTACTTTGCCCATGGGGTGAAGTCTCCAAATACATCATTAATGTTAATGGCATGAAATGTTTTGCAAATATGTTTTTCTATATATTTTATCCAGGTCTGTATTTAGATCTTTGTTCTATTTTTTTAGCTAACTTTGGTGTTAATTGGTGGTATAGTTTCATTTTCTACATGTGGCTGTCCAGTTCTCCTGGCACCATTTGGTTATTTTTTGTTTGTTTTGTTCTGGTTTTTATTTTTGTCTTGTATTGTTTTGTTACTAGAGCTCTGCTCAGGTCTGGTTTATGGTGGTGCAGGGAATTGAACCTGAGACTTTGGATCCTCAGGCATGAGACACTCTTTACACAACCATTATGATACCTACCCCCAATCCTAGCACCATTTTTAAAGAAACTTTCTTTTCCCATTGAGCATTTTTGGCCCCTTTGTCATATATAAGGTACTTGTATGTGTGTAGGTTAAGTTCTGGGATCTCTATACTATTCCATTAATCCATATGTCCATTCCATCTATTTCTTTGTGTAATCCTCTACTTCCTTTATCAGTGTCTTATAGTTTTCCTTGAAAAGGTCCTTCACCTCCATTGTTAGATTTTTTCCCCTAAGTATTTTATCATTTTGAATCTGACTATAAATGGGATTGCTTCCTTCAATTTACTTGCCTCTGGTCCATTTTTTTTGTAGATAAATGCCACAAATTTGTGGATATTGATTTTATAACCTGCTACCCTACTGAATTTATTGATTATTTCCAGTAGTTCTTTGGCAGAGTTTCTGGGATCATCTAGATATGCAACATATCATCTTCAAATAATGATAATCTAACTTCATCCTTTCTATTTTGAATTCCTTTGGTATCTTTCTTTTTTATTTATATAATTTTGATTTATAAAATGGAAATATTGGCAAGACCATAGGATAAGAGGGGTACATTTCCCACCACCAGAACTCCATATCCCATCCCATCCCTTTATAGCTTTCATATTCTTTATCCCTCTGGGAGTATTGACCAAAGATCATTATGAGGTGCAAAGACGGAAAGTCTGCCTTCTGTAATTGCTTCCCTGCTGAACATGGGCACTGGCAGGTCAATCCATACTCCCAGCTTGTCTCTTTCTTTCCCTAGTTAGACAGGGATCTGGGGAAATGAGGCTCCAGTACACATTGGTGGGGTCATCTGCCCAGGGTAGTCAGGTTGGCGTCATGGTAGCATCTGGAATCTGGTGGCAGAGTAACGAAGCTGAAGGGTTGATATTCCACACCTGACGTCTATGGACGTGGTTCAAAGTGAAACATGCCAAGGTGGTACTGGTTGCACTGCTTAAACTGGGATCAGAATATGCAGTATCAGTTGGTATGAACTGAGAGAAGCATGCAAGAAAGTGAGCCCCACCCTAGAGGTTCCAGGACTGGGAGAAATATGGGCTTTATAGAAAAAGGGGAGGTTCCTGATGTGTAAGGGTTTAAGAAGGCAATAGACAGTTATTATTATAACCAAATTATTTGGCAAATGGGTTAATTTTGAAAATCCTATTGTTATGATTTACTGTATCATACAAGACCTCACCATAATTAATGTTCTTTTATGCTATTTACATATAGCTCTATCTTAGAAAGTAACACCACCAGTTGCTTCTGTTCTCCCCAGTCTGTTTTTAGGAGATTTAATATTTCAAAGAACAAGTCATTATTAGAAATGTATTAAAAATTGTGACATCAAGGACTTCTAGGAATATATTGAATAGAAGTGGTGATGGTAAGCATCCTTGCCTAATTCCTGATTTTAGGGGGAAAGCTTTCAATTTTTCCCCATTGAATATGATGTTAGACATGGATTTGTCATATATAGCCTTTATTATGTTGAAGAAATTTATTCCACTCCCAATTTCTTCAAGGTCTTTACTATAAATGAGGGTTGGACCTTGTCAAATGCTTTTTCTGCATCAATTGATGAAAATCATGTGATTTTTATCTTTCTTTATGTTGATGTGGTGGATTACACTGATTGACTTGTAGATATTGAACCATCCTTGTTTCCCAAAAATGAATCCCACCTGGTCTTGGTGTATTATTCTCTTGATATTTGTTGGATCAGATTATCCAAGGTTTTGTTGAGGATCTTTGCATCATTGTTCATTGGGATAAAGGTCTATTGTTTTCTTTTTTGGTGTAGTCCTTTCCTGCTTTGGGGATCAGAGTGATGTTATTCTCATAGAATGTGTTTGGGAGTATTTCCTCTGGAAGAGTTTGAGGAAGATGGGTATTAGTTCTTCTTTGAATGTTTTCTAGAATGCATTAGTATAGCCATCTGGGCCTGGTCTTTTGTTCTTGGTGAGGCTTTTGATTACTGATTGCTTTACTATTATTTGGCCTGTTAGTTTATCTGCTTCCTCTTGCATTAAGAGTTGACAGTTGATACCAACTCTAAGGATGGGTCCATTTCTTCTAAGTTGTCAAATTTATTTCCATATAGATGTCCATCATAGTCTTGCATGATCCTTTGTATCTTTGCCTCCTCTATTATAATATCTCTTCTCTCATTTCTCTTTTTCTCTTACTGAGTGTAGCTAGTGGTTTATCTATTTTATTTATCCTTTCAAAGAAGCAGCTCTTGGTTTCACTAATATTCCTAATGGTATTTTGGTTTTCTATTTCATTGATTTCTGTTCTGATTTTAAATATTTCCTGTCTCCGGCCAACTGTTGGGCCTCTTTATCCATTTCTAGTTTGTTCAGCTGGATTGTTAGATGGGTTACTAATGATTTATTTTCTTTATTAGTATGGGCCTGTATTGCTATGAACTTCCCTCTCAGGACTGCTTTTGCTGGATCTCATAGGGTTTGATAACTGGTGTCTTCATTTTATTGGTATCAAGGTAATTCCTAATTTTTTTTATAATTTCTTTAATGGACCATGTATTGTTCACTAGTATGTTGTTTAGTCTCCTGACTTTAGGGGAGTTTCTTTTCTTTTTGTAGTTGATTTCTAGCTTCATACCATCATGGTCTGAGAAGATACATTTTTTTATTTTAGTATTTACATATTTGTTTAGGCTGTCTTTGTGGCCTGGCATATGATAAATCCTTGTGTAAGATTCATGTGTACTTGAAAAGAATTTATGTATTCATTTTTTGGGGGGGGGATGGAAAGTTCTGTAAATATCTGTTAGACCCATTTCTTCTATGATTTCATTTAAGACCACTATTTCCCTATTTATTTTTATATAATTTGTTATATTTATTTATTTTCCCTTTTGTTGCCCTTGTTGTTTTTTATTGTTGCTGTAGTTATTATTGATGTTGTCATTGTTAGATAAGACAGAAAGAAACGGAGAGAAGAGAAGACACACACACACACACACACACACACACACACACACACTTTTATTTATTTTTTACTTTTATCAGAGCTCTGCTCAGTTCTGCCTTATGGTGGTGTGGGGGATTGAACCTGGGACTTCAGAGCCTCAGGCATGAGAGTATTTGCATAAACATCATGCTATTTACCCCCACTCCCAAAATAATTTTTATTGAGGAGGTTAATGGTTTATAGTGCAGCTATTGACACATAGGTACAATTTCATTATGCACTAGAACACCACAATTCTCTTTTACTCTCCCTCTCTTTTGCTTTGATGCAATACAGGATGCCCAGTTCTTTGTTTCACTTTGTGTTTTCCTTCCCTGTCCCTTATTAAGTCCTGCTTCATAAGTGATATCATTAAGTGTTTGTCCTTCTTCCTTTTTCCCCTCACTTAACATTGCCATTTTTTTTAAACATTATGTCTTTACGTTCTATTCAAAATGATGCAAAGGAGATGGACTTCATTTTTAACAGCTGAGTAGTATTTCATCATGTATATATGTCATAGGTTTTTTAGCCACTCATCTTTCATTGGATATATGGGTTGCTTCCAGGTTTTGACTATTAAAAATTGTGCTTCTATGAACATATGAACACACAGATCTCTTCTGATAGGTGTTTTTGTTCTCTTTGGGTAAGTTCCCAGGAAAGAAATTTCTGGGTCATAGGGCAGATCCATTTCTAGTATTCTGAGAAATCTCTGGATTCTTTTCCACAAGGGTTGAACCAATTTACACTCCCACTAGCAGTGCAGAAATATTCCTCTTTCCCCACATCCTCTCTAACATTTGTTGTGTCCCTCCCTCTCCCTCCCCCCCTTTCCCACTAGGGCTATTGTTGGGGTTCAGTGTCAGCAGTACGAATCCACTGCTCCCAGTAGTCACTTTTTCCTTTTTTTTAAATTTTATTTGATAGGAAATCGATGGGGTTTACAGTCAACAGTATTTATACACCTTTCCCATATTTGGGAGCTACTCTCTTCCCTGATCCAGGTTTCTGGTCCTTTTTCCAGCCATGACATCATCTCCCCAGAACTTCGATCCACTTGCATATCAGATTTCAGGCTCAGGGGAAAAAAAACCAAAACAATAAAAACTAGTATAGCCACAGGTCCTTTGGAATATAACTAAAATACGCCTACTAGCTATCTACAAAACGGAGACCCCCAACTCTTCATTTGTACTATTCCAACCTTTGGGTTCATGATTAGTGAACAACTTGTTTGGCTTTATATGTTAACTCTCTTTTCAACCACCAGGTTCCAGATGCTAGCATGATGCCAACCAGACATCCCTGACAGACAATCCTACCAATGTGTCCTGGAGCTCTGCTTCCCCAGAACCTCACCCTACTAGGGAAAGAGAGAGACAGGCTGGGAGTATGGATTGACCAGTCAATGCCCATGTTCAGTGGGGAAGCAATTACAGAAGCCAGACCTTCCACCTTCTACATCCCACAATGACCTTGGGTCCATACTCCCAGAGGGCTAAAGAATAGGAAAGCTATCAAGGGAAGGGATGGGATACTGAGTTCTGGTGGTGGGAATTGTGTGGAGTTGTACCCCTCTTATCCTATGGGTCTGTTAGTGTTTCCTTTTTATAAATAAAAGAAAATTTAAAAATAACAACAACAACAAGGGCAACAAAAGGGGACCATTTAAAAAAAATACTACCATAATGCCAATCTGCCTTCCCTGGGCAGACAACCTTGCCATTGTTTCCTGGAACCACACCTCCCAGAGGGAAAGGTAAAGACAGGCTGGGGGTATGGATTAACCTGTCAACTCCCATTACAGATTGAGATTACAAAATTAATTACAATGCAATTACAGAAGCCAGACTTCTAACCTTCTGCACTCCATACAGATCTTTGGTCCATTCTCCCAGAAGGATAAATAATAGGGAAGCCTCCAATGGAGGGGGTGGAATATAGCATTCTGATGGTGGGGACTGTACCTCTCGTATCTCACAGTCTTGTCAATCACTATTAAATCACGAATAATAATAATAATAAAGAAGATGAAAAATAAGAAAACAAAAAGCAGAACTTGGGCTATATTTGGTATATTGCACCAAAGGAAAAGACTCTGGAGTAGAGCGGAAAACATGATGGCAGAGGAGGACTCAGAAGGGCTGAACTGATATGTGCAAAACTGAGAAATGTCACACATGTACAAACCACTATATTTTACTGTTGACTATAAACCATTAATACCCACAATAAGGAAAAAAGTGGAAAAAAATTTACAGCCCAGGAGTTGGTGAGATGGACTCAAGCATGAGGTTCAGAGTTCAATTTCCAGCATTGTATCTGTCAAAGTGATACCCTGGTTTATTCTCACTCACTCTCCCTAGTCCTCTCCCTCACAAGTAATAAACATTTAATAAAAGGAACTGAAACTCACCTATAAAAGTTTATCATCAAAGACTTTGGGGTCAATTGGAATTATATATAAACATCTGCTTAAAGAAATATATCTCTGGGGGCCAGGATGTGGTGCATTTAATTAAACACACACATTACAAGGCACAAGGACCCAGGTTCAAGCCCCTAGTCCTTAGCTGCAGGGGGGAAGTTTCACAAGTAATGAAGCAAGGCTGCAGATGTCTTTCTGTTTCTTTCCCTCCCTATCTCATCTTCCCTCTTAATTTCTCTCTGTCTCTATTCATTAATAAGTAAATTAAGACTTTTTTTATAAAAAGAAGAAAAGTTGGGAATCATGCAGTAGTGCTGCAGGTTAAGCGCACATGGCACAAAGCACAAGGACCACAGAAGGATCATGGTTGGAACCCCGGATCCCACCTGCAGGGGAGTTGCTTCACAATCAGTGAAGCAGGTCTGCAAGTGTCTTTCTCTCTCCCCACTCCATCTTCCCCTCCTCTCTCTATTTCTCTCTGTCCTATCCAACAATGAAGACATCAATAGCACAACAATAAAACAAAAAGGGCAACAAAAGGGAATAAATAAATATTTTTTAAAAGGGAGAGAGAAAAGTATAACTCTGTGTTTACACCTCTTCCAGTCACATGCAAGAGGACACTCACCTAATAACAATGCCACTGGGGCTGGGTAGTGAGTGCCCTTCTTGGATAAATTGCACTCACTACAAAGCACAAGGACTGGGGTTCAAACTCCCAGTACCTAACTACTAGTAGGAATCTTCACAGGAGATGGAGCAGTGCTGTGACTGTCTCTCCTTTTCATTGTCTCTCTCTGTCTCCCTTTGTTTATAACCCTTTATATAAAAATGGTGGTTGCCTGGGATGATGGAAATGTGCAAACACTGAGTCCCAGCAATAACACCTGTGGTTGAAAAAAAAAATGTTGGGAGAGGCTGTGAGGACAGAGGAACCCTTCTGAACTGCTGGTGGGAATGTAAATTAGTCTAGCCTCTCTGGAGAGCAGTCTGGAGAACTCTCACAAGGCTAGACATGGACCTTCCATATGACCCAGTAATCCCTCTCCTAGGGATAAACCCCAAGGACTCCATAATAACCAACAAAAAAGAAAAGTTTACACCTATGTTCCTAGCAGCACAATTCATCACAGCTAAAACCTGGAAGCAACCCAGGTGCCCAACAACAGATGAGTGGCTGAGAAAGTTGTGGTATATATACACAATGGAATACTATTAAGAACAATGAACCCACCTTCTCTGACCCATCTTGGATGAAGCTAGAAGGAATTATGTTAAGTGAGCTAAGTCAGAAAGATAAAGATGAGTATGGGATGATTCCACTCATAAACAGAAGTTGAGAAAAAATAACAGAAAGGGAAACTCAAAGCAGGATTTGACTAAATTTGTAGTAGGGCACCAAAGTAAAAACCCTGGACTGAGGGTGAGGGTGGATGTTCAGCTTCAAGGGGCTGGGGGGGATGGGAGATGGCAATGGGGGATGGGATAGGACACAGTCTTTTGGTGGTAGGAATGGTGTTTATGAAACCTCCTATTATTTTAGTCATATAAATCACTAATTAATATAAGAGGGGAAAATTGATTGAATGCCTCAAACTTTTAAAATCACAGACTGAGTCTTTTTAATACATAGGCTGAGTCTTTGATATGTTGACTCTCTTAAAAGCTTGGAACAGGGAGAACAGAAGCAACCAGTGGCACAGCTATATACAAATAATGTCAAAGGACATAAATTATGGTGATGTTGTGTATGATACAGCAGATCCTAACAAAGGGATTTTTCAAAGTTAACCCAATTGCCAAATAATGTGATTATAGCAATAACTATCTATTGTCTTCTGAAACCCTAAGACAGCAGGAACCTCCTGCCTCCTCTATAGAGCCTATATTTCCCCCAGTCCTGGAACCTCTAGGGTAGGGCTCACTTTCCTGCATGCTTCATTCAACTCGTACCAAATGATATTGCATCCGCCGATCCCAACCTAATCAACACAACGAGTACCACCTCAAAATGCTTCAGACTGTGTCCAGAGTCGTCAGGTGTGGAATGTCAGCCCTTCACCCTCATTACTCAGGTGAGGTCTTTCCTTTCATAGGATTCTCTAATTCCATTCCAGGCAGTTCACTTCGTAACAAAGTTTCAAAACCTACATATAGACCAGGTCCTGTAAGATAGAGCATATGTTCACATGTATCCATAAATTAGGGCAAAATATATACCACCTTAAAGCAAAAATACACAATAGTCTGTAGTGAGTCAGTATAAAGTTCATAATGAAATAGTGTCTACTTAGACTTAGATACCCTCCTCACCTACTACCTATTAGAGTTCTCTCACTCACTCCACAGCTAACCCTATCAAAGCAAGGACTGCAAAAGCTGAATAAAGGCAAGATACTAGCATATTTTAATGATGACTCTTTAGTCACTATCTGGCCACCCCATCAGCTGGGACCTATTTGGGGAGTCCTGAGATTCCCAAGCAGATATGATGGACCTAGACCTCAAATAAGTCCCTCTCTCCATTGTTACCAATCATCTCTATCAGGAACAACACAATAGACCCTTAGGGGGAGCCCATAGGACCTTGCCCTCAACTTTGATCAACAATGGTAGAGAATGTTCCATCCTCTAAAGGGAAGATGGGCAACATACTCTATGCTACACTTGAGAAAGATGGGTTGATATTGGAGTGTTTCTACTCATGACCACAGAATGTGAGCTCAGATCTATAGGGATGCAAAGATCACATACGCTCCTAAGCTGATTATGGGACCCAGGTCACATCAAATAGATGGGGTTTACAGTCAACAATATTTACACCTCTTCCCCAGATTAGGGAGCTACTCTCTTCCCTGATTCAGCTTTCTGGTCCTTTTTCCAACCATAACATCATCTCCGCAGACAATAACTTGGATCTACCTGCATATCAGATTTCAGGTAGAAATTTTTATTTTTTGGGAAAAAAAAAACTAGTATAGACACAGGCCCTTTGGAATATAACCAAAATACACCTACTACCTATCTACAAAATGAAGGACCCCCCCAACTCTTCATCTGCACTATTCCAGCCTTTAGGTCCATGATTGATCAATAATTCATTTGGTTTTATATGTTAACTCTCTTTTCAACCACAAGGTTCTAGATGCTAGCACGATGCCAACCAGACTTCCCTGGACAGATAACCCCACCAATGTGTCCTGGAGCTCTGCTTCCCCAGAGCCCTTCCCCACTAGGGAAAGAGAGAGAGACAGGCTGGGAGTATGGATCAACCTGCCAATACCCATGTTCAGCGGGGAAGCAATTACAAAAGCCAGACCTTTAATCTTCTGCATCCCACAATGACCTTGGGTCCATACTCCCAGAAGGTTAAAGAATAGGAAAGCTATTAGGGGAGGGGATGGAATACAGAGTTCTGGTGGTGGGAATTGTGTGAAGCTGCACCCCTCTTATGCTATGGTTTAGTCAATGTTTCCTTTCTATAAATAATTTTTTTAAAAAGACAGAAAATTTTATTTCCAAAATCACAGTATCTTGTACATAACTGGACATTTATACAATTACCCTATAAAGTTTCTGTACTCCCACTTCTTCAGCAAAGAGGAAACTTTAGTCACTTGTAGTTTAGACTTAATTTAGACTTGGTTTCTATCTGATCTGATGACCTCTACTTAAGTAAGAGTTTCCTTCAAGATTCCAAACCCTCACCTATCAACTCATATGACAATTAGCAGTTTCTGCAGCACATCATATGAGAAGAACTAATAAGGCAAAGGAATCAAGGACAGGTTTTTCCCTTCACAATTCTTTCTGAAGCTTGAAAGAAAGTCTGGACACTAATGAATTCTGAATTCATGTCAACTCAATAGAGAACAAAGTATTTTATCTTTATCTAGAATAGGAATGAGAGAAGAAAAACCCAACAGTTCATCTACTTCCCTCACCTATATTTTGCCTCAATACTATTCTTGACTAAGAGATCCTGGAATTCATTTAAGCTGGAACTGATCATAGAAATTACCTATCATGACCACCTTATTTTAAAGAGAAGCAAATCTGAGCCCAAAGACATTAATAACAAAACCAGTCTTTAGAACTCAACATCCCTGACCTTGAGTCACCACTACTGTTGCAGAAGATGAAAATGAAATCTGGCTCTACACCAAATGGAAAAAAAATAATCTATATACTTGTTTTCAATTGCTTGTGAAAATCTAAGTCAACATATGAAACGTGTAAACTAGAAACAAATATTAATGGGCTTAGAATTGAGTGATCCAAGAGGACCTCACTTCCACAAGATACCTCTGGGATGAATACAAGGAACACACATATATACCCAGAATGTGTGCCTTTAAGATCCAAAAACAAGCCTTTCCATGGAGTCCCTACAAAGACTCACCAGAAAACCCTAAACCTAAGACAGCTGGCTGCACACTTAATAAGAAAAAAGTCCTAGGTCCAAAGCTAAACTACTGGCAGTTTAAAACTCAAGAGGAAAAGCTTAATGCTTAAGACTACTCACAAACAAGTTTAAAGAAGGAGCAGATTATCAGACAAAATAGCTCTGCAAACCACTGTGTTGTAATCAGAAAAACAGCTAGTTCCCAACTAAGTTTATCTGCTCTGACAGCTTTGGTCTTGGCCTGGCAGAGGTTGAGTGTCTACACAGTGAACATAAAGATAACCTGCAATGGCTACACATCCCCATCCATTTGCCAAAGGTCACTGAGGATTGAACATTTTGCTTCAGTGCCTCCACTAATCCAAAAACATGCCAATCTACTTACTGTTATACAACATCAGGAGGTTTGGATTTTACTTATCGAGGGATGAGAGTTAGAATGTGGTGACTATTATCACAAGGCTGAGCAACCATGGGTACAATGAAATTTTTAAAAATATTTGGTATTAGAATACCCAAAAAAGAGGATGAGATTAACAAGATGGTGGCAACTATTGCTGGACAACATTCCACTCTGAGAACATAAAAGCTGAACACTAGAGCATTGAGAAATTAAATCCATGCCCTGAAAAGCAAGCCAAGATTAAAAAATGTCATGTTGGTGTTCCTGGGTTGAGGGGATGATGTCAAAAACTGGATTGATTGCATTCTCATAGCAATATTGTGTGATGGAGGTGGGAAAGGGTCAAATGCATCAATATTCTTTCATGCTTTGAAGGCAGACACCATATCTTTCATCCAAATCTTATAAAATGTAAAAATCCAGTCATATGGTTCAAATTTCTCAGTCACCATGGTCAAAGGGTTTTTCCATTGGAGGCCAAACAAAATTAGCTGGGTTCTATTTCTTCCTTTGGGGCTACCAAGAAATGTTGATAATAGTAACATGGCTCTCAAATGATAATCAACTTGTATTAAATTTTTATGTTTGCCGTTCTAATGCAGCTTAAAAGTCTATCTATGGCTAAGTCAACATCCTTTCTACTCCTCCCCAGACCTTATGAGAAGTTAATATTTCTCCTTGAGTGTTCAGTGAATTCAAAGGCCACAGGACTTCCTATAGATTAACTTCCAATTTATCCTAGTAAGACAAATTGAGGTAAATCCTGAGAAGGCAAACACGAAATTATTCATAACAGCCTGTGGACCACACAAAATGTGTTAAAGTAGCATTTCCTACCTAGGCTTTTGATCTAAGAAGCAAATTTGCACATTATCCCAAGTTTAGGGGATTAATAATTTATATCACAGCTTGTTAGTAACTATGGGTATATTCTATCTTCAGGACACACACAAGAAAAATCTCTTTGTGAAACTATCTATAGGAGAAGGAAATCTAGGGGATTTACAGGGATGAGAAGGAAAAATATTGGACAGGAATTGGGGGATACTGGGTAAAAATTGGTAGAGAGTTTGAGGGGTCAAGTGGCTACTTTTTCTCTTTACATAACAGTGAAAAAAGCACAAAGACACTGCCCTTCCCTGAGGAGAGTGGGCGCCCTTTGATGCTAGGGCAAACATCTATAATGCTGATGAGAACTTTCTCTGGCCCTGTTTGCCCACCATGGGGGCGCATCCTCTGACCGCATCTTCACCTCTAGGCTGACCTCCTATTTAGTCATGGGACTGCAGGCAAAGGTTCATGTAAGGGTCAAAAAGATAGTGGCCTTTACACTCACTCAAAACCTGAATGTTGCAATCAAGAGAGGTCCATTTTTCCTTTCTTTTAAGGAACTAAAAGAGAGCACCAAGTCTGTTTTCTCTTTTATCTACAAAATCACTGATATTATCATCATTCTTTTCCTTCTAATGGAGCTATCTTGTAATTTGTTCTAGAGTCACAGGCAGAATTAGAACCCAGAACCCAATAGCCAGCCCAGGAGGCTAAATTGTTCAACTCTGCTGTCTCACAATCTTAAAATCAAGGAGATTGTTATGGAGGACATAAAGTAGATAGGGTCATAGACTTCATTGAGATAAAAAAAAAAAAAAGTCATTCTACAGTCCAGGCCACAGAAAAGTCTGCTACTGTTAACTACCCAGACTCTGATTCATCTGCAAAATGGGGACATATCCATTATCCAAAAGAGACACAGCACAAGTATCTCTTAACCCCCATAACAAGCATTAGGTATTCAAATTCTTAATGTCTGCTCCTTCCCCAGAGCAAATTTTTTAAAAATAAAATGGCAAAACTGCCTCCTTTGACATATTTGCCATAAGGTAGGTAACTGACCTGTCCTGTTCATTTCAAGATTGCTCTATAATTTTGCAGAGATGTTCTACGTTCTTTGGGAGTTTGATATCTTTAAGATAATAAGACTGTACTTCTGCTCAGAACCTCAAGTAACAGGCCCAGACACACGTAGTCACACACTTGCATATGGGGAACAGCCATGAATAGGAATAATAAATTTCCTACTACAGTCCCCTAACCCAGTTTCTCTTTGGAGAGATCAAGTTGAAAACAAGCAAGAATATTTTCAGGTTTGTTTTCTTTATTACTTTGTTACTTTCTGCTCCATCTACCTGGTATGAATTGTAGGAAAATATATAGCCTCCTTGTAAAAGGTAATAAAGTAGCATGGAAAGCATCAAATTACAAGGACAGAGAGCTTTGAATCAAACCCTAATTCTTTCCCTTAGCAGTGTTTGGAAGACAAGTTATCAGATGCTCAATCTTATCTTTTTCTTTGTTCAACAAAGACAACAGCACCTGCCTAAGTGAGTAGCTATATAAGCTGAATTACCATACATACTGACATAATATTATGAGAATAACATAAAGTACTATCTTGAACAACAGGTTTCTTGTTGGGTTCATCCACAATACTCGAGTCATCTGATAATATCATGATATTTAACATTTGGAAGCAGAGATAGAAAATATCATTTCAGGTCCCATCCAATTTTTTAAGGAGAATAGAACAGGAGCTACAAATGTTTATCTGGAACCAGAAAAGACCTAGAATTGCTAAAAACAACCTTGAGAAGAACATAACTGGAGGAATCAAACTCCCAGGTCTTAAATTTTATTACACAGCCATTGTGACCAAAACTGCTTTGTACTGGCACATAGACACACTGATCACTGAGAGCCCAGAACTAAGCCCCCACACCTATGGACATCTCATCTTTGACAAAGATGCCCAGACTATTAAATGAAGAAAGAGAGTCTCTTCAACAAATGGTGTTAGAAAATTTGGGTTGAAACCTGCAGAAGAATGAAACTGAACCACTATATTTCACCAAACACAAAAGTAAATTCCAAGTGGATCAAAGACTTGGATGTTAGACCAGAAATTATCAAATACTTAGAAGAAAATATTGGCAGAACTATTTTCCACAAAAAAAAAAAAAATTAAAGGTATCTTCAGTGCAATGGATCCAATTAAAAAGAAAACTAAATTGGGGTATCAAGCGATACTGCAGAGGGTTAAGTGCACATGGAGTGAAGCGCAAGAACCTAGCATAAGAATCCTGGTTCAAGCCCCCAGCTCCCTACCTGCCAGAGGGTTGCTTTACAAGCAGTGAAGTAGGTCTGCAGGTGTCTATCTTTCCCCGTCTCTGTCTCCCCCTCCTCTCTCCATTTCTCTCTGTCCTATCCAACAACAATAACAATAACCACAGCAATTATTTAAAAAAGCAAGGCCAACAAAAGGGGGAAAAATGGTCTCCAGGAGCAGTGGATTTGTGGTGCAGACACTGAGCCCCAGCAATAACCCTGGAGGCAAAAAAAAAAAAAACTAAATCAAAACAATACCAACGGGACTACATCAAATTAAAAAGCTTTTACACAGCAAAAGAAACCAATACCCAAACAAAGAGACCCTTAGCAGAATGGGAGATCTTTACATGTCATACATCAGACAAGAGGATAATGACTAAAATATATAAAAAAAAAAAAACTCACCAAACTCAACAACAACAACAAAAAATGACCCCATCTAAAAATGAGGTGAGGATATGAACAGAATATTCACCATAGAAGAGATCCAAAATGCCAATATGAAAAAATGCCCCAAGTATTTGATGTCAGAGAAATGCAAATAAAACAACAATGAGATAACGCTTTACTCCTGTGAGAATGTCATACATCAGAAAAGGTAGCAGTAACAAACGCTGGAGAGGGTGTGGGGTCAAAGCAACCATTCTGCATAGCTGGTGGGAATATAAACTGGTCCAACCCCTGTGAAGAACTCTGGAAAACTCTCAGAGGGCTAGAAATGGACCTTCCCTATGACCCTGCAATTCCTCTCCTGGGGATATATCCTAAGGAACCAAATATACCCATCCAGAAAGATTTGTGTATACCTATGTTCATAACAGCATAATTTCTAATAGCCAAAACCTGAAGCAACCCAGGTGTCCAACAACAGATGAGTGGCTGAGAAAGTTGTGGTCTATATACACAATGGAATACTACTCTTCTATTATAAAAGGGTGAATTCACCTTCTTCACCCCATCTTGCGTAGAGCTTGAAGAAATCATGTTAAGTGAGATCAGTTAGAAAGAGAAGGATGAATATGGGGTGATGTCATTTGTAGACAAAAGCTGACAAACAAGATCAGAAGGGAAAGCACTTGGACATGAATTGGTGAACTGCACCAAAGTAAAAGGCTGTGGGGGGATGGGGAGGGTTCAGGTCCCGGAACATGATGAGAACCTAGTGGGGACTGAATTTTTATGTGGAAAACTGAGATTTGTTATGCATGTGCAAACTATTTTATTTTACTGTTGACTACAAACCACTAATCCTCCATAAAGAAATTTAAAAAAGAAAAAGAATCATTTCAATGACATGTCCTGTCTTACTTTCATTTCTCATGACTGTATGTAGAGAGAGTACATGGAAACAGAAGGGGATAGAATTGAATGCCAGAGAGATAGAGCAATAACAACCTAAAGACTAGTTACCTAGGTCCCTTCTCCACATCTGATTTCTACTGTCAGGAGGGACAAGATGTATCTTTAATAACAGGTCACATGAGTTAACTCACTATTTTTATATATCCCCCACATACATTTAAAATGGTTCAAGCTAGTTACTGGTTACAAGCAATTAAGAGTCAACCAAGATACAGATCCAGAACCCAAGCTTATATGGAGTCACAAATTTCTCTTGTCTTCACCTCCTCCTATCTGCCTTCCACCTTTGCGAAGTCAGCAAACAATGTATTATAAATCACTAGACTCAGTTGACTCTTTAAGAATATGTCTTGGGGCCAGGCAGTGGGCACACCTGGTTGAGTGCACATGTTGCAATGCAAGGACCTGGGTTTGAGCACCCAGTCCCCACCTGCATGAGGAAAGCTTTGTGAGTGGTGAAGCAGGATTGCAGGTATCTCTCTGTCTCTCCCTACCACCCCCTTCCCTCTCGATTTCTGGCTGTCTCTATCCAATAAATAAATAAAGATAAAAAGAATTTTTTTTAAAAAAGAGTATGTCTTAACTCTCTTTTCAGCCACCAGGTTCCAGATGCTAGCAAGATGCTAACCAGACTTCCCTGGACAGACAACCCCACCAACGTGTCCTGGAGCTCCGCTTCCCCAGAGATCCACCCGAGTAGGGAAAGAGAGAGGCAGGCTGGGAGTAGGGATCAACCTTCCAACGCCCATGTTCAGCGGGGAAGCAATTATAGAAGCCAGACATTCTACCTTCTGCATCCCACAATGACCTTGGGTCCATACTCCCAGAGGGTTAAAGAATAGGAAAGCTATCAAGGGGAGCGGATGGGATACAGAGATCTGGTGGTGGAAATTGTGTGGAGTTGTATCCCTCTTATCCTATGGTTTTGTTAATATCTCCTTTTTAAATAAAAAAGAATATGTCTTATTCTCACAACTTTTCATAATTATCTCAGCCTACCACTTCCCAAATGTTCTTACCCCTGCCTTTCTCTCTCTCTCTCTCTCTCTCTCTCTCTCTCTCTCTCTCTCACACACACACACACACACACACACACACACACACACACACACACACACACACACCCTTATATCTGTCTTTGCTAATTATGCAAACAGCCAACAACAACTTGCTGGCATTAGAAGCACATATTTGGCACTTCCTCCAGCAGGATACTTTGCCTGCATGAGCCCTCACGGTCTCCTTCACAGAATTGGAAACTGCCCATAATTACCTCCATAATAACCAAAAGACTTTAGCAACAATAGAGCATTTAAGTCCTTAGGAAAAAAATTGGACATGGCTGTAAGCATTGCAACTCGAAGTTACACTTTGTGTAACCTGCCCCAGGACACATTTTTTATGACTTGTTGCAGCTTGCAAAGAGGGGCGAGGAGAGGAGACAAGAGGTCTCAGAAAAGTCTGGCAATAAGGACTGGTAAGATTCTGAGGAAAAGAGGCATTGGGCAAACTCCATCTCCCTAATCTGCATGGTGACTGTCGGCCAAGTCTGCTCTCAGAGCTGCGAGAAGGACCAATTAATTTATCAATCTGCACCTCTTTCTGCCATAACATATTTCCTTCTTGCCAACAAAAATGTGTCCATTATCAGGCAGGTCCCTGTCCTCCTAAGCAGCCCATGCAGCTGTATAATTACACTTCTTTCCTTGACAACTTGCATGATTGTTTTCCTAACAGTATATTACTTCGTTAGTACTTTCCAATATACGTTATTTTTAAACTGTCACTTTTGCCCAACTCATCCCAATTCGCACTCGTCTGTTTATCATAACAATCATTAATAACTGTCAGTCCACGCCATCAATGTAACGAACTCACTCCCTCATTAGCATGTTCTAGCATTTGTTCCGTAGAGGGGGCTGATTATTTTTTACAACAGGCCAAGCCAATTACTTTAGTGAAATGGAATCACATTAATCAAAACTTAACAAGGTGGCAAATTTAAAGATATCAGATTGCAAAAGACAGCCTAACTAATATGTCAGTGTCAGGGGTAGCGTGTAGGTATGCAGCAGCTGTACTAAATATATCTCTTCACTGAGGCCACATGAATTTTGACGTTTCATATGATCTGACAACTACCAAAGTGATATTATAGAAGGTAAGAGCTTGGTGCTGCACAGCTCACGGTGACTTTTGTAGATTCTGGCAAGGGCAGCTTGAGCAGAGAGGGAGGTGGAAGATAGGAGAAGAAAATGGTGGCCATGCCTATCCAACTGGCAGAAAGCAGTTGATCATGTCTCTCTATGCCAAGGCATTTTCTTTTACACTTTAAATGATGATAGTCATCCATCACCATCTGACAACTGCATCAAAACCAGCTGCAAAACATGCAAAGCCCAGCAGTCTAAAATATGCTGACACAACCAACAACAACAACAAAAAAAAAACAGATAAGAAAAAAACATATATATGATAGTTATTTCTTTATTTACTCCACAGGAAGACGACAGAGCAGAGGTTGAGGAAATCAAGAAGGGGTGGGGGGAGACTACAAAATCTTTACTCATGAAGACAGCAAAGAAAAACCAATTGTCAGAATACAGAAGAAGAGGAAAATAAAATATTAAAAAGAGAAAGAATGCAAAAGAGACAAAGAATGACTTGAGAAAAAAGAGAAGTGCTGAATGAAAGAAGGGCAGAGAAGACTATAAAGAAAGGAGAATAAGAACAACTTACTATCAGAATTGAGCCTTTTGGAAAAAGGACGAAGTAGAGGTTTTCTTTTGAAGGAGCTGATTCTACCCCAGCAGTGTGTCTCCAAAGCAGCTTCACATTTCCATAACACTAGCCAGTGCTTTCCTACCACCTCCTAGAGGGAAAACACTAGATCCCATACAGGTTTCTCCTGGCTACATCTACCCACTTTGACAGATTGCAGGAATCTCTGGGCTCCTGGTCACCCACAGGATCAAGATAAACTCTTCAGCACAGCATTTGGGCACCACCTTCACAGGCACACACATCTCCTTATAATTTCTCCCTACCAACCCAACCCTTACTTCAACCACTATAAAACGTTAGCTTTTTTTTTTTTTTCCATGACACTGGGACCTTTTGGTCTAGAGAAGTTTAGGTGGTTCAATAATGTCTTTACCTATAAGAAAAAAAGAGCATTTATTGTTATGACTTGTAAATTACATGTTTATAGTCTACATTATAAGTAGATAAGTAACATAAGTTAAATGCTTATGTTAGTGACAATCCAATGGAGCACATATTACATACACAAAATATATACAAAGTATGGATATGGGAGCTGATGGAAAAAGAAAATTGATATTGAGTTTTTTGTTTGTTTTTTTATAACTAGCTTTTTTTTTTTTTAGTTGGGGAGTTAATGTCTTACAGTGTAGTTATAGACATATGGGTATAATTACTCATCTCCCTGTGTGTATCATGCAACAGGAACTCAAGCATCCCTCTACCTCCTCCCTTCCTCTCTTTCCCCAGTCCCCTTTGCTTTGGTGCAATACATCAAATCCCTTCCCTCTGGCCTCTTTCCACCATTCAGAAAACATTTCAAATCTCTGTCCTGACATCTATTAGGGGAAGGGAGGGGAAATACCCTTAAATAAATTATTTGATTTCTCTGAGTCTCCATTTCTTTATTTATTACAAGAAGGAAAGTATTACTTATAGCTCAAAACTTACTTTATTTCATCCTAAATTACATTTAAAAGTAGCTAAAAATATATTTGGGTTTACAGTTAACAATATTTATACACTTTTCCCATATTTGGGAGCTACTCTCTTCCCTAATGCAGCTTTCTAGCCCTTTTTCCAACCATGACACCATCTCCCCAGACAATAACCTAGGTCTACCTGCATGTTAGACGTCTCAGGCAAACACTAGTAAGTCATGGGACCCTGGGAATATACCTAAAATAGGCCTTCTAGTTTTTCCAAAAAGGAGACCCCCAACTCATCATCTGAACTATTCCAGCCTTTAGGTTCATGATTAGTCAACAATTTGTTCTGCTTTAATATCTTAACTCTTTTTCAGCCACCAGGTTCCAGACACCATGATGCCAACCTGACTTCCTTGGGCAGACAACTCCATCAATGTCCTGGAGCCTCACCTTCCCAGATCCCTGCCCCACTAAGGAAAGAGAGAGACAGGCTGGAAGTTTGGATCAACCTGCCAATGCCCATGTTCAGCGGGGAAGCAATTACAGAGGCCAGACCTTCCATCCTCTGCACCCCATAATGATCCTGGGTCCATACTCCTAGAGGGATAAAGAATAGGAAAGCTATCAAGGGAGGGGATAGGATATGGAGTTCTGGTGGTGCGAACTCTGTGAAATATACCCCTCTTATCCTATGGTCTTGTCAATATTTCCATCTGATAAATAAAAAATATATTTAAAAAGATAATTGACAAGTGAGGATGCAGCTTTCTTAAGAAAAAGTCCTTGTAGTAGTGACTTTGCTTCTACTCGTCTTTACAGTAAGTGTAATGGAAGCCAAGTCCTAGAATTCTGTGAAACAACTGGAGTAGAGCCCTTCATTACAACTATCTTCTAAGAGATGTTCTTCCTCATCTGAGGAACTCATTAGCATTTATATAATAAACTAGGGAATAGGATGACCACATATAGAATATAGAAGATGTCCAGCAAGATTTGAAGACTCTTCAGAGACATACTTATTTGGAAAGGCACCAAGGTCCAGTATATTATATGAGGCTTCCTTTTTTAAATCCACAACCCAACCAGCTCATCATCCTATTACTGTATTTAATGGAGCCTATTTATGTATTATTCTGAGGAAACCCAAAACTAGGTACACTAGGCTGGCAAAGAAACCTCTGTATAATGTTATTAGATTCAGTTATAGCACAGAGTTCATGAAATTGTGCTATGATTCATTTTTATAACTTAAATCGTTATTTGGTTGGGTTGCCATGTTGAATGTGATAGATGTGTATGATAAAACTGAACAAAGAGAAGGGCCAGTGCTTATAAGCTGAACCATTAGTCAGTGTATTAACCCTTTCTCTTCTTAATTATGGCACATTCCTGGAGGGACTGCCCCATGATCACCCAACTTGAGACAGGTACCACTGTCAGAAATGACAGTCTAAGCTCCCCAGCAAGGAGACAGCTCTCTGCAGAATTTCACCATCTATGCCATCCCAATTTCTGTGTAAGGATAAAAGTATATACCACAAGTGCACATGAGTCCTGTTGCAAAATCTGATCACTTCCCAGATTTTCAACTTACATTCCAGTCCTGAAACTCACACTACAAACACTTAGCTCTTGTCCAAATTAACATTCAGGGCAATCATAGTGAGAGATTATTATGCCACCTAATTATGAAGTCATGGGGGGGGGGAGAAGCCAAACTTAAATAAATCACTGCAGCATAAAATTTATTTGAAATAACTTAAGGAGTAGGGGAGTAGGGCCTACATCTTTCATCTCAGTATCTTCCACATTTTATAAAAGATTATTTTAGATTGTACCAGAGTACCGATCTGTTTCAAGATATCATGAAGTAGACTCTCTACTAAAGGTAATCATCATATTTAAATTATTAGTTTGTAAGGAAATTGAATTTTCACTTTAAAGAATTATAATTTTAGGGAGTCGGGCAGTAGCACAGTGGGTTAAGCACACATGGCGCGAAGCACAAAGACCAGCTTACGGATCCTGGTTGGAGCCCCTGGCTCCCCTCTTGCAGGGGAGTCGCTTCACAAGCAGTGAAGCAGGTCTGCAGGTGTCTATCTTTCTCTCCCCCTCTCTGTCTTCCCCTCCTCTCTCCATTTATCTCTGTCCTATCCAACAACGATGAAAACAACAGCAATAATAACTACAACAGTAAAAAACAAGGGCAACAAAAAAGAAAATAAATAAAAATAAATATAAAAAATTAAAAAACAAATCAAAAAAGAATTATAATTTTAATTTTGTGAAAGGATTTCCTAATAAATTCTAATCCTGACATATTTTTAGTCAGAAGAAAACTGGGTACCGTGTATGTTCCAAATACGGCTGCAACCTATCATCCAGTATGCTCTACTAGAATGTGTGATTTCTTTTTTTTGGTATTTAATTATTTATTTATTTATTTTATGAAAAGGAAACATTGACTAAACCATAGGATAAGAGGAGTACAACTCCACACAAATTCCACCACCAGATCTCTGTATCCCATCCCCTCCCCTGATAGCTTTCTTATTCTTATTTTTTTTTATTTTATTTATTTATTTATTTATTTATTTATTTATTTTCCCTGTTGTTGCCCTTGTTGTTTTTCATTGTTGTTGTAGTTATTGTTGTTGTAGTTATTGATGTCGTTGTTGGATAGCACAGAGAGAAATGGAGAGAGGAGGGGAAGTCAGAGAGGGGGAGAGAAAGACAGACACCTGCAGACCTGCTTCACCGCCTGTGAAGCGACTCCCCTGCAGGTGGGGAGCCAGGGGCTCGAACCAGGATCCTTATGCCGGTCCTTGCGCTTTGCGCCACCTGCGCTTAACCCACTACACTACCGCTGGACTTCCAGCTTTCTTATTCTTTAACCCTCTGGGAGTACAGACCCAAGGTCATTGTGGGATGCAGAAGGTGGAAGGTCTGGCTTCTGTAATTGCTTCCCTGCTGAACATGGACATTGACAGGTTGATCCATACTCCCAGCATGCCTCTCTCTTTCCCTACTAGGGTGGGGATCTGGCGAAGCAGAGATCCAGTACACATTGGTGGGGATTTTCTGTCCAGGGAAAATGTCTGGTTTGAATCATGCTTGCATCTGGAACCTGGTGGCTGAAAAGAGAGTTAACATACAAAACCAAGCAAAATGTTGAACAATTATGAAACTAAAGGCCAGAAATAGTGCGGATGAAGAGTTGGGGGATCCTCTATTTTGTAGATAGCTAGTAGGCATAGTTTAGTTATATTCCAAAGGGCCTGTGGCTATATTAGTGGGTTTTTTTTTCTTTTTTCCCGAGCCTGAAATCTGATATGCAGGTGGATCCAAGTTATTGTCTGTGGAGATGATGTCATAACTGGAAAAGGAACAGAAAGCTGGATCAGGGAAGAGAGTAACTCCCTAATATGGGAAAGGGTAATAAATATTGTTGACTGTAAACCTCATTGATCTGATTTGGTCTGGGGCCCATAATCAGCTTAGGAGCATATGTGACCTCTGCATCCCTCTAGATCTGAGCTCACATTCTGTGATCATGAGTAGGAACATTTCAAGCTGCCCCAATATCAACCCATCTTCCTCAGGTGTAGCATAGAATATGTTGTCCATCGTCCCTTCAGAGGATGGAACATTCTCTACCATTGTTGATCTAAGTTGAGGGCAAGGTCCTTTGGGGGGCCCACAAAGGGATCTGTTTTGTTGTTCCTGATAAAGATGACTGGTAACAATGGAGGGAGGGATTTATTTGAGGTCTAGTCCATCATGTCTGTTTGGGAATCTCAGGACTCCCCAAATAGGGCACCCACTGATGGGGTGGTCTCATAGTGACTAAAGAGTCATCATTAAAGTATACCAGTCTCTTGCCCTTATTTAGCTTTTGCAGTCATTGCTTTGATAAGGTTAGCTTTGGAGTGAGAGAGAGAACTGTAATAGGAAGTAGGTGAGAAGGGTATCTAAGTCTAATTAGATACTATTTCCTTGTGAACTCTATACTGACTCACTACAGACTATTGTTTATTGTTGCTTTCAGGTATATATTTTGCCCTAATTTATGGATACATGTGAACATATGCTCTATCTTACAGGACCTGGTCTATACCTAGGTTTTGGGGCTTTGTTAGGAAGTGAACTGCCTGGAATGGAATTAGAGAATCCTATGAAAGGAAAGACCTCACCTGAGTAATGAGCGTGAAGGGTTGACATTCCATGCCTGATATTTCTGTACACAGTCTGAAGTAAGGCATGTTGAGGTGGTACTCGTTGCATTAATTAGGTTGGGATCGGCGGATGCAATATCATTTGGTATGAATTGAGAGAAGCATGGAGGAAAGTGAGCCCCACCCTAGAGGTTCCAGGACTGGGGGAAATATAGGCTCTATAGAGGAGGCGGGAGGTTCCTGCTGTCTTAGGGTTTCAGAAGAAAATAAATAGTTCTTGCTATAATCACATTATTTGGCAATTGGGTCAACTTTGAAAAATCCCTTTGTTAGGATCTGCTGTATCATACACAACATCACCATAACTTATGTCCTTTGATATTATTTGTATATAGTTGTGCCACCAGTTGCTTCTGTTCTCCCTGGTCTAGGCTTTTGAGAGAGTCAACATATCAAAGACTCAGCCAAAAAAAAAAAGACTCAGCCTATGTATTAAAAAGATTCAGTCTGTGCTTTAAAAAGTTTGAGACATACAATTAATTTCCCCTCTCATATTAATTAAATAGTGATTTATCTGACTACAAATTAATAGAAGTGTACATAAACATCACTACCACCACCAAAAGACTGTGTCCCATCCCATCCCCCACCGCTGAACATCCACCCTCACCCCAGGGTTTTTACAGGGTTTTACTACTCCAGAGAATGTGTGATTTCTACAAGTTCCTTCCCCTTAGATCTAGGCATGCTGATAGAATACACAGAATTTACAAAGTGGGATTTACACTATGCCCTTTTTAAGATAGGTTATAAATATGCGATAGCCTCCATCTTATCTCTAAAATACTTGCTCTTGGAGGTTTTACTTGCCAAGTAAGAAATTCAACTACACCCTGAGACAGCAACACAGTGAGGAAGCCAAGTCACATGGAGGAGCTACATAGAGGAATATAGTCAGCAGTCCTCCAGCCTATGCTACCCAGATGTCAGATGTGTGGGATCACACTTTACAGATGATTTCAGACCCCAACATTGAAGTCAAACCCTGTTATTAATTCCTTCCAGTGAAAGTCCTCTATTTGTGGATCAGTGGCAACCCATTATACTTCCTGAGCAACAGACTGCATGAGCATAGTAAAATAATAGAAATACTGGGAAGCATGGAGAAGAAAACGCCAAATCAAAACCCAAACCCAGGGCTGCTGATTTCTTGGTGTAGTGGGGTTTCTTTTTTACCACTCTTCTGGTGTGCCTTTTGTATTAAGTGAAGTATACCTAGGTCGTATATACCAACTTTATCAGTAAGTCAAAGAAGAAACAGGAGAATGTCATTCAAATGAGCATCAGACTCATTGAGGACAAGTAGAGGTTTCTTCTGCCCTTTAGATTATTCAGATCTTCCAAAGAGACAACAAATGTAAAACATACATTAACCAAGAACAACAAATTTGGGTATGTAGGCACCCAAGAGGAGACACAGATATAGATATATCACCCACCATTAATTGCCATAACTTTATCTCAATCTAAAACCAAACCACATGATCTGATAAAAAGATAATGATCATTTTTCCTGTTTATTTAAATGAAGTATTACAAAGGCACAGACACTGTATTAGACTGACTCAATTATTTAATTAACTGTGCTTATTGAAAATAAAAGCCAGAACTTTAAAATAAACCTTAAGCAAAGCCAGATGATAGCACACTCAGTTAGGTGCGTATGTTACCATGTTCAAGGACCCAGGTTCAAGCCCCTAGTCCCTAGTTGCCTCTCTTTGTCTCTCCCTCTCTATCTTCCCCTTCCATCTCAGTTTTTCTCTGTGTTTATCAAAAAATAATAAACTTTAAAAATGTTAAATAATAAACCTTAACCTTTAATAATATATGTGTGTGTTATATAATCACATATCTATATATTAACACATTGCCTGCATTTTCAAAATCAGGACCATCCTAGAGAATTTAAGAAGTAACCTCTCTACACTGTCTTCTTTCCTAGGAAGCCTTCCCACCAAATTAGAATAGAAGTGATGGCTTCTACCATCACCTAGTCAAGAATTACAGCTTCATTTTTTTTTTTTGTTTATTCTCCCCAGGGTGAACTCACCCTTTCTCCTTCCTTAAACAATCCACCTCCTTTGACTCAACTTTGTTTTCTTCAACTATAACACACTCAAGAAATAGAAGAGTTATCCAAGTTCATAGAAGCTTGCCTGGGTTTTAGGCTTTAAACAGCTTGCTTATTTCACATCTTTTTTTATTCTGTTTAATATTTGTGTTCTGCTGTGATACATCCTCTTCACTGGGGTCCTCATAATGGCTGAAGTGCAGTGAAGCCTACGGATGCAGAGCTCTGAAAAGGAACTTTCTTCTTTATTTTTAGCTTGTTTTTATATTTTTATTACCTTTATCTATTGGATAGAGACAGACAGAAATTGAGAGGAAGGGGGAAGATAGAGAGTTAAAGACACCTACAGCCCTGCTTCACCACTTGTGAAGCTTCCCCCTGCAGGTGGGGACCAGGGGCTTGAACCCAGGTCCCTGCACAATGTAACATATGCACTCAACCAGGTGTGCCACCCCCTAACCACTGTAAAAGAATTTTCTACCTAGCTCTGTGTATCATTACACATGGGCCCCAGGTTGGAAATCTCAAAATCTCAAATACAAATTGGCAAGGGGCAAAAAATTGATATATTCCTAAAAGGCAGACCAAACAAACAAATAAAAACCTTTTGTGAATTCAACACAGAAAGTCAGTTAAGGGCAGAAAGCATGTAGCTTCATTCTCCCCAAAAATATCGCCTTGCCTCAGACAGTCCCCAGCCTGACCACTGTGCTAACAGAGAGGCTGCAGATATGAGAGAGGCTTCTAATTTCATTCCCTCACTGATTTATTTCCTCCTGCACATCATTTTGGTATGACTACAATGTGTAACTTGATTACACATGATACATAAAATTATTGCAGCTGTTCAGAAGTATTCACAGCAAGGAATTTTCCAATACATATACAGACACAGATACACAGACCTACACCCACAAAACTGGACTTTATGAATATCATGCTAAAAATCACAGTCATGGGGAGAAAACAAAAAGTTCATTCTTTACTTATTCAGGTTTTACCAGTGTTCTCTGCCTATATGCACTGTCCTTAAACACAAATTTAAGAGTTCAAATATCCAAGTAAGGTCTAATAGGGAGGAATAACATCTTGGACTGATAATGGCAATAGAAAAGAAAAACGAGAGTGTACCTTTTAATTTTACTTGAAGGTGCTTCTGTGAAATTAGCTGCATTCAATTCCACTTTAAACACCACAGAAAAGTTTCTCTCCTGCCTGCACACTCTGTGGGCTACACACCATGCCTAAGATTAATCCTTCAGGAGTTTTTTATTTCCTATTCTACCTATCTTTCATCTTCACCCCAGACTAAGCAGATGGATGTGAATTCAAAGTTTTCTGATCTTTAGCACAAGTTATGGAGGGTTATCTTTGGCTGTATATCTTTCTGCTGGCAGTGCTCCCTTGGTGATGAAGGATTAACCACCCCAGCTGTCTCTTCCCAGAATGATGCAGTGCCGTGCTCCTCAACACGACAGCATCACTTAATCTTAATGTCCGCTCTCGGAGCGCAGCCGCGCAGGACAAAGCCAATCAACATCAGATGCCACCAAGATGGACCTACTGCTTGGCCCTGGAGTCTCTCACCCTCTCACTCCTATTAATCAACATCATCCAGCCCAATCCCAGAGTTCACTTCTCTCAAACCACAGTTAAGTTAAACTGGGGTCCATGTTAACCATATGACGCATGTGGTGGGAGGAGGGGTGGTAAGCGACAGACACATTAGAAGCATAGCATACTAACCATGTTGCTGTCTTTCCTTCCACCCTATTTCTTACCACTGACATCATCAGGCCCTAATCCCTCTTCATGCACTGAAATTTACCTGTATGATATAACATAAATTATCTTGAATGAAGCCAACCTATCTCTAGAGACCACAAAAGAATCAAGCCATATTTTCCCCCTACCCCCCTAACCTCCACATTTACCTAGAGCTTACACATAAAAAGTGGGTCTAACATATTTTAATTCTTTCTACACACACACACACACACACACACACACACACACACACACACTCACACTCTATAATCTTAGCACTGTAGCACTAAGGGAAACCCCTGCCCAATTAAAAAATAAATAAAATAAAGATGTCCACTTGTATGACCTAGACATCCACAAATACATCTAATCCTAAGAAGCCTGCAGCCCTCCTTTTCTACAAATGTGAATCACAGGTGGTGAATGCAAAATGGCACTCTCATGTTTTTTCCAGCTCCAAGCAATTATAGTAATGTACCTTCTTTTCTTTCTTAAGGACGGGAACCAAAAAGTCAGCCCAGATCTCAAAGGCAAACGTAATAAAACAGTAAATTATTGCTAGAGTTTACTAAACAAATGCAACCTAGTTAAATTTGGAAAAATCTTCACTTTTGCTTACATTTGCAATTTTACTGCTGAACTACTGGTATTTCTTACTTATGCAACATTAAAATGTATAAGAAATCCTCTTGTGTGCTATATCCAGCATCTACTCTTGATTTATAATACCCAATTTAGGGGGGGGGGAATACAACTAAACCTGATTTAAATCACAGATTACTCTGTAAAACACAAGCAAGGAACTATTCCAAATCCTAAATGTAATTTAAACATATTTATATTTTACAGTGATATATTTTCCCCATTCCTTGTCTTACGACTGTAAACTTTCTATAATTATATAAGCAATTTCCCTAAGGTCACAACATTGATCATAGTTATAAATTGCTAAAGAACAACACACAGTGAACAGTAAAATATATGCTGGACATCACAAACAGTTTCATCAAGTCAGGAAGGGATAGGAGAAGGAGAAAGAGAGAAAAATGGTTATAGAAAAAGGAGAAAGTAACAAATTCTCCAACAAAGCTATTATGTAATGTTGAATCCTCTTCCCGAAAGCTATTTGGAACAAGTTTTACAAACTGTCCTAAGTAGGGACTGGTTAGATTTTTTATGAGGAGTTTAATCCTTTGCCTATTACTCTGAAAGTCATTTGTGAAGGAAGCTTGGGGAACAAACTACAGAATTCACTCAGTTAAAGCACAAGTGAGAAGATAACCTGTAAGACGTATAGTACCTTCTACCATGAACAGTAGAGTTCTCAAACTTCATTCCTAGGAAACTTGGATTACATAGAGATATTCCTTGGTAAAATAAGGATTCAGATCTTCTACCCACTCTTTAAACAGAGCAACTTCTTTTTATCTTTTATATCTCTTGGGGCACTGTAGAAGAAATCTCATTTTGAAAAACAGTTTTAACATTTGTAAAAACCACAAAAAAAAATAATAAGGTTTGGAAACTACCAGTCCTGATGCTATTATAATAAAGATTGGAATTTAAAAAGTTACTTGAGAATGTATAGCTGTCAGTGATTCTAGTGTTTAAGGTAACTATTCATCCTAATGAGAAAGGATATGGTGTTCTCTGTACAGGATGCAAATGGGGTGGCTGTCAGGTACCTCCAGTATCCAGGGTTCCAGCTGGCCAGGGCTGACAGGCTGGTCAACCTCAGTGGTTAACAATGCCACACTCCACTCTGGGAAGCTGCCTATTATGAAGACAGCTGAGACCCTGAGACCCTGAGACCCAGAAGGGAGGAAAAAATCTCTGTGACAGTCACTGCCTTCTCAATGTGAAATAAACTTTAAAAAACCTGTATTCTGAAAGCTCAGCAAGAATGGTTCAATTTTTTTCCCCCTCAAAAATATTTTCCAAGTAAGGCTAAGAAACTTTATAGTACAGGATCCTGGTGAAGTTTGCTGAGTAAAATACAGTATCACAAGTACATGCTATATATACTTTTTAGGCGGGTGATCCATCTCCTGAAACAAATACAGTCCCCCTCCATTCTAAACCCTTTCTCTCTACAATTTCTTCTGCTATTTCTTCCTGCCCAAATCCATTTTTCTACTTTGTAATTAATAACTCACAAATAAAGCATATCTAGTTTGCCACAAAAAAAAATTCCTTATGTGACAAGAGAAAATATTCACAGTACAGAAAAGGTATGGTACAAACATGGAGCAAACAAAACACAAACTGGCTACTTGTAGTGAAGAAGCAGAATGAAGAGTGGATTGGATCATTGTAAGAGTCTCAACCTTGACACAAAAAGAATCTATATAGCCTACCAGCTAACTTTTTCAACTCAAAGTCAGTTCAAAAATCCACTTTACCTCCTCTGCTATGTAACAGGCATAGAAGCTCCTACCTGTGAAAAGCAAATGTGCTATACTACAAACAAAGTTAAAATGCAATATAAGTGTTCAATAGATGTTAATTAGATAACTACTCCCTCTTCACTTAGCTATTTTTGGCTGTTTTCTGCTTATGTCTGTCTTTTTGATTGCCTGAATCAAAAAGGGTATAGATTCCCAGTAAATGAGCTTTAAAAATATGACAGTGTGTGAACACACAGACAGAGAGAATCTTGGAGGATTCTTAGTCTTAAAAAAGAATGGGAAATCTCCAAGCCCATGGTAGAATCTGTGTGGGGTAAAATACTCGGAGTTGCTAAACTTCAGGGGGTGATGACTGTGATAGTAGGTCATCACCCAGAGATACAGCAGGATTGAGAACTTTTATTGAATTTTATCACTTAATCATTAAGAATATCACTGTTAATTTACAAGATTATTCATATAATTTTAATAGAGCAAAATTCAAGTCACCTCATAAAAAATAAAAAGGTACTTTTAAATCACCTATAATCCTGCTGCCCAGATGAAGATAATACGGTTAACATTTACTGAGCGCTTACTATATAATAGCATTGACCCGAGTGTTTTATTATGTTGTCTATTACATTACCTAATTTAAATCTCTTTCTGATGTAGGTAACTGAGACTTGGAGTAGCTAAATTATTTGTATAGTAAAGACTATGAATTGGAGACTGAACCCACAGTTTATTTGCTTATACTTCATGCAAAATTGCCAACCAGAAACAAATTCACATTTTAGTATATTTAACTTTTTCCTAGATTTATAAATAGACAGGTAAATAGGTAGATGGATACCAGCAAAAGTCCTCATACAGTAATTTAATTTTTACATAGGATTAGACAATATGTTTATATATTACAAATGTATTTGAATCAGGTACAGAAATCTTAGGAATCCTGACATTTTTCAAAATCCTAGGAATCCCGACATTTTTCAAAATCCTAGCAATCCTAGGAATCTCTACATTTTTCAAAAAAGATAACTTCTATATGGACAAATATTAAAATTTCAAGCACAAGTACTTTCCACACCACTGTGACTATGAATTTGACTTTTCAAAAACTGGTAAACTGAGTACATACAAATAAACCCACAACTACAGCAGGTGGGTTTCTCAGAAAGTAACAGGGAACACTGACCAAATATTTAAAAGAAACAGTGAGTGATGGGAGGGGGAATGAACTTGGCAATGTTCACAATAACAAGTCTTTGTACAAGTATATTAATCAGAAAAGGCAACTTGAAGTATCCCATTAAATGCCAGTTCCTTTAATCCTTCAAATCAAATGCCTCTACTTTTTTCACCAATTCCTGTATTTACAGGACCAGAAATATTCCATTTGAGGCCTATTTTTCATCTTTTTCTTTGTAAATGTTAGTGTGATCTAAATTATGAACAGAAACTAAGCTCAACTAGTGTGTGTGTGTGTGTGTGTGTGTGTGTGTGTGTGTGTGTGTGTGTTAAAAGCTTGACTCTGTTCCAGCAGGGAGAGAGCAGATAGACACAAATTCCTCAGAGAAAACTGGATTGAAGGACTTGAAAACAGAAACTGCCCATCAACAGATACAACTCAACTCCTCAAAGGTCATTAAACAGAGGAGGAAAGAGGTATGGTGAGGGCTTGAAGTGGGATGGTGAATAAGAAGATTATAACAGAACCTGAAAGGCCAAATCCTGCCCAAGGATATTTAAACACAACCCCAGGGCCTTCACTCCATCCTGGCCTGAAACTGGCACACAAGGAAATTAACAAGTCATTACCACTGACAAAGAGCTCTTTAAAGACAACTGAGATCATTTATCAGTTACTGTTTGCTAACCCAAACATAAGCAAAGCATAAAGGTCATAAGAACTTGTGTTACTTCTTTCACATTACTTGGGTACCACCCTAAACTGCCTGTATAAGTACCTACAACTAAACAAGTCAATAGCTCACACTTCTCTCAAAAGTGGCAAGAAATCTCAAACTCTTTGGAAGTAAGATGACTGCCTTTTCATGGGTTTTCAATTTGATAAGTTTAAATTAAATACATTTTCTTCACTTATTCAATCTTTTATCCTCCAAAATGTTGCATAATAGTCGTCATATTTCTAACTTGTAGGCATTTGTTATCAATATTGATTTTTTATATTTTATTTATTTATTTATTATTTATTGGGGAATTAATAGCTTACAGTTGACAGTAAAATACAATAGTTTTTACATGTGTAACATTTCCACAAAACAATACACCCTCACTAGGTCCTCCTCTGCCATCATGTTCCAGGACCTGAACCCTCACCCCACATCACAGTCTTTACTTTGGTTTCACTTCTGACCTTGTTTTTTAAATTCTGTCTATGAGTGAGATCATCCCATATTCATTCTTTTCTTTCTGATTTATCTCACTTAACATAATTCCTTCAAACTCTATCCAAGATGGGGTGAAGAAGGTAAATTCACCCTTTTAATTGCTGAGAGGTATTCCAACGTGTATATAGACCACAACTTACCCAGCCACTCATCTGTTGCTGGACACCTGGGTTGCTTCCAGGTTTTAGCTTTTACAAATTATGCTTCTGTGAACATAGGTATACACAAATATTTTTGGAAGGGTATATTTGGTTCCTTAGGATATATCCCCAGGAGAGGAACTGAAGAGTCATAGAGAAGGTACACTTCTAGCTCTCTGAGAGTTCTCCAGACTGCTCTCCACATGGGCTGGACCAACTGACATTCCCACCAGCAGTGCAGGAGGGCTCCTTTGTCCCCACAACCTCTCCAGCATTTGTTGTTACTATCTTTTCTGATTATGACATTATTACAGGGGTGAAGTGGTATATCACTGTTGTCTTTATTTGCATTTCTCTGACAATCAATGACTTGGAGCATTTTTTCATATTGGCCTTTTGGATCTCTTCTATGGAGAATACTCTCTTCAGATCTTCCCATTTTTGGATGGGGTCATTGGATTTCTAGTTGCTGAGTTTGGTGAGCTCTTTATATATTTTGGTTATTATCCTCTTGTCTGATTTATGGCATATAAAGATCTTCTCCCATTCTGTGGGAGGTCCCTTTGTTTTGGTGGTGGTTTCTTTTGCTGTGCAGAAGCTTTTTAATTTGATGTAGTCCCATTGGTTTATTTTTTATTTAGTCTTCTTTTTAATTGGATTCATTTTATTGAAGATGCCTTTAAAATTTAGATGGAAAAAGTTCTGCCAATATTTTCCTCTAAGTATCTAATAGTTCCTGGTCTAACACCCAAGTCCTTGATCCACTTGGAATTTACTTTTGTGTTTGGTGAAATATAGTGATTCAGTTTCATTCTTCTGAAGGTTTCAACACAATTTTTCCAACACCATTTGTTGAAGAGACTCTCCTTTCCCCATTTAGTCTGGGCTTCTTTGTCAAAGATTAGATGTCCATGGGTGTTGGGGATTCCATCTGGGCTCTCAATTCAATTCCACTGATCAGTGTGTCTATTTATATACCAGTACAAAGCAGTTTTGATCTTTGATAACAATGGCCCTATAATACTTTTTTTTTTTTTTTTTTGCCTCCAGGGTTATCACTGGGGCTCGGTGCCTGCACTACGAATCCACTGCTCACAGAGGCCATTTTTTCCCCTTTTGTTGCCCATGTTGTTTATCATTGTTGTTATTATTATTGTTGTCATTGTTGTTCAATAGGACAGAGAGAAATTGAAAGAGGAGGGGAAGACAAAGAGGGGGAGAGAAAGATAGACACCTGAAGACCTGCTTCACTGCTTGTGAAGCGATCCCCCTGCAGGTGGGAAGCCAGGGGCTCAAACCAGGATCCTTAAGCCGGTCCTTGGACTTTTTACCATGTACGCTTAACCCGCTGCACTACCACCCGACTCCCTACTTTATTTATTTTTAAGTCTACTGTGTCAGATATGAGAATGACTTTTCCTGCCCCTCTCCCATTTTTTATTAGCCTGTATGATAGTGTTCCATCCTTTCACTTTGAATCTGTATTTGTCTGTTGAGTTAGGTGGAGAGGGAAGGGGGAGATAAAGGGAGAGAGAGACAGAGACACCTGCTGCCCTTTTTCACCACTCATGAAACTTTCCCCTTCTTGAACCCTGGGTCCTTGCACACTATAACATGTGCACTTAACCAGGTACACTACCGCCTGGCCCCGGCATGCTAGTTTATTGGAAGTATTTTTCAGAAGTGAATTTTGAATTCTATTAAAATGATTTGTTTTCCTTTGGCCCTATGTGAGTATTTGTATTAATAAATTTCCTGAGATTAGAAAATTTAAAAAAATTGAATGATGAGAACATACTGTAGGAGGATTCCAGATAATTTTGGTTTTCAAATTAAAAATGTAAGTCAGGGAGAAAGCAAAGCAGTGGCACATAAGACTTGCATATGAGAGGCTCAAAGTTCAATCCCCAGAATCACCAGTAGCCAGAAATCAGTGATACTCTTGTCAACAAAGAAAAAAAAAAAAAAAAACAAGGAAAAGCAGCCAGGCAGAGGTACACCTGGTTGAGCACACATGTTACAATACACAAGGACCCAGATTCAAGTCCCTCTGCAGAGGGACCTGTAGCTGAAGAAATGCCTCTCCCCACTCCCATTTCTCTTTTTCTCTTTCTTTATCTCACCCTTCCCTCTCAATGTCTCTCTGTCTCTATCCAATGAATAATAAATAAAAATATCTTTAAAACAAGGAAAAATAAGTAAGTCTCCTAGTTTTATTTTACTTTGGCTCAACCGTCAACTGTTACTTGCCTTCTCACCCATATTCCAATAACCTATGCTAGTCTGTCAAAATACTAGTCATAAAACTGTCACTGACATCATCTATTTCAAAAAATTGTTCACAACTGGATCCATCATCAACTCACTCTAAACAACCAGTTTCGAATTCCAAAGCAATTCCACACCACAATCTACATCTGTATTCCCAAACCCACTTAGCTATAGTTTCCTAAGTCCACTCTGATACAGTTCATTCTTTGGAAAGATAATAGAATGACAAATTTTCTGGACATAAGTTTCATGTGCCAAGGGACACATGAAAGGCAAGGGACAAGGCAGCATTAAATTAAAAAAGATGCAACTGGCTTAAAACAGAAAAGACATCCAGTGTCTGAATGTAAAAACATCTCTAAACTTGGCTTACAAAATTGTTAATTATGTACTTGACAGTGAAATATCACAAACAGATGGAGCTAAAGAATACAAACCCACACAGGGAGTGGGTAGGAATGGGAAAAATATACTCAGACAAATGCCATCAAAGAGGATGTTTTAATTCAATCTCCTCCACAACTTTTACAACTATGCAGTTGACTTACATATCTAGACAAAAGTTCACAAGTAAACCTCCCCACATCCTATTCCCAGGCTTTAAAGTACAGACTCTAGATTGAAATGTCTTCTCCCCTGTGTAGAAAGTTGGGTCACAAAGTTTGTGGCCACCAAAGACAAAGAGTCAGGCTAGCATCTAAAAGAATGCACATACCAAGACTGTAAAAAAAAAAAATCACTTTTTGAGAAGTTTGGTCTTATTTTGTTTGTTTGTTTTCAAAAAACATAAATCATCTCAATGCCCTGGGAGACTGCTCCAGAGACCCTCCCAGAGCCTCACATGCCACCTCCTCTCAAACACATGCTCAAGTGCTCACTATAGCCTCTGCCAGGAATCTGCTCTCCAGAGACCCCTTCTCCAACCAACAAGGAGGAACCACAGTCAGAAACACTCGCACGGACTTGTTGAGGAAAGTCTTAGTATCAGTGTCACTGACAAGAAAAGCTAGACATCTTGAGGGTAATGGCTACCTGATCCTGTGATACCAGCAGGAAAGAGTCTTGGCAGAAAGAAAAATCCCATTCCTTAGAGAGTTTTTCAGCACTTCTATGCTGGAAAAGAGACATAGTTTCTCCCCATATCTGATATAAAAGCATATAATAAAAAGATATAAATAGTTCCTTCCCGTAGGACATAGTTGGGAGTGGGAGGGAGAGAACTCTTCCATCTCACAGAACATTTTAACACTTAACCTGGAAATTTTATGGGTATAATCATAGGTGAACTATTAAAATAGAATGTTTTATTTTCAAATAAGTATAACAGCTTATTAGCAAAGCCATCTTTAATAAGTCTATCTTAGATAATAATAAGATGATAAATTTAATAATAAATAAAAAATAAAAAAGATGATAAATTTAATAATAAGATGATAATAAGTCTATCTTAGATAATAATAAGATGATAAATTTCTACGTCCAAAGGTTACATTCTGCTAGGGAAAAAAGAAAGTACTACACTCTCCTTCAAAGAAGAGAAGATGGAACAGCCTTTATTGACTGCCTTCAAATATTTATAAAATGTTGAAAACAACCAGGTTACATTGTAAGCTACTACAAGGTACTTGTTTAAGTACTACCAAATAAAAACCCCAAATTTTAAAAACTTATTTTATTTTTAAGTATGTGTTTATTAATGAGAGGAGGAGAGAAAATCAAGCACAGCATCATTCTGGTGAATGAGCTGCCAGGGATTAAAGTCAGGACCTCATGCTTTAGAGTCCAAGGCTTTGTCCACCATGTTATTTTCCAGACTGTGAAAAGTCCAATTCTTTCCCCTAATATTCTTCTCCAAAGATTTCCAGCAAAGGTTTAAGATGTTAGCATTTCCTCTACTTCAAGCTATTTCTAATATAAATGACTCCAGAATAACTAAACTTGCAGAAGAAGGTATCAAACTTACTCTTCTCTGGGAGACGTACTGCTACCTTGGTGTACAACACTGACATTTAAAGATTGGTGATGGTATCCTGCAATTCCTCTCCTGGGATATATCCTAAGGAACCCAACATATCCATCCAAAAAGATCTGTGTACACATATGTTCTTGGCAGCACAATTTGTAATATCCAAAACCTGGAAGCAACCCAGGTGTCCAACAACAGATGAGTGGCTGAGCAAGTTGTGGTATATATACACAATAGAATACTACTCAGCTATTAAAAATGGTGACTTCACCGTTTTCAGCCAATCTTGGATGGACCTTGAAAAAATCATGTTGAGTGAAATAAGTCAGAAACAGAAGGATGAATATGGGATGATCTCACTCTCAGGCAGAAGTTGAAAAACAAGATCAGAAAAGAAAACAGAAGTAGAACCTGAAATGGAATTGGCATATCTCACCAAAGTAAAAGACTCTGGGGTGGGTGGGGAAAATACAGGTCCAAGAAGGATTCAGAGGACCCAGTGGGGGTTGTATTGTTACATGGGAATCTGGGGAATGTTATGCATGTACAAACTATTGTACTTACTGTTGAATGTAAAACATTAATTCTCCAATAAAAAAAAATTGGTGATGGTGAGCAAAAGCCTTGGACTATTGTGGGTCAACAGAATAATAAGGAAAGGATCCATACATGGTCAGAACAAATTATGATATGTTACACTAGTTTTTAAAAAGTCATCATCCAGGCAGCTTAAGAACAATGTGTTCAGATGGAAGAATGGGGGAATCAGTTTAGGTTGGTTAGGGTGGGTCAATGGAAACAGATTTACCCTCCAGAAGAGCATAGCGAAAACCACATCAATGCTAGTCATAGAAGATCACTTTATTTTGCAAAATATAAAACTGTTTCATTGCAAATCTATGGAAACAATGTCACAGGGGCCAAGGGCTGTCACTTCAAGTCAATGGAAGGCCCATTTCAATGTGGTACTGATAGCCAGAGATGTCAAGGCAAATTACACCCCCACTTTCTGAGACAGAAATCAAAGTTAGGAACATTCAGCTGGAGACACACCCACAGGAGTTAGGAAAGCCAGCTCTCCTTCCAAGTCATGCTAATCTATCACAGACTCAAACAAAGGATTTGTTTTTTCTCATTAGGACAAAAGAGAAAGATTGGTTACAGGATAGTCCAAAGGGAAATTCAAGGGGATATTCTAAAGGCCCAAACTGCACTCTTGCCACATGTGAAAATGGGGGAGGTGGAGATGTAGGGGAATGTCTGGTGGAATTTGAATATAAAAAGGGAGTAATGTGGACTGAGATTATGGTGTACCAGGCTGAGCACCATCACCATTACCATACATGAGAACTTGGGTTCGAGCACACAGTCCCCACCAGCAGAGGGGACTCAATCTTGAGATGTGAAGCAGGTTGGTAGGTGTCTACCTTTCTCTCTTTTTCTCTTTCTCTATCTCCTCCTCCCCTCTCAATTTCTGTCTTACCAAATAAAATAAACAAAATGGCTGCCAATAGAGAGAGTGATGGATTCATAGTACTGGCACCAAGCCTCAGCAATAATCCTAATGTGTGTGTGTGTGTGTGTGTGTGTGTGTGTGTGTGTGTGTGTGTGTGTGTGTGTAATGAGGGGGGCCAGATCCTACACTTTACCATGTGCAAGGATTCAGATTCCAGCTGACAACACTACATAAGAGCATCATGCATGGCACCAAGAGAACCTTTGCAAGTGCTAGAGCAGCCTCTCTCTGTCTCTCTCTCTCTCTCTGAAATTAAAAGCAAAAGAAGTCTACTGGAGGGGTTAGGTGGACTGGGTGGTGGCACATTTGTTAGAGCTCACATGGTACAATGTGCAAGGGCCAGGGTTTAAGCCCCCAGTGCCCATTTGCAGGGGGGGAAGTTTCACAGTATTGAGGCAGTGCTGCAGAGGTCCCTCTCTCTCCCTTTCTAGCTCTCCCTCCCAACTCAATTTCTCTCTATCTTTATCCTAAGTAAATAAATAAATAATTTTAAGAGTCAACTGAAACAATATAATCACACAGACACTAATCTCATGTTCCAAAAGAAAAGGGGGGGGCTGAAAGAGAATAACAAACAGACACTGAAGCATGTGGGTCTTCAAAGACAGTACTAGAATTCATAATCTACACTGCAGAGATTCCATGAAGTTAGCTAGTCAACTTGTAGGTAATACTAGAAATACATGACTTAGAGGTTATTAAATCTTGGACATGATCAGTCCAGTTACCACCAATAAGTAGGTTCTATAGAAATATTATGGCAAGGCTATAAACTTGTTTTCTATGAAGATAGAAGGATTAAAAGGAAAAGGTAGACATAATTACAGAAGCCAGACCTTCTTCTTTTTCTGCACCCCATAAAAAATTTTGGTCCATACTCCCAGAGGGATAAAGAATAGGGAACCTTCCTTTGATGGTGGTGTTGATGTACACTCCTAAAAAAAATAAGCAAAAAAGAAGAAGAAGAAGAAGAAGAAGAAGAAGAAGAAGAAGAAGAAGAAGAAGAAGAAGAAGAAGAAGAAGAAGAAGAAGAAGAAGAAGAAGAAGAAGAAGAAGAATAGGGAACCTATAATTGCCAAATAATGTGATTATAGCAGTAACTATCTATTGTCTTCTGAAACCCTGAGACAGCAGGAACTTCCTGCTTCCTCTATAGAGCCTATATTTCCCCCAGTCCTGGAACATCTAGGGTGGGGCTCATTTTCCTGCATTCTTCTCTCAGTTCATACCAAATAATATTGCATCCGCCGATCCCAACCTAATCAACACGAGTACCACCTCAAAATGCTTCACTTCAGACTGTGTACAGAGACATCAGTCATGGAATGTGAACCCTTCAGCCTCATTACTCAGGTAAGACCTTTCCTTTCATAGGATTCTCTAATTCCATTCCAGGTGGTTCACTTCCCAACAAAGTCCCAAAACCTAGATATAGACCAGATCCCCTGAGATAGAGCATATGTTCACATGTATCCATAAATTAGGGCAAAATATATACTTGGAAGCAAAAATACACAATAGTCTGTAGTGAATCAGTATAAAGTTCACTATGAAATAGTGTCTTCTTAGACTTAGTTACCCTCCTCACCTACTTCCTATTACACTTCCCTCACTCACTCCAAAGCTAACCCTAGCAAAGCAAGGACTGCAAAAGCTGAATAAGGGCAAGAGACTGGCATACTTTAATGATGACTCTTTAGTCACTATCAGGCCACCCCATCAGCTGGGGCCCTATTTGGGGTGTCCTGAGATTTCCAAACAGACATGATGGGCTAGACCTCAAATAAATCCCTCTCTCCATTGATACCAGTCATCTCTATCAGGAACAACACAATAGACCCCTTGGGGGCCCCCCATAGAACCTTGCCCTAAACTTGGATCAACAATGGTAAAGAATGTTACATCCTACAAAGTGAGGACAGACAACATACTCTATGCTGTACCTGAGGAAGATGGGTCAATATTGAGGCATCTTAGAATGTTCCTACTCAGGATCACAGAATGTGAGCTCAGATCTACAAGTATGCAGAGGTCACATAGGCTCCTAAGCTGAATATGGGCCCCAGACCAAATCAACGGGGTTTATAGTCAACAATATTTATACCCCTTTCCCATATTAGGGAGCTACTCTCTTCCCTGATCCAGCTTTCTGGTCCTTTTTCCAACCATGACATCATCTCCCCAGACAATAACTTGGATCCACCTGCATACCAGATTTCAGGCTCAGAGGAAAAGAAAAAACTAGTATAGCCACAGGCCCTTTGGAATATAACTAAAATATGCCTACTAGCTATCTACAAAACAGAGACCCCCCCCCCCAACTCTTCATCTGCACTACTCCAGCCTTTAGGTTCATTGTCACTCAACAATTTGTTTGGCTTTGTATATTAACTCTCTTTTCAGTCACCAGGTTCCAGATGCTAACATGATGCTGACCAGACTTCCCTGGACAGACAACCCTACCAATGTGTCCTGGAGCTCTGATTCCCCAGGATGGACCCACTAGGGAAAGAGACAGACAGGCTAGGAGTATGGATTGACCTATCAATGCCCATGCGGGGAAGCAATTACAGAAGCCAGAACTAACACCTTCTGCATCCCACAATGACCCTGGGTCCATATTTCTAGAGGGATAAAGAATAGGAAAGCTATCAAGGGAGGGGATGGGATATGGAGTTCTGGTGGTAAGAACTGTGTGGCGTTGTACCCCTCTTATCCTTGGTTCTGTCAGTGTTCCCTTTTTATAAATTAAATTAAATTTAAAATTAAAATTAAATTAAGTTAAAAAGAATAGACAGAAAAATCTACATAAGATATTCCCTCACCTAATCTCTCCAGTTCCTTCCCCATCCCCTAGCCCCTGCCACACTATGCAATGAAATACAACCAAGATTGTCCCTTATTTATAGGAGCCAGAGAGTGACATAGCCAAGAAAAAAATTCAGCAGAAGGGATCATGAGTCTTCCAACCAGACAAAAAAGAATCATTCCAAGCCCAGACTTTCTGTCAAACAACTTTTAACTTGGGGCATAAAAGTGAAAGAGTGCCTTTGTTTAAAACCCTCCTGGAATTTCTAATCACAATGATTTATATAAATAAAATGTTAAATTAAAATGTAGGTTTTAATAAAATTACATATATGATGGAATGGCTGTTCTTTTTAAAACTAATCTGTAATAAATTTTGAAAATTCTGATTGCAGGTGATTCAGGCCTTGAAAGCTCTGCCAACAATAGCCAGCAGAGGTCTATTACTGAAGTGGTATTAATATAGCTATCATCACCAATTCAAAGCAGATAATAAAGGACTGACACATTTATTATCATTATTAATTAACAGTTTTCTGAGATGGAATTAAATCAATATGCTGCTCTGATATCATTTTAACTAGTTATGCAAATCAAACATTTAGAGCCCATGAATAGATATAAATGCCATTCAAAATTCACTTCACACTTATTACTGTAATATCAGAACTTTCAGGCTTTGCTAGTTAAAAAAAAAGGACTTAATGCTCATTTAATTACACTCAGACATGAAGCTTATGGAATGAAAGTTGAAATAGCTGATTAGTTAGAAGTCATAGTAAGGCTATAACACTTGGGATAGACAATGAGATAATAATGTGAAAATGTAGGCTCTGCACAGAGTGGAGCTGGCAGAGCCTATTAAAAAAAACAATAGCATGTGTAGCAAAATATGTCTTAAGATCACAAAGTTGAGGACTGATTCTGTAGTCCAAAAAGCAGAAAGCAAGAGGAAGGAGAGGAAGAAAAACAAGAGAGACTGGGGGGTAGGAGCTGCCTGTAATTCTATATATAACTCATCAGTTATAAAAGAGAAAACTGCCAAGCTCAATTGCCCAACATTTCTTCCTAAGTCATTGATAATGATGACAATGATGATGATGCTGATGATGCTATCAGAGCTTTCTTCTTGCGGAAGGATAACTCTCCCTCCCAGTTTTCTTAACATATGAGAATAAATCTCCATGCCTAGAATAGTTATCTGGAGAGTCACAGTGGGTTCTGCATTTCTGGGTCCAACAAGATAGGGATAAAAACCTGAAGGGATTTTGCTTAGTGAAGAACAACTACGAGGTGGTTACTCTCATATGTGCAATACTGAGAATTGAAACATGAATTTATTTTTCAATGTGTTTAAAATTATTATCTTTATTTATTTTACTTATTGGATCCAGAAAACAAGAGGGAATGGGATGATAGACAGGGCAAGAGACAGACACCTGTAACACTGCTTCACCACTCATGAAGGTTTTCCCCCTGCAGGTGGAGACTGGGAGCTCAAACCCAAGCCCTCATACATTGTGACATACACCCAACCAGGTGTGCCACCACCCAGCCCCTGAAACATGAATTTACAAACAAATGAAGAAAAAGAAGGAGAAGCAAAAGAGAGAGAGAAAGAGATGAAGGAAGGGAGAGAAAGAAGGAAGGAAAGAAAGGAAGGAAGGGAGAGAGAGAGAGAGAGAGAGAGAGAGAGAGAGAGAGAAAGAAAGAAAGAAAAAAAGAATCTCCAAACTGTCTCTAAAACCTTATGAGAACTTAATTATTGGTGGGAGGTTGGAGAGGAAAAAAGTATAGAACTTGCTGGTTGGTACCCCTTTAATTTTGTGATTGAAATGAATTTTTTTAATTCTCCTAATCTGAAATTTCTGAGCAGCACTCAGGTGACCTGGAAGTTAGCCAACATATCTACTGTCTGAACAAGAGACGAGAGTTGTGAGCACCATAAGAGCATCTGCACTATTCCAGCCCTTAGGTCCATGATTGCTCAACAATTTGTTTGGCTTTGTATGTTAACTCTCTTGTCAACCACCAGGTTCCAAATGCTAGCATGATGCCGACCAGACTTCCCTGCACAGACAACCCCACCAATGTGTCCTGGAGCTCCGCTTCCCCAGAGCCCTTCCCCACTAGGGAAAGAGAGAGACAGACTGGGAGTATGGATCGACCTGTCAATGCCCATGTACAGCAGGGAAGCAATTACAGAAGCCAGACCTTTAACCTTCTGCATCCCACAATGACCTTGGGTCCATACTCCCAAAGGGTTAAAGAATAGGAAAGCTATCAGGGGAGGGTACGGGATACAGAGTTCTAGTGGTGGGAATTGTGCGAAGCTGTACCCCTCTTATCCTATGGTTTTGTCAATGTTTCCTTTTTATAAATAAAAAATTTTTTAAAAAAGAGCAAGTCATCATCAAATGTGAGACCCTGATGCCAGGAAATAGCTCACCCAGTGGTAGATCTCATACCCTCCCATGTGTGTAATACCTGGGTTCAAGACCCAACACCCACATGGGAGCACCATAGTGGCACTAGGGGAGCTCAATGGATGGTGAAGCAGTGCCATCTCTAGGGATCTCTCCCAAATAATGAGTAATCATATTATCCCAGGAAAGTCACTCTGTAGTGACATTGCTCATGTGAGAGGCCTTGGGATGCATTGGATCGACCTTCTCGTGGTGCATCCCGTGAGTACCCATTCATTGGGGAAACTGACGATCCTTCCTAGCCAACTGAATCCACATGGATCCCAGTCACTTTCAAAGCCAGCAACAAGCAGCTCCTGACAGCTTTCAACCTGACCTGTTGACTGGCTACGGAAGAAGGGCAAACGCTAGAAGAAGAAGAATGTGAGAGGCCCCAGTGTTGCATAAAAATTGCAAAGTACAATAAGGAGCAATCACAGAATGTAGCGGCGTTGAGACTTCTTTTTGCAATCAAGATTAACAGCCTTCATGGTTAGCTGAGCTGACCCCCCAGCATTCTCCATCTCAAACTATTTATCAGTTACTTCCCAAATCCAATAGCACCACAGATCCCCAGTCTTTTCAGGCCAACTGATGCTTCTGTATTGACTATATTTGAACAGCAAACTCATTCCTTGGTCTGTCTCAAACTGTCCCCATTTCTGATTTTCCAAGAATACCAAATATAAAATAAAACTACCATAAATCAATTATCTTTGAAAACTTGATCTTGTATTTTACTTTTTTTTTTTAACCAGAGTATTGCTCGAGTTAGTTTATGGTGGTGCAAGGGACTGGGACTGGGACTGGGACTGGGACTTCAAAGCCTCAGGCATGAGAGTCTCTTTGCATAAACATTATGTTATCTCCCCCACCTCACCTTGTATTTTACTATCTTCAAATATCTGGAGAGCACAAAAGAACTCAGAAGACCACTTTAGAAGAGAAAGGTTTTAGTGAAAATTCCTACTGGCCCATATATCGCCACCCCAGAAAATTCTATCTCCAATTATGCACTAATATAGAAATAAAATATGTGCATGAATACATAATACAAATGGCTATATATCAGAGAATGTCAATATCTAGCAAAACATATAGAAAATAAAATCAAGGTCATCTTAATATGTCATGTTGAGTAGATGCAGAGGAGGAGGGTTTCAAGGGTAAACACTGACCACTTATCAGATCAAAGCCTAAAACCTCTGATCACACTGACCACTAATTTAGCCCTGCCTTCCAGGGAGGATTTACTAGGTGAGACCAACAAATCAAAGTATAAGGAAACCACTGCTTCAAATTCAGAAACATTATCAGTGGTAGAAAATTATGGATAAAGCCCCATAATTAAAACAATAAACAGAATAGCCACCCAAGGTGGAGGTAGAAAAAAAGGGGGTTGGGTTGTTGTAGCCAATGTAGAAGATGATGTTATGGTCAACCTATCCAGTTCCCCTGCCAGTGAGCAGCCCAATACTCACCATATTATGCAAATAACTTGCCCTCCTTCCTTCACCCTTCCCTTCGGATATCCAAAGGTCTATGAACATCCAGGAGAAGCTGTAGACAGTGGAATGCTCTCTGCTTCTGCTCTCTTATTTGCATTGGCACTCCCAAGCAGTGATTTTTTAAGACACATCATTAAAACAAGATTTAAGATAAAGATTCCAAAATTTCATGGAACCTACCCATACTGTTTAATTAAACTTTTTTCTAGGGGTCCTTCCTAACTAAAAACATAGCATGATCCACCCCACCCCTACTCTAGTCTCAAATCAAAAATAACAACTTGTCACTCCTTCCACAGTTTGTTGTCTCTCCCCTTGTTCTCCCTTTATGTTCACCTTCAGTCCCACCTGTTCTGCCCAAAGTGTATTTCTTTGACTCCTTCATATAGCAAACCACTGAGCAGTTAAAAAAAAAAAAAAAAAAAAGGAATAAAACCTTCAGATTTCAAAGGACTTAATAGTGGTGAGATGGTTAGCACATGACTGACCAAGTGGTGGTAAAACTGTAGCTTGGCTCTCTTGCCGTTGGCAGTGCTCTAAGGAGTTAAGGTGTATCTGTGCATGTGCCAACCTGTGAGAAACTAAAACAATCCCTTCCAGTTGTCAATGGGAATTAAAAACACTGTGTACTAATGAACAGCATAGATTTTTTCTAAATTATCTGTTACATACTTAAAGTTTTAACCTTAGAAGGAAAACAATGAGGAGAAATAGAATAAGAAAAGAAGGCCTATTGAAGTATTTTACAGGAGGGAGAGTTAGAATACTTGTGTTACATTTTTAAGCACAGAAAAAGAAATTAAGAAACCATAGAAGGATCTCCACAAGTTACAGAGGTTTTCAGAAAATTAACTGTGAGGTGGTCACCCGGATGAATAATAAAGGAAGACATTGTATTCTTTTAAAAAAATAGGTGAGAGTTTTCCAACTCTCTCCAATCTTACCCCAGCTTTACCTATGCTGATCCTGTCTGGGGCTGGAAGAAAACTGAAATGCAGTACAGTGGTTAAGATAAAAAACAATGAAGCTTTATTATCTTGACTCAAATTCTGGTTCGCTTCTCTATATTTAACATAAATTACCTAAATTCTATGACTTGGTTTCCTCATCTTTAAGATGAGAATAATGTGAGTGCTACAGCGGTAGGCTGTCAAAGTATTAATATAGTTGGCATATGTAAAATACTCTGAACAGTGCTTATATATACAACGATGTACTATTAACTACCATGACTGACAATAGAAATGCAGCTCAGAATCGGTCTTCTAATTCAAGCAGCAGTAAGCCCATGACCACACAGTATCTAGTTTTTGCAAAGCTTCCAGGGCTGAGCACAGCTATATAATCATCACAGGATTATTCTAGCCAAACCTATGAATGTGCAAAACTTTCATGAATGAGAGCACTTGAAAGCAATTTTGAGGACTTGGTCCTTTGACTCTTTACATAACCAATTTATAGTAATGGAGCTTTCTGTGGCCCACAAGTCTCTTGGATTGTTATTAGTGCTGCCTTGGTTAGGAAGCTGCAATATGATCCTCTGACTAGAAATACTGGCATAATTTATTGCATTATTACTCTCCTGAACTGAAAGCAATTAATTACCTGGGGCAGGATGCACAAGTAAAAATTTATCAGAGGAAAGTGATGAAAAATGCCCCCACTGCTTTAAAATAATAGGTGCTTAATGGTTTTTCTGTTTGCTGGCTAATCTCAGGCATTTTATAAACAACTCCAGCTCAGTTATCAGTTGTGAAATTCTGCCCCCCTGCCTTTTTTGCTCCTTTATATTATTCTATCATCCCATATCTCCCTTGAGGACAGGAATAAACATCTAAAATACTCAGTAAAAATCAGCAGAGAGACTCCATTCCTCTTTGGCATGTTAAAATTATTTATACAGTGTAGGACTATGTGATAAAATATACTCATATGTTTATTGCCCATACACAAATATATGCCTGACTTCTTTTTTCTCTAACACAGCATTTTACTTTAAAACTTAGAAAACTATGGCTGGATGTGTGTGTGTGTGTGTGTGTGTGTGTGTGTGTGTGTGTGTGTGTGTGTGTGTGTGTGTGTATACACATATATATAGACATATTATGAGGGACAGTTACTGACTATTGTCTTTAATGTCTTGTAAGTGACATTCATATACCGTGCATCTTAAAATCCCTAAATAAGGTCTCCCAGATTGTTTTCCTTGGAACACATTCCTAGTCTTCATACTACAGCTATCAATGGAACAAGAGCCACAAAGAGCAGAAACAGAACCAATAATGTGCTATTATATTGTTTATAAATTCGTGCACATGTGAAAGATAGGAACAGAGCTAAATTCATTATATTTGTTTCTACTTTTCAGAATTATTCACATCTGTATGATTCCATAATTGTTTCTTCTATAAAGTTATTGGAGTAATTTTGCTCCGTATATTCCCGATCAATTCCCCCTCTCAAGGGCACAGTTGAAAAGTGATATTTGAAAACAGCCTCTGATAGATTGCATGGTTAGTCAGCAGCAGAGACAAACAACCTAATCCAGCACAAATTAGTTCGGCTGCCAGCAATAGTTTTATACAAAGATGTAAATTATGTTGTCAAAATCGGTCGCTTTCTAGCTTGCTGCTCAGCTAACAAGAAACCACTTTGGCTGATAAAGATGAACACTAAGCTTTCCTCTCTTACAAATTTGCAAATCTGCCATTTCAGCATTCTGTTAGCCACAAACAAACAGCCAGCTATAATTGCTTCTTTTCTTCCGCTGATGGTATTTTTCCCCCTCACCGCTGTTCCTTCTGGGCTGCTCTTGAAAATAACAACAAAGCTGAAAAGGACCCAACAATAAACATCAGTATCCCACAGACCAGAATTTAGGGTATGCTCAGCTACTGCACCAATCCTTGTCACCATTTTACTTCCTTCCATACAGAACAACCAGTCTGGCCCATTCACCCTAGGTGCTTGCAAGAGCAAAGATTCTGACATTGCTACTCCTCGGTACTGCCATCTAAAGAAAGAGCGGGAAAAAGTCTTGGCTTCAGTGGAAACAGAAATATTCTTAGAACGTTGAATAAGAACTGTCTTTCATAGTAGTCTATCCATTTTTTATTTTGCAAACTCCCAGTCCAGAGAAGGGAGAGGAGCACAGCACACATACAAGGGGCCAAGCAGAAAGCTCCACCAGGCTGCCTGCATTAAATTGGAATCAGCTATATCTTATGCTGGACTGAAAATAATAACACATTATAACGGTAATTATATCCAGCATAACTCAAATAAATAAATTATAAATTACAATTACCCTTTAAAGTTGCTACTCTGTTTGCTTTACAATTAACTGCAGGTGCTTCTGCATGTTTTATTACAGTCCCAAAGTTATATATTTGAAAGAATGGTACAGATGATTCCTGTTTATTTGTTAAATTAAAGCATTGTTGGTAAAATTACGGCTTAATTAATATTATGGGTACTATACAGCAAAATAGTTTACCTTGTACATAATTTATTTCCACACAAATATCTCAACCCAGACCCATTATAGCTCTAAGGCAGCTAAAATAAAATATTCCTCCTTTGCTGGCATTTTTCTAAATAGCAGTTCACTAAATCAATATTATTCACTTGGTATTTTTAAAAGCAGTGTATCTTAATAATTACACAGCATTAGAGTAGGCAATAATTTTACTTGCTAAGCATATTAAATTTAGCAAACCATCAGTCAAATAGTTTGTTCTCTCTCAGAATGGGTAAGCAGTGAGTGAGTTTGGAATCATGTTCCTTTGGTATAAATGTCACAAAGAGTTTAAGAATGTGTCTGTGACTCCCTAAGCCAGCCCGGCACTATATATCTTTATTAGTTTCAGTGGTCAGTGCAGTGACCAGTTGTTTATTCTCATTACTCAAGACAAGGTGAGCCACTTGGTAGTGACTGCAATCACAGCTTAAAAACATATGACTTTGCAGAAAATAAAAGCTGTAGACAAGGCTACATGCACAATGGCCTGAAAACCTGGGACTCAGGAAGGACAGGGAAAAAGATCATTAAACACACACTTCATTTCATGTACTTGAGCATTTCACATCTTGACCCTCTTGTCTTTGAGTTATCTCATATCTTTTCATCATTCTTAATTAGTTATGAAACACTATTAATTTTATATGTGTCATGTCTTTGTTCAGTTTTGCATTTATTCATACTTTTTCACACTCATAGAACATATTTTAGGAACCTTCTTCTCCTGTTATGCTATCACTCCCAAACAAAGTAAGTCTCCCTGATAGATGCAAACACACAGAGCCCTGTGGTTATATTCACTACATATAACCAAGGCAAATTTTACCTGAACTGTAGGTAATTGCTGGCACTATCATGTCAGCATTTGACATGTCTTTAAAGATGCTGTGGTCCCCACTGGCATATACCTAAAATAGACTTACTAGCTTTTCCCAAAATGGAGGCCCCAACTCTCATCTGCTACATTCTTACCTCTCAGTTCCTGATTATTAAAGAATTTATTCTGTTTTATATTATAATGCTTTTTCAGCTACCAAGTTGCCGAAGCTACCATGACACCAACCTGACTTCCCTGGGCAGATGACCTCATCAATGTACCCTAGAATCCCACCTCTCCAGAGCCCTGCCCCCTATGGTAAGACAGAAACAGGTTAGGAGTATGGATCAACCTGCTAATGCCCATGCCTAGTGAAGAAACAATTATAGAAGCTAGACCTTCCACCTTCTGCACCCCATAATGATCCTGGGTCCATGCTCCCAAAGGGATAAAGAATAGGAAAGCTTCCAGTGGAGGGAATGGGATGCAGAATTATGGTGGGAATTGTATGGAATTGTAGCCCTCTTGTCCTACAGTCTTGTTGATCATTATTAAATCAATAATAATAATAATTTAAAATACTGCAGTCCATAGATTATGTTGTTATTTTTTGTTTGTTTGTTTCAGGGGGGTAAAGACTAGAGTCTCCTTTGTAATTATGGTGGAGCAAAGCAGGGGCAGGTATAAATCAGCAACTGAGGTCGGAAAATGGCCTCACAATTCACAAAGGACAATAACCTGCAGACTTTTCATCCTCCTCTTTTCCTCTGTCTTACTCATATGCAACCCAGACTCTCTTTCCATGGGTCTCAGGAAAGGTCACATGAGGAACCAGTCCCAGCAGAACCTCAGAGAAATCTCTTAAGCTTCAAGCTACTACCAGTCAAAGATATTCAGGACGTTCCAGAGGATCTGTAAACCTCAACAGCTATGTATGACCAAGGAGTACATATAAACACCAGTGATTCACTCAGCTTCCTCTTCTTGGATAGCAAGTCTGCTTCGATGCTTCCACCACAGAAACGGGCCAATTTCTTGGGTAGTTGATTAATAAGTGCCATCCTATATACCAACTGATAGGGTGCAGAATAGTAAGTAATACAAGAATGGAAAAGGAGTATCTTACTGAGAGAAAGATGTTACAGGGTAGCAGTGGAAGAAGAGTCAAGTCATTCAGCCCATCATACCACCAGAACAGCTTCTGAACATCCACTTTGTGCTGAGCACTAATCTATACTAGACTCTGTGGATAAGTATAAGATGTTACATACAAGCGTACTGGGCTCCTTGTGCATGACTGTAAGGAAGGATCTAAGTTGGGGGTGAAAGTGCTCTGCAGACAGCTGTCATAGGGAGATGAGAAATTGTACCCATGTGTCAACAACTATACTATAGACCATATACCCTCAATGAAATGATAAAATAATTTCACACACAAAAAAACTCTAACTCTACCTCTCCTCTTAATTTCTCTCTGTCCTCTCAAATAAAATAGAAAGAAAAAACAAAAGGAAAAAAACAGTCTCCTGAGATTCCTAGTGCTGGCACCAAATCCTCGCAATATAACCCTGGTGGCAATAAATAAAAACAAGTAAATAAATAAGGAACTCAAACATTTAGATGGGGTAGCTAACAAAGAAATTACAGAGAAGCAAAATTTGAAGTAGACCTTGAAAGCAATTCAAATTGAAGGAAAAAAGAGAAGAGGAGAAGGGAGGGGAGGGGAGGGGAGGGGAGGGGAGGGGAGGGGAGGGGAGGGGAGGGGAGGGAAAATGTTATCAAAGTGAGCGAGACTGTGCCACAGACTAGAAATGAGGAATCAGAAGGCATCCAAATCATAAACCAGTTTTATATACCCAAAATAAAGGACAAGTAAAGTACTCATGGAAGTAAACCATTCAGCATCCAAAATCTACAGCAGAACAATAATCAACATGAGACCCATGTACATCTAGATTATGAAGGCTGATGATTTTAAATGAGATGGTTCACCTAATTTTTTTTTTTTCAGTGGCAAGGGTTGGAAGAAAAAGACAGAGAAGGAGGAAGGGGGAGGGGAAGAGAAGAGAGAGGAGAAGAATAAAAAGGTGAAAGATTCTAAGAGTTTTAAGAGAAAGTAAACTCACTTTTTATACATGTACCTAAACTGTATACCTTTTATTCCACAACACATACAGCTCTTTTAATATTTTCATTCCCAGCTACCTATAATTAAGATAGAAGTGAATGTTTTAAAAATGTATTCTCTAATAAAAACTTGAGCAGATCTAATCTGTACCTGTCCAGTGAAATTGTCCTACTAGGGTCAAGCAACATACCTTTTGCTTATCTAAACATTTCTGAAGGACACGTTCTTGGTTTGATAAACCAAAATCTTGCATGGTAGCATGGTAGCAGACCCTATATGCAAAAGGAGCATAACAGTACAGTAGGTATGGAAGGCACGTGTTACTAGAACAAAATATGACTAAAGAAAAAGAAAACTGTAAAATCCTTGAATGTACTGGAGTGGCCGCCAGGACATATGCTGCTATATTTACATATGAAAACCAGGAGGGGGATAGGTTAAGTAACTTAGGGAAGTCATACAGCTATCAGGTCAACTGTGAACCAGATGTACCTAATTCTGAAGAAAATGCCATGCTCCCCAGCTTGTACTTCAAGGAAAGTTACTACCTGATAGCCAGTCAATACATAAGATCATCTTCAGCATATATTGTGATGCTGAAGAAAGGTTCACAGAAGATGAGTTAGACATAAAGATTGGGAGCTGAGGAAACAACTTAACGGTTATGCAAAAGACTCATGCCTGAGGCTCTAAGGTCTCAAGTTAAATTCCCAGCACCACCATAAACTAGAGCTGAGCAGTCCTCTGGAGTCTTTCTTTTTCTCTCTCTCATTTTTTTTTTTTTTTTTTTTTAGTGACAAGGGTTGGAAGAAGAAGGTAGAAGGGAAGGAGGAGGAGAAGAAGGAGGAGGAGAAGAAGGAGGAGGAGAAGAAAACGAGAAGAAGGGAAAGGAAGAGAAGGGGAGGGGGGAGGGGGGAGGGGAGGGGAGGGGGGAGGGGGAGGGGGGAGGGGAGGGTGGGAGGGGAGGGGGGAGGGGGGAGGGGAGGGGGGGAAGGGAAGGGAAGGGAAGGGAAGGGAAGGGAAGGGAAGGGAAGGGAAGGGAAGGGAAGGGAAGGGAAGGGAAGGGAAGGGAAGGGAAGGGAAGGGAAGGGAAAGGGAGAAGAAAGAAATAGAAAATACCATTGTAGAGCTAGGGCTGTCTCAGAAAACATCAATAATAATATAACTGGTGAACTGCATTATAGAACAGCACAAGAAAAGTCCCAAGTCACTCCATGATTAATTCCCAAAGATTATCCTTTAGATAAGTACAAATTAGCTTCTCTAATTTGTCATATTATCTAATCTTCCTATGAGAGAGGAAAGAAGCTTACTCGTCTTTTAGTCAAGGATATAGAAAGCCAGTGGTGTTGACTTGTCCAAGATTACAGCCTTTGGAAGTGCTGAATCTTCTTTTTTCTCCACACAGGTGCCTTCTCTTTCAGAGGAGCCAGCAGGTGTGAGGAATGAGCAGTGTGGGGTTTTATGGAGGAGACAGGAAATAGTACTTGACCTCAAGAACAGTGCGTGACTTAGAAGTAAATTTCATGCAGTGACTCAGGGAGATGGAACAGGTAATGAAAGATGAGAAAGAGCTAGACGCAGTTCTGAGGTGATGAGGTTGGTTTGAGCATACAGTGTAGCAGAAACAAGTCTACAGAGAAAAGACTGAGGGGGAGTAGTGAATGTCAAACTAAATAGACTATATTTGGTTCTATAAGTCAGTAGGAGCCAATGAATGATTCTGAGAAGGAAACTGGCATGATAAAAGCAGTGTACTGGGAAAATACAAGTCACTTAATTAGAGGGTAGATTTAATGCCACCATTTAACATAGAAGGAAGCAGTTGAATATACTGAATTAGCCAAATTTTTCCAATTTTTTCCAAGGAAGACACAGGCTGCCAATTTGCTTTGAGATTAAGATATCTCCAGGTACCCTCAGCCCATTCTAAATGTTACAGCTTTCCTTCTTCCACGTAGAGGTTATAACTTCAGAAACCTTGCCAGCCTTCCCTAAGTCTCCTTTCTCTGATACTCTGAACTGTGCTGACCATCCAGAACAGTTCAAGAAGAGGACTTTACCAGTGTGCTTCTCAGTATCAAAATGTTTACCACAAATTTGATCCAAGGCCTCAAGCCAAGGCTACAATGACTGCTAAACCCTGCCATGTGTGTCTTCCACACATGCGTTCTTTCTTAGAGACTATCAGTGCCTAAAATCCAGCAGTTCCCAAACACTGGGGTGGACTTGAGTCATTCCCAGCCCCTAATACTCAACTATGAGAATGTTGGATTCACTAGGCCTGGGATCAGACCCAAAAATAAGCATTATTTCAGTGAGCTACAAGTAAGGCTGATATTCTATTTGACTTGAAACTACTGAAATACCAGAAACAGGAATTGTAAACAGCCTAGCAAAGGGATATAGTCATACAGTTTAGTCTTTCTCCATCTCTGTATATGAAATCATACCAGAAGTATTCTATCATGCCTCAGCACTATGTCTCAGACACCCAGATTTACACACACATGATATTATAAAGATTTCATTAAATCAAAATTTTATATAATTCAGACACAACCCATATTAAGATTAATTTTACTCTATCAATGAGAAAAGAATTAAGCATAATAGAGAAAATGCTGTGGGGCAGGGTGATAATATAATTGTTATGCAAAAAGACTTTTATGCCTGAAGCTCCAAAGTCCCAAATTCAATCCCCCACACCATAGGCCAGAATTGAGCAGTGCTCTGGTAAAAAAGAAAAAAAAACTAATGTTTTTAAACTTCTAAGTAAAACAAACTATATATGTAAATGCATAAAACAAATAATGAATATATATATATACATATATATATATATAAACATGAACTATGATTTAACTCAGAGGCTCCAATTAATCACCTGGTCTGGAGAATAACACTTATTTGGTCATTTGCGTACCATACTATAGTTTTCACCATCTCTGTAACACTTGTATTATTATGTACTGAATGTTTTCTGCTAACTGACTCATATTTCCTGTTCACAAATGAAAATATGAATGTTATAGTACAGTCCTAAATGAATAGCCAGTATTATTTAACATAAACAGAAACCAATTAAAAACAAATACAGTTATTAAAATTTTAAAACCCCATTATGTACAATCTGAAATTGTTTTCTGCACCACCCACAATCCAACACTTTAGGACACACTGGTCTCAAACCAGGCATCTAATTTAACAAAAGGAATTGGCATTTAGAGAAGTAAAGTGATTTCATTAAAGCTACACAGCACTTACTGAAGATCCCAGTTCCAAGTTATATTTTTCTTACAACATGAATATTCAATTGATGCTTTAGTACCAAACTATTGTCATATTTTCATTAAAGCAAGTATACTAAGCAAGAAATTGTTTTTAAGATAGAAACAGAGAAGCAGAGAAGTCCTACCTTCTGCATCCCAAAAAAGATTTTGATCCATACTCCCAGGAGCGGAGAAGTAGTAGGAGGAAGAGGATAAAAGGGCTCTGAACTCCAGCTCTATCAGGTCCCAGAGAGAAAGGACAAAAAGGAGACAGATATTTGGATGTAGTAATAGGGTTATTGGTGGCTTGGAGGGGAAGAGAGAGTTGGACCTAAAAGAAAATGGAAGCAATTATGTATAAATGTAGACAGATAGTTGTAAAGATGACAGTTAACCTATATCTGCAACATTGGGAGAACTACGGTGGTTTACAATGGAGGAACTTGGGATTCAGAACTCTGATGGTGGGAACAGTGTGGAATTATACCCCTGTTGACATGTAACTTTGTAAATCAATATTGAATCGCTAATAAAAAATTTAAAAAAGAAAATAATAGAAACACAGAAGCAGAAATAGAGAGTGAAAGAGACCAAAGAACTAAAGCTCCCTTCCCTGTGGTGGAGACTGGACTAGAACTTGTGTTGCATGTATAGAAAAGCAGTACACTATCCAAGTGAGCTATTTTGCCAGGCCTAAAAAGACTTAAAGATTCTAGCTCAAACAACTTTGCTTTTGTCTAAAAGTAATTAAGGTTTTTAGCTTGTTTTTTTCTTTTAAAAATATTTCCCATACACACTTCAGGAAGTCTTTCATTTGCACCTCAAAATAATAATAATAGTAAAGATATTCGTATATTGACCAAACATGATATATGTGACTCAAGTATGATCTATCATTAGGAGCTGAAAAGCCACTGCAGTCTATGGAGTCTCCTTAAGCTCAAGAAATCTTTAACTCACAGATGTGAAAGGAAACTAGCCATCCCTTCTCATCAACCAAGACTCACCCAAACTGACTGAGTGGCATAAGCCAACCTTAAATCATAACTACCATGGAAGCAGTCACTAAGCAGTACCAGAGTCATGGTCAAGGTTCCTTAAGTATTTCACTTCACCTCCCCAGGTAGCATCTACTCACCCTTCACCTGACCACTCAGCACAGACACTACAATATAATCGCATTCTTCTACTATGCTATTACATTCAGTTTAAAACAAGGATACCCGACCCAGGAGTCTAATTAAAGAAGGAAAGAAAACAACATGAACATCCACAAAGCCTCCCTGTAAATTAAGTAATACATCACAAAGAACAGCTATTATTTAGTGAATACATTCCAATTGTGTGACCTATAATATGTTGGCAGATTTTTTTTTAAGTTACTGAAGAAGAAACAAGAGTTCAGGTTTCTTAACATCACAGACTTCTATGGGGAGAGATAGCAGCTGGATTGAGTTGGGGTGGGGTGAGACAAATGAAAGGAGAGAGATTCTAGGAAACAGAATAAGGGGAGAAGAAAAAGCGTACTAGGGGCTTTTTCTTCCCTTTCTCCCCCAGTCTGCAGCATGAAAAAACAATGGCTTTTCTGAGGCACCGTGCAGACAAGGCAACTCTAAAAAAAACTAATGGCCTTGATTAATGACAGTGGGTTGGAGGAGAGTAGGGACACAGCCGCCACATACATCATCTCTTCCCATCAGTCTCTGCTCCTCCCTGCCCCTCTTTCTCCTACCAGCAACGCATTATATAAAAGTCTTATCTGCTCTGGACGCTTATTTTGAAGCTGAAATTACAGATAGATCTGCACCCAAAAGAAAAACAGAGTGAGAAAAAAACAACCAAAACAAATTTTTACACTTGAAAAAGCCAAGAGAGGAGAGAGAGAAAGAGAGAGAGAGAGAGAGAGAGAAAGAGAGAGAGAGGGAGAGAGAGAGGCAAAGAGGTGATGGGTGAACAAGAAAATGGCATGTAAAATAACTATAAGATATTCCAAGGGAAAATGTGCAGGCTGTAATCATTCAAGATTTCAGCAACTTGACTCCTCACATGCTGAAGCCACATTTTCAAGGTCTTATCTGCCATATGGTTCCCTGTTTGGATGATTTATTAGGTGTAGAAAGCACACTGATAAATTTTACTGCATTTCCCTGAATAGGCAACCTATGGTGTCAATAACAAAGCTCAGGCGACTTTAATGAAAACTGCAAGCACCAAAGGGTAACCATTTATTTATGAGTCGCTATAGTATTACTAGGACAAAATTTATCTTCCCTTCTCACGCACTCTGTAGAAACCAAATCTGGTCAAAGTAACAAGAGATCACATCCATATGTCAGTGGTTTGCTAACATCTCTCCTGCATGAAACACTGGCTGTTGCTCTAGAGAAATTGTTTGGTGCTTTCAAGTGACCCATTTTGCATAAGAAATCTTGTTTTTATGAAAAAAAATCACAGCAAAACCTGAAGAATTCTACAAACATGATAGCCTTAGCAATCACACTTAAAGGCAACTGTGGAATCCTCTCATTTTTCTTTACCCAAAAATGGAACAGAGCCCAAGGGGTAGAGATGAAAAAAAGTGAAGGTGGTATACAGATGAGAAGGAGAGTTAGAGATACAGCCCAATCTATAAATATTTAAAATTCACCAGCCCACACATTGTTTTCCTTTACCCATTGTTTCATAGAACACCATTTATGAAATAAATGAAACTGCATTCTCTACTCATAGCATTGTTCTTGTCCCTCGTCCTTAAATATCTCTTCTTGGCTAATAACTATCTGCAAGTCTGATATATGTGTTATTTTTTATAACAGAAAAACAATCCAAATTTGTTTAAGTCCAAAGACAGCAAAATGAATGACAAAACTTAGAGAGAAAAACTGTATAAGAAAGGAGGAAGGCCAGATAACAACACACTCTTTACATTTAATCCTAAATCACAGTTAACTGTGCAAAAAATGTTTGGTCCCATCTTCAAACCTACGGTTCTCCTCAATGTGTAATATGCCAGTCCTGAGTGAAAAACAGCCTTGTACAGGAATGTCAAAAAAAAAAAAAAGGAAGGATAAAGAAGTTCACCCATAAAAATAAATGTTTGAGCAATGCTTTTAGCATAGCAAACCAACAAGGAGCAACAGGAAAGTGAAAAGGGTGGCCTAATATTTTGGCCTTACCAACTCTCAACTTTTGTCTCTTTGTTACCAAAGTTAATATTGTGAAAAATTCTTCAACTTGACTTTAACCACATTTGTTTTGTTTTACACTTTACTATATGTTATAGAGCTATTTTTCTGCATTAATATTTTTTCTAGTACTTCCACAATAAGAATGCATTAAAGTCCTACCTGAATGGCTCTTATTCATACTATGGTTCTATATATTCAAATTTTACTTGTTTTAAAATTAAATATGCAAACTGGTTTGGAGATCAGAACAAAAATCAGTATTTTAGAAAAAAAACTCTTTTTTACTTCTTACAAAATAATTAAAAACTATATCAGTTCAATTACTGCCATTGCTCTTTTCAAAATATGCTTAATACAAAAGTATCAATTAAAGTTTAAAACTTTATAAAAGATTATTCAAATATTATAATAAAATTAAGAGAAAATATGTGCTTAGGCCCTGGAATATTTTTAGAGTTTCTCAACCAGAAATATTTGTAAGAATATTCTTTTTTTTTTCTTTCAACATATGTTGTTCACTAGTTTTCAAAGTAGGAATTATTGCATAATACAGATGGATGGATAAATTAGAAGGAACTGGGTTTTTTTAATTCTTTATTGGGGGATTAATGGTTTACAGTCCACACTAAAAATACAATAGTTTGCACATGCATAATATTTCCCAGTTTTCCAAAAACAATTCAAGCCCCACTAGGTTCTCCTCTGTCATCATGTTTCAGAACCTGAACTCTTCACCCATCCCCAACCCGAGTCTTTTGCTTTGGTGCAATACACCAACTCCAGTCCAAATTCTGCTTAGTGTTTTCCCTTCTGATTTTGTTTGTCTGCTTTTGTCTATAAATTAGATCATCCCATATTCATCCTTCTCTTTCTGACTTATCTCAGCATGATTCCTTCAAGCTCCATCCAAGATGGGATGAAGAAGGTGAATTCACCTTTTTTTAAAATTTATTTATAAAAAGGAAACACTGACAAAAAACATAGGATTAGAGGGGTACAACTCCACACACAATTCCCACCACCAGAACTCTGTATCCTATCCCTTCTCCCAGTAACTTTCTTATTTTTTAACCCTGTGGGAGTATGGATCCAAGGTCACTGTGGTATGCAGAAGGTGGAAGGTCTGGCTTCTGTAATTGCTTCCCCCGCTGAACATGGGTATTGACAGGTCAGTCCATACTCCCAGCCTGCCTCTCTCTATCCCTAGTTGGGAAGGGCTCAGGAGAAGCAGAAATCCAGGACACATTGGTAGGGTTGTCTATCCAGGGAAGTCTGATTGTCATCATGCTAGCATCTGGAACCTGGTGGCTGAAAAGAGAGTTAACATATAAAGCCAAACAAATTGTTGACTAATCATGAACCTAATGGCTGGAGTAGTGCAGATGAAGTGTATGTACACTCCTATTAATTTGTAGTCATATAAATCACTATTTAATTAATATGAGAAGGTAGAAATTGATTGAATGTCTCAAACTTTTTAATGCACAGACCATAGACTGAGTCTTTGATATGTTGACTCTCTTAAAAGCTTAGACCAGGGAGAACAGAAGCAACCAGTGTCACAGCTATATACAAATAATGTCAAAGGACATAAATTATGGTGATGTTGTATATTAATTCACCCTTTTCAATAGCTGAGTAGTATTCCATTGTGTATATATAATGTAGCTTATTCAGCCACTCATCTGTTGTTGGACACCTGGGTTGCTTCCAGGTTTTGGCTATTACAAATTATGCAACTATGAAAACAGGTATACACAAAACTATTTGTATGGGTATGTTTGGTTCCTTGGAATATATCCCCAAGAGAGGAATTGAAGGGTCATAGGGTAGGTCCACATCTAGCTTTCTGAGAGTTCTCGAGACTCCTCTCCACAGGGGTTGGACCAATTTATAGTCCCACCAGCAGTGCAGGAGGGTTTCTTTGTCCCCACAACCTCTCCAGAATTTGTTGCTGCTACTTTTTCTGATGTATGATATAAGAATATTCATTATTACATAGATTGCTGCAAATTCAGTCACTGACTTATTAAGAGAGGTAGTGTCGGGCTGAGCTTCACTGATGGGAGACAGACGACCAGGGACGCATGGCTGGGCTGTATGCAGTATCTCTTTATTTATGGTGGACGCAGCACAATCTAAACCAAGATAAACTAAACTAAAAACTAAAAACAATCTTGTCCATATATATATACTAGCCAAGTAGGGTGGGAACAGGATATGACGTAGAGAGGGTGGAGAGAAAAGTGACTGGTGAAAATCAGGGTGTACTATAAGGGGGGTGGAGCAAAAAGACATCATGAACCAGTGGGGATTAAACCAATGCCATGCAGTGGTTATGTAAATAGAATACAGTGGTTATGTAAATAGAATGCAGTGTTAAGCAGGGGGGATTAAACCAAATGAAACAGAAGGGGTTTTTTAGAAGCAGAATTAGAAGCATACCAACAAGGTAGACCTAGGTCTGGGGAGATATCATAATGGCTATGCAAAAAGCCTTTCATGCCTGAGACATCAAACTTTCTAGGTTCAGTCCCCAGCACCACCATAAACCAGAGCTGAGTAGTGTGCTCATATAAAACAATTAAATTAAAATAAATAAATAAATAAATAAATAGGGATAAAGACCTAGCACAATTCAGTTTAAATTAAATCAGCTGCATTTTCAGTTTGCTAAATATTACAACTAATTTTCAGAGGCATCAGCTTAAGTAAAACTTCACACTATTTTTTCTCCACACTTTTTTTTAACCCCATGAGTATTTCCAAATGAAAGCTAACCCACAAACTGGGAAATGTTATGCATGTACAAACTATTATATTTTACTGTCAACTGTAAACTATTAATCCCCCAATAAAGAATTTTTTTAAAAAGAAAGCTAATCCACACAGGTCATTTGCACTTAACTCACACCAAATCACATTTGAATGAGTTATATATGTTTCTAGAAGTTCCATAAGACTTTTCTCTTGGCCTCTGAAAGTCTTTCAATTTGAATAAGCCCCATTCTGAGAAGAACCAACAAACTTAAATCCAAAATCATCAAAGAGAGCCACGAGCTAGAAGGGATTTGAAAAACAGAATTGACTAACAAAGAAGACATGCAGCTAGAGACTATAAGACAACAGAAAATCTTTTCTTTTTTTTTTTTAATATTTATTCCCTTTTGTTGCCCTGGTTGTTTTATTGTTGTAGTTATTATTGATGTCATCGTTGCTGGATAGGACAGAGAGAAATGGAGAGAGGAGGGGAAGACAGAAAGGGGGAGAGAAAGATGGATACCTGCAGACCTGCTTCACCACCTGTGAAGCAACTCCCCTGCAGGTGGGGAGTCGGGGGCTTAAACCCGGATCCTTACACTGGTCCTAGCACTTTGTGCCATGTGCACTTAACCCGCTGTGCTACTGCCCAACTCCCCAGAAAATCTTTTCAAGGACATAATGAACAGGTTCAGCTCACAGAGCTTTCTGGGATATTCACTTTATAATGGAGTTTGGCCAAAGGGAGAGATGGGGGTCTAAAAATCTACTCTACACTCCAATTGACAAACTCAGGTTCCAGCTTGCAACTTCCTCTACCCATAGAAAGGGAATGCCTTTTTCTAATTTTTCCTAAAGTCATTATATGGAATAAATTGCTAATCACGCCACATTAAGAAAACCAGAGAAGCTAGCATTTGAAAACCAAAGAGCACAGCATTTGCATGCCTAAGGCCTTAGGTTTGACCCCCTGTCCAGAATGTGCCAGAACTAAACAGTGCTCTGGAGTCTCAATATCATTCTCTCTATCTCTAAATTAAAAAAAGAAAAGAAAAGAAAACCAGAGAAGCCAGTCACAAAAGAGACAAATAAAAAAGCATTCCATTTATATTAGGTACATAGAGTAGTCAGATTCTAAGAGCCAGAAAATGAAATAGGAGTTGCCTGAGGCTGGGGAAGAGAAGAACATTTAGTTGTTTAAGATATATAGAATTTCACTTTAGAAAGAAGACAAAATTCTGAAGATGGATGAGGAGAGGGGAATGTGGTAGCACATCTGGTTAAGCACACGATACAGCAGCTCAAGGACCTGGTTTCAAAACCTTGGTCGCCACCTGCAGAGGGAAGCTTCATGAGTGGTTAAGCAGTGCTGCAGGACTCTCTCTCTCTCTCCTTTCTTCCCTTCCTCCCTCTCTCTCCCTCTTTCCCTGACTTCTGTCTCCCCTCCCCTCTTGATTTCTCTCTATCCAATAAATAATAAATAAATCAAATCAAATTATTTTCCCTTTTTTTTTCCTCCAGAGATATCACTACAGTTTGGTGCCCATGATGAATCCACTACTCCTGGAGGCCATTTTTTTCCCCATTTTTATTTGATAGGACAGACAGGAATTGAGAGAGGAGGGGAAGATAGAGGGGGAGAGAAACAGAACCCCACCTCACTAAGGAAAGAGAAAGACAGGCTAGGAGTATAGATCAACCTGTCAACGCCCATTGCTTCAGTGGGGAAGCAATTAAAGAAGCCAGACCTTCCACCTTCTGCACCCCATAATGTCCCTTGGTCCATGCTCTCAGATGGTTAAAGCTGTCAGGGGAGGGGAGGGGATATGAAAGTTCTGGTGATGGGAACTGTGTGGAGTTGTGCCTCTCTTATCCTATGGTTTTTGTCAGTGTTTCCTTTTCATAAATAAAAATTACACACACACACACACACACACATATATATATATATATATATATATATATATATACATATATATATATATATATATATATATTAGAAGGTGGGTTGGCTCTTTAAGGTGGTAAGCCTGACTAAAATGAAAGGTGCCATACTCAAACTATTGCTAGTGTTAAGGGGTTTCTGGAGACCAAGGTCTGGAATGTGGCCCTTGATCAAGAATATTGGCAAAGTTGGTCAGAAGTTATAACAAAGAACAGAGGAAAAAAAGGGGAGGGCATCTTGAAAACTACAATGAACAAAGCTGAACTCTAGTAAGAAGTACAAGTATGATTTGTCACATTAACTTCAACCTCAAAAACCCAACTCCCCACTTTAGTTACTGGCATATGTACTCCACTGCTTCCAATTCAAGCAACTCCTGATCTGCTGTGCACAGGTGGTAGACAAATGAGGGTCCCTGTCTGGCTGTGCTACTTTGTTGTTGTTGTTGTTTTTCTTTCTTTATCTGGGAGTTAGTGGATTGCAATACAGTTGTTGACACATGGATATAATCTCTCATCTCTCTGTGATAGGTGTCTGCAAAATACTTTGACCCACAACTTGGGTCATTTTCTACCATCTTTTTAACCACTCTAGCCAAACTCTCCCTGATAGGGTACCCACTAAAAGCAACCAAAAAGCTGCTTAAAATGAGAAATTACTGGGCTCAATCAAAGCCCACTGAATCTGTATCTCTGGGAATGGAGCCCAGGATCTATATTATTCAAAGCTTCTCTGACAGCTCTGATATAGCCAGTTTACAGATCAGCACTTAGGAACCACTAATTCACCTCATCTACTTTTTTTTTTTTTTTACATGAGGACTGAAAGTTTTCTATCATCACAAACTCTACAACAGGGATTTTCCTTTTAAAAGATAGTGGAGAGGAAAGATAGCTTACATGGTTAAACACATACTTTGTCATATGCAAGGACCCAGTTTGGAGCCCCAAACCATAAACCACATGGAAGCACAGTGAATGTCACTTCGTTAATAGTGTCATGGTATTTCTCCTGTCCCTCTGTCTCCCACACCCACTATCTGAAATTAAAAAAGGAAAAGCAAGGACCAGTCAGATAGTTCACCTTGGAGGCTGCTTATTTTGCCATGTGTGCTCAGCCTAAGTCCAAGTGGAGGCCCTAACACAATGGGGGAAAATGGATTGCTATGGTGCTTTTCCCTTTTCCTTTGTCTTTCTGTCTCTTCTATAAGAAAAAAAAAAAAATCATCTGAAAGCAGTGAAAACCCAGAAATGAAAAACAGAAACAAAAAGAGTTCATCAGGAGGAGTGACATCATGTAGGCAAAAGGTACTAGCACCAAAAAGAAAAGAAAGAGAAGAGAGGGAAGCAAGAATAGAGACCCAAGAAAATGGTGTATTTAAAACTAAAGGAATGAAAATAGAATATCCCAAAATTACCAGCTGTATCAAAAGGAAATATAGTTCAGTATAAGCACATCTCAAGAAATCTAGCATTATGTCGTGTGACTCCTCATCTGTGTTCACTTTAACAATGTAAGACAATAAATCTGAGGGGAAATATCATGTAGGCCAATTTCATTCATTCATCAAACAGATTGGAAACTTGCTGAAAATTATCAGGCATTTACTTTCCTATCATTTTTCAAGGCTGTTTTCATAATGCAAGTTAGACTTAAAACGCCCAAGAGAATAGTTTTGAAAAGTCCTAATCACTTTGGAAATAGCTGTTTCTACAAAATTTTACAATGTCATGCCAAATATTTCTAACTAATCATTAAAGCTGACCTAAGAATCTCCACTGTAGACTTTGATACCCAACTGAAATTACTGTATAGATTTGGAAGCTACAAAATCAATTTTCCATAAAATATAGTTTGAGCTTCACTAATCCAATCTGGCCTTCTTCCTAATTAGGTTGAATTCATGGGGTTTTATTGTAGTGCACTGCCAAATCAAATATAAATAACTTGGAACTTGTACTATTTTGGATTCTTACACCATCTCTCCCTGCTTGCCTCCATTAGCAGAGTTAACCAGAGGTTGCTAATACAATAAATATTGTTTTCTTTTTTATTATTTATTTATAAAAAAGAAATACAGACAAAACCATAGGATAAGAGGGGTACAATTCCACACAATTCCCTCCATCAGAACTCCGTATCTCATCCCCTCCCTTGATAGCTTTCCTATTCATTAACACTCTGGGACTATGGACCCAAGGTCATTGTAGGATGCAGAAGGTGGAAGGTCTGGCTTCTGTAATTGCTTCCCCACTGAACATGGGCATTTCCAGGTCGATAAATATTTAATGAATGGCATCAGTGTCCCTTGCCCCCAGAAATAGAGATGCAGACACAAACATACCTTCAGATCTATTTGTAACTCTGCTTTCTGCCCTCTCTTTTGCTCATAGCAAATAGTGGATTTTCTCAGTAAAAAGAGACATGCCAATCGACTCATTCAAGTCAAAGGTAAACAGAAAAAAACAGAAAAGAGGGATTAAAAAAAAAAAAACTGCAGTAGCTTTGTGCCATAAGATCACCTCCTCTAAATGTCCCCAGCCCCTGTAACATTTGAAATCCAAAGAGCAGTAGAAATCCAGGGCCTCAGGTGGTACATGGTGAACCTGAAGTGTTATGAGTTAAGCAGTCAAGAGCAGGCTCTGCTGTAACAAGAATCGAGGTGTCTGTGAGGAAATGGAACTTTAGCTCTAAAAATAGCATTTTTTCCTGGTTTTAATACTTTCACTGCACCTTTGTTTTAAAGGCACTTCAGGAGTTCTGACATTTTCTTTCCACTTCTGAATCAATGGAGAAGAAATTAAACTACAAGGTAAGACAGTTGACATCACCTTTTCACACATGCTTTTATGGGCACACATATGTATGGCCTCAGTTTTGTTTTGGTATAAAATAGGGAAGCATCATCAGTGAAATCACACCTTGTGGTTAGAAAATTAGGATTTTTGGGTGAGAGGGTAAGTATGAAAAAGAGCACTTAATCACCACTATGGTCAGCATCATCTTTCTTCTTTTGTTTGTTAAAAGAGTGAAGAACCTGGACAGGCAGGCAGGCAGATAGCTCAACCACCTGGCATGCCTAAAGCTCCTGAATCCATAGGTTCAAAATTAGACACCACCACACACCAAAGCTAAGGAATGCTTGGTCTCTGTCTCTATTTTAGTTTCACACTCGCTCCTCCCATTATGTCTAAAAAAGTAAATCTTAAAAAAAAAAAAAAGTCTGGCACCCAAGCTATACATTCATATTTCCATCTCAGTTTTCCCTCTTCCTCTCAAATGACCTTGACTAGTTAATTTATTAAAGTCAACTTCTTCATCTTTACAATAGTGACAGCTATTTTCACCCTATCTTTACCAATATCCCAGCAGGATTGGGGGTGGAGTAAAGGGACCAAAAACAGTGTTTTGTGCTTGAGTCCTGGCTGTCACTCCCCAGTCAAATCAGAGTGACTTCAGTAACTTCTCAAAATGTTTCATCTCTTGCTATTCTTGTCCTCAATTGCTGAGGAAGACAGCGGTTAAATGGTGCATGATGTAAAAGCTTTCTAAGTTGGTAGTGTCTCTCTTTGGAGCAAGCATGGAAAGCTTTGAAACATATCCAAATAGAGAACAGATTGGATCTTGACTAGATCATGGTATAAGGCAAATAGTAGTTGGTTATCTATTAAAGCCTACCCAGCAACAGGAAGGAAAGACTGAGAAGAACTACACTTATATCCCAACTCAGAGAACTGATGACTGAAAAGTCACATTTCATTAGACTCAGTTTAAAGGTTTTTGCATCACATAGTATTTGGTCATATACACTATATAGAATTCCCATCTTATCTTTATTATTTCTACAAAAACGAACTCAGAATAACACAAGAGAAGTTATCCTCAATGAATTTCTCCTTTTATATTCAATACTAAAAATTTCAGTGACATTTCAGTTCCCCAAATTTATTTTCTTTTTTTTTAAATATTTTATTTTATTTATTTATTCCCTTTTGTTGCCCTTGTTGTTTTTCATTGTTGTAGTTATTATTGTTGTTGTCGTCATTGTTGGATAGGACAGAGAGAAACGGAGAGAGGAGGGGAAGACAGAGAGGGGGAGAGAAAGACACCTGCAGACCTGCTTCACCGCCTGTGAAGCGACTCCCCTGCAGGTGGGGAGCCGGGGTTTGAACTGGGATCCTTATGCCGGTCCTTGTGCTTTGCGCCACCTGCGCTTAACCCGCTGTGCTACAGCCCGACTCCCCCCAAATTTATTTTCAAGGGTAAGCTTCACTGTGGTTGCTGGAAGTGCTCTCTAACCTATAAAAATAGTGCTGAGAAGTAATTGGAAAATAAAAGAAGTGCTCATGATAAACATGGACAAATATGACAAATAAATTGAATGTTTGTGTTCTAATGGGCATGGAAAGCAGTTGTATCCCAATACTAAAATTCCCAGAATTTCATATCTTTCACTATATTTCAACCCAAGGAAGTTTAGCATACAACAGATAGCCTACATTATTTCTTCCTAACTCTCTGAAATATATTCCAAATGAAATGGAAGCATTTTCTTAAAAAAGACAAAATTTGTGTTGATCTCTTCATGGGAATGGGCTTGATCTTAGAAATAGGAGACCAGTGAAATAAGTCAGAAACAGAAGGATGAATATGGGATGATCTCACTCTCAGGCAGAAGTTGAAAAACAAGATCAGAAAAGAAAACACAAGTAGAACCTGAAATGGAATTGGCGTATTGCACCAAAGTAAAAGACTCTGGGGTGGGTGGCTGGGGAGAATACAGGTCCATGAAGGATGATAAATGACATAGTGGGGGTTGTATTGTTAAATGGGAAACTGGGGAATGTTATGCATGTACAAACTATTGTATTTACTGTTGAATGTAAAACATTAATTCCCCAATAAAGAAATAAATTTAAAAAAAAAAAGAAATAGGAGACCAAAATCAGAATGAGTGATTAAAGTTTAAATTGAAAAAAAAAAATAATGCTGGAACTGAATAATTTTAAAAAAGAAAGAATAAAGAGAGGTCCAGTAAGATAGCTCACCTGAACACACGGTGTGCTTGCTTTATCATGCATGAAAGCCAGGTTCATGTCTAGCTCCCACTACAGTGAAGGAAGCTTTTGTGCTATGGTTATCTTTTCCCCATCTGTCTGTCTCCTTCTTTCTATCTGAAAAAGTCAACATGAAGTCCAAGTGACAGGAAGGAAGGAAGGAAGGAAGGAAGGAAGGAAGGAAGGAAGGAAGGAAGGAAGGAAGGAAGGAGAAGAGAAGAGAAGAGAAGAGAAGAGAAGAGAAGAGAAGAGAAGAGAAGAGAAGAGAAGAGAAGAGAAGAGAAAAAGAAAGGTGACTTAGGAAGTGATCCAGCTGGCAGAAGGTAATATATAAACCTCTAGAACTACATGTAAATATGGTGGGGGAGGGGAGTTAATGCTTTACAGTGGAGTCATTGACATATGCATATTATGTCATTATGTACCAGGCCCCCAATGTTTTCTTCCTTTCCTCCCTCCCCCTCCATCCCCCTCCCTCCCCAAAGTCCTTTGCTTTGTTCCAATACACATGTCCAGTCCATGTTTCACATTGTGCTCTCCCTCCCCATCCCTACTTTATTAAGTCCCACTAATAAGTGAGATCACTTGATATTCATCCTTCTCTTTTTGGCTTATCTCACTCAACATGATGTTTCATCCAAGAAGATACTAAGAAGACAACTTCATCATTTTAAAAGCTGAATAGTAAGTATTTCATCATGTATATATACCACAATTTATATAGCCACTGATGTGAATTTGGACATATGGGTTGTTTCCAGGTTCCGTTAATTAAAAATTGTGCTGCTATTGTTATGTAAATATGCAGGGAACAACTCCCACTGTTACAGCTCCTGGGTGCAGCAGATCCAAAGGACTAGACTGAGGCTGAAACCACATGGAAGGCAGGGAGATACTTTATTACATTGATGGGTTACCAGACCTGCACATGCTTGTCCCACAGCACACAGCTTTTATCAGTCTCAAACTGGGCATGGCACAAGCTGATTGGTTAGAAACAATGTCCATCAAGGTGCTGACAATAAAGGTGAGAGCAGGTTGGCTACCATCAGAGACCACCACTGGGATGCTGGAATGTAGAAGTGGACGTTTACCAGGAGCCTATAGATTTCTCATTTCACTATGAACACAAATAATCATAGATCTCTTCTGATTGGTGTTTCTGTTTCCTCTGGGTAAATCCCCAGAAGAGGAATTTCTGGGTCATGGGATAGGTCCATTCCTAGTGTCCCAATAAGTCTCCAAATGGCTTTCCCCAATGGTTGGACCATTTTGCACTCTCACCAGCAGTGCAGAAGTGTCCCTTTTTCTCCACATCCTCTCCAACATCTGTTGTTTCTGTCCATTCTGATGTATGATATTCTCACAGGTGTAAAGTGGCATCTCATTATTGTCTTCATTTTGCAAAATGTAAAAATTTGTGTGAAAACACATTTCCTGAAACAAATAGGCAAAATTTTCACCAAATTCTCAAATACCTAACTTAAAATAGAAATTATTACAGTATAATTATTACTTTTCTTTCTAAAGTTACAATGTAACAATTGACAGTGTTTATTGTCAATTTCACCATATTCCCTCAGCTCCATTCTCTTAAGTGTGCTTTTTATGAAAAAAAAAAAGTTTGTTAATACTTTCAAGATTAAAAAAAAAAAAAAACATTCAAACCCCTACCCTGAATCTGCAAATCTTAATCAGTAATTATTGGTAAAGTGTCTTGGTGGTCCTGAGTACTAATACTAACCAACATGATCAGATTTTACTTAAAGTACATTAATAATGAGCCAGGCCCTAAGGTTGACTCAATTTAAAATAGAAGCTGCAAAGATGATATTTTCATTTTTCCCTTCTTTACTTGAAATCTACTTTATGAAATACTGACTTGAAAAAATTTTAAAGTCAATATGACTATATCCAGAATGGTAAGATCCTAAAATATGTAAGACATTCCGATTAAGCACCAAGGTATAAGTGTCCTCTTTAGTAGAAATCCAGGATATTGTGTAGTTGAAATCTAACTATCCATCATAAACACCTTCAATACATTTGAAATAGCACGGTGGACAGGTTCTCTCACACTAAGGGTCATTTATGAAGTGATCAATGGCTGTAGCAGGAAAAAGCAGTTTGAAAAGAGATAGGGCTTTATAGAATGAATAACTTTTCTCATTCTCAATATTTCTTATATTCTTTTACAACAAATTGCTTAGCTCTTGAGAAGAGACTCATTAAAAAAAAAAGTGAAATGTATTCTCTATCCTGAATCCAAACTTTTAAAAATAAAATTGCAATGGCCCTTTCCAAATACTATACTATGAGTCAAAACTTCAAAAATTTCCATTGTTTCAAAGACACAAATTACTCTGTGAATCTATGTCCACCAACAAATGAGGGTGGAAAACACATGAAAGTCATTTGAAAGATGCCATCTCCTAGGAGTTATGCTTAAAAGCTGGAAAAGCCTAGTAATCCCCCTACCTAGATAAATAAGAGTTCTCCAAATGACTAGGGGGACCAACAATGGAGCAGGGCCAAATACTTGAATGTTTCAAAGGAGACTCCATATTAGACTTTGGGAAAAGAATCCAATATAAAGTTCCTTTATGGCTAGCCAACCTCTCTACAACACAACCCTACCTTGAATGGAACAGAACCAAAATAAAACAATATCTTCTAGCAATTTACACACAATTCAAATGGAATTCTTCCAAGCTCTCAAATTTTGAAGTTTATTCAGTCCATATGCTGTCCCAGGTTTTTTACCCCTTTTCTTCTAGCAAACAGAACTTAGAGACAACCATTTCTTAGTCACTCAAGATCAAAATTCCCTACTCCCTTAACTACAAATTATCAGTGACAGTAACTGTGCGTCATTTGGAATGTTGGAGATTAATTTTTCTTTCTAAAAAGAAACTCACTAGATGTGCTTTTAAAAGTGCCTCAGGAGTCCTACTCAACTTTACTTCCATTAGCAGCAAATACATGGCATAGGATTTAACCAAGCACTGCATTCCTAAAACTAGGATTCAGGAAAGCTGACAATAATTCAGTAGAGGGTGAGGGTAGATAGTGTAATGATTATGCAAAGAGACTCTCATGCCTGAGGCACCGAAGTCCTAGGTGCAATCCCCCCACACCACCATAAGCCAGACCTAAGCAGTGCTCTGGTGTTTCTCTCTGCATCTCTCTCAAAAAAATAAAATAAAATAAAATACATTAAAAATATTTCTCTCTCCCCTTTAAAATTTTTTTAAATTATAATAATTCAATAGGGTAATTATCAACCACAGAACACAGTATTCTGAGGAAGAAAAGAAATCACATGTAGCATTCTTCTCCTGGGGGAAATAAGCTTTTGAAGTAGAGTAGATCACTTTTCACTATGTCAGTCAAAATTCATACCATCAAGAGAGAATATATTTTTATTAATTGATCCTCTGCAAGTTACTTAATTGGAAGCAAAAACCGCATCATTGTAAACTATAATAATAATAATAATTAAATAGCAATACCAACTAGATCATAGGTTGAAATTAAGAGATCAGAAACCACTGACCAGTCTAGCACCAGTAAGCATTTAATAAATGTTAGCCTGGCTATTTTTATTACTGCACTTTAATCACCAAAAGCAAGAAGCAGAAATTAAATCCCTAGCTTTCCTTGATTCTGCCTGTAATTCTGTTTTTGCCACACACAAAAAGAAAATCCTATTTGTGCCTTAGTTTCCAAAAAACAAAAACAAAAGAACAAAACCCTCTTTTCCCAAGGGAGACAAGTACTAGGACTACATAGAACATAATGAGTGTCTATTATTCTCAATAGTTTCTCAGAAATTGGACTGTCCTAAAGGTTTTCACTCTTTTCTCAAATCTTCCATCATTGTTCCCAAGAGGTCAAATTAACTTACAAGAGAATCAACATTCCTGTTTCCTAACTTTAAGAAGAGGAGTCAGAATTCCCAGGCCAGAGATGTCCCTTTGAGCAGTTCTGAGGCATCTCAAACCAACAAGCAAGAAAGAGCAGCCATTCATGGAACAAATAAGTGATTTGCATTTCCAAGGATATGGGGAAACATATTAGTTATAATTAGCAAACATGCAGAGTCCCCGTGACAGCTTCACTTTACAAATCCTTGAATGTTTGACAAGAAAAGGTCATGTTTTGTAAAATCCTCAAAAGGTCATTCAATAACAAATCACATGAATGAAATCGCAAGGGTTCAGGGAGGTTAACAGAAACACCACAGGCAGTAAAGTGTGTTTTCAAGGTAAACAAGGAAAGAGGGAAAGCAGCCTTGCCTCAGCTCTGGAAGGAGAGAAACAGAAGCAATCTCTAATTTACCAAACACTATAATTTCAAGACATTTTCTCTGTACTTGGTGGTTTAACACTGAATGTTATTTCTCATGTTCAACACACTTGGAGGATTAGCAGATAACGGCTTGGCAATATTTCAGCAGTTCTTCAAAAGGTCTAGGCCAACCTTAGTTGAAGCTTTCTTTTAAATTCTTTTATTTAATCTCACAAGCTGATTCCACTTAAAATAAATAGGTGGCTGCATATGAGACATGAACACACTTGCACAAATACACTCTATAGGTAATCCCAATGCAGCACCCCTTCCCTGAGAACACACCCCAAATCTGGAAACTTTATCCCCAGAAGCCTTTTCTTCTGGCACTTTGACCTGCTCGTGACCTCTTCCTTCCCAGGTCCATTTTCTTTAGTAAGAGCCAGACCAGTATCTCTCACAGTCTGGAATAACAAAGACTTGTTTATTTAGGATAATTTAGCTATAGGATCAGTGGGGAGCCAGAGAGGAGGAAGATGCATCTCACACACATGCCAAAGGCACAATGCAGATAGCAGGGTCCTCTGGTTAAAGGGAGTTTGGGAGTAGATGAAGAAGCTCACTGGGGACAAAGCCAAGTGACAGAATTCATTTCAGAAAGTACGGTGAAGAATAAGAAGGGGATAAGAAGGTTTCCCTCAAACTTGGGAAACACGTCACAAGCAAAGAATTAAATACTAAGTAAAGACAAGTGCTAGAACTTGAAAGCAGGCAGACCCAAAAACTTGTAGAAAGAACAGTTCTTCATCAGAGACCCTAGAATAGTAGGCAGCATTTTAATAGATCAGGGAGGGCTGAAGGAGGGGAATCTGTGTTTTTGTTCTCACTGGGGTTCATAGCTTCTGGTGGACTTTTTCAGATAGAGTGGCAGACAGGCAGAGAAAGGGAAGAATGCCACAGCCCCTAAGTCTCCACCAACTGAGTCTAACTCAAACCTGGGTCATGCACATGACAAAGCATACACCATCAGGATGAGTTATTTGCCAGCCCTAAACAGCGTCTTAAGAAGACCAGAACTCAGATTTGAACATGATAGTTTGACCGTCCTGGACCTCAGCTTCCTATTTGTAAAATGAGTCAACACTTCCCGCTGTATTCCAGAGCAGAGTTGGGTACCTTTTTTCTGCAAAGGATAATTTAGGTATTTATAACATCATTCAAGGGTGATAAAAATAATCAACATAAAAATCAGAACTTAATATCGCTATGAAAAAGCTTCTAGACTTATGAAAATTTGATTCCCATCTGCAATTGCCTTGGCAGAACCAGACCAAATGATTTTCACACATCAAATACAGGATATAGGTTTTTAATTTCCCACCCCTGTAAGTAATGTAAGAATAAAAAAAAAGCAGAAGCTAAGGACAGAAGCCCCAACTAATCACCATTCCTGTGTATATGCTATTTTACCCATAGAATGTCACTGTGAAACTACTTTCGAGAGTCCTGTCCTGTGCATTATAGTGTAGTTGTGTATGGCTATTTCTTTCTGCATTTTAATGTAAAATGACATAAAATTTTAAATTCAGTCCCTCAGTCACAGTAGCCACATTCCAGGCACTCAATAAGCTAGCGGCTACCATAATGGACAGTGCATATACAGAATACTTCCATGATTGTGCACAGTTCCAGTGGTAAGTGCAACTTACACCCACCTGTTTTAGATAAAAGACAAGCCTGCCAAACTCCTCCCTCTCCCAGCCTCCACCAACACTATCCCACCCTCTCTAGTGACCTGCCACTTTTCCTCAGCCTCCTACATTCTTTACTAACCATAGAACCATTGTCCAGACACAGCCCTGACTGATGGTTCCAGCATGTACCTCTCACCTTTACAATTACCTGCCAACCATAGAGCCCCACCCATTTGGTTACTGTTTGATCAGAATGATGGTCAGAAACAGGACACCTCACTTTGTCTTTCTTGCCAACTATTTTAGCCTATTTGCCACGAGTACAGGGTATAATTAATATCACACAGGAGCCAGCATTGTCATTTTTCAAATCATTTCCCTGGAAATGTTCTACACCTCTTAATGGCCCTGCTAATGCTGTAGCTGTCATGTTTTGGACAGCTGCACTTTTACAAGACAAACTCTACAGCGCCAGGAGCCTCTCTGCAGACTTTTTAGCTCAGAGGCTCAGAGGCCATGAACGCCAGCCGGTAATGGCTAGATGGAAATCTTTGATTAATTTTTTTACCTCTTGGAGCTGACTGCTTCTCAAGTGTCACCTTCCCAGTTTCCATGGCTAGTCACCTCACCCCTTCTAGCCCTCTCCCTTTGCCCCAAACCTCTACCTCCTCTCTTCTATGCCTCCTGATAGACAGAAGAGTGAAATAGACCAAAGTCATTCAACTGATTACAGGCAAGACATTCTGCCAGAGGTACAAAGGCTTAAGCATCTGGATGGAAGCCAGGTCTCCCTGCTAAATGGCATACACTTAAAAAAAAAAGGGGGGGGGGTTCTTTCATGCCTACTTAACTTTATCTTCCAGAAATATATTTATTTCTCCCAGCTAAAAGTTAATATTTCTCTATGTGCTAGGTATATATCCAAAAGACTGGGGAAGAAAATAACAAAAGGAGGACTGTTTACAGTGTCCAAGAAGCCACTCACAAGGCAAACAAGGACAATATGAGCCATACCAAATATTTACCAAGGAACATAGAATAAAGATGCTTTTAAATAAGATAATTTCACCAGTTGTCTCAGGGTAGGAATACCCTTCCTGGGCCTCCTTTTACAGGTGATTTTTTTTTTTTTACTTTAATCAGTAAAGGAGGATTGTTTCAGTTCAATATCATGGCTAATTCTGCCCAGAAAATATAACTACATTGTCCAGTCCTGTCCAAAAAATCTCTATCTGCTGAGGTGGCCATCTTAAAGGAAGCTAAAGGCAGTTATATCTTAAAAGAGGCTAAAGCCATGCTAGAGACACAGTTATCTTTTTTAGGCTAAACAGCAGTGTTGACTCACTGCTCCTTTAATACTGTGTTTATTAGTGATCCACAGCCCACAGAGAGACAGCACACAACTTCCTTTCATGCTGTGTCTGCAAAACGCTACAGAAAGTTGGACTCATCAGTGAAGCAGCAGGTCCCTTGGTTGAAACCAACCAGGCCAGAAAAGTGACATGAACAGGATGCTGCTAAACATGCACAATTCGAAAATACACACTGTATTCTCTTCTGCATGATTTGCTGCCATTTAAAAGACAATAAACAGCAACTTTAGATTGCTAACAACGTGTCATTTAAGGTTTTCTGTTGCTCAACATCAAGAAAAATCAATGCCGGCTCTACGGGGGCAGCAAACCCCGAGAACTGAGCTCCATTTCAGGTCTGTTTGAACTCATTTCCTTTCTCCATGGTTGCCCCCTTGTACTCCCCCTCAGGCGTCCCCTCGCAGCAGGCTGACAGCTTGACACATTGACAGCTCGCACTGAATGACAACTGATTTGTACAAATTTCAAGCCTTATAAATCTACCTGTCACAACAACAACATAAAAGCGCCCAGGCCCAGCAGGTAATTCAGAAAAAGCTTCCCTTGACAGCACTTTCTGAAAAGCAATGGTGTGCCTCCTGCCAAAAATTCCAACTATCATCCTTGTATAACTTTGAATAAAAATTCAGGGCCCATTTTCTTGCCAACAGGCTACCAATCGTCTTATTTAAAGATTAAAAAGAGTGAACGGGAGGGGGGGAAACATCCACACAATTTCATTTTATACTGATATGAAAGTAGCACCACCTGCTACGTCAGGATTACTACACCGTTTTTCTCTCTGGTGCTCAGAAGGAGTAAATGAGTGAGGCTTTTTACGGTATTTAAACAATATCCCAGATTGCAGGGGCTGAGCCTCCCAGTACCGTCCCCTGCTCACCTGGTGCCATTCCTGCTGCCAGAGCAAGGCAATTGGAATAGCTGGGGCCAGAAGGCAGGAGTCTGAGGCTGTGGGCATTGTTTTAAGTAAAAGTGCCCCCAAGATTTCTCCAAGACAAAAGGTTTACACACAAAGAAATCTGTGGTCTGTGCTTCTGCTGACTATGTTTCCTACTAAAATGACCAAAGTGCATCAATGCAAAACTTTATCAAAATTCTCATTCCATTCAAATCCAGAGCATATCATTTTATTTCATCACTGCATCCTTATTATGAAATAACTGCAGTAGAGAATTTGGGCTTGGATTTTAGTTGTAATTTTAAATTTTTGTGGAACACTGAAGCAAAAAATCTAGTAGCAAAATATAAGTAGACAAAGTTCATGACCACTTAAGGGATAGGAAAGAGCAATTTATAAAAAGTTTCTTTATCAGTTACCTTCTCTTTTTAACAGGGGTAAACAAAACAGTGAAGAACACAAATGCCGGAACAGACATTTTGGTTACAAATCCTGGCTTTTCCATTAATGAATAATATAACTTTCAGAAAGTTGTATTTATTCTTGTTGTGTTTCAACCTTAGAAACATATCTGTCTAGGAAAGCATGAGGATTAAGTGCCTGTAAAAACTTTAGTTCATGATGCATAGTATCTGTTTACTAACATATATATATGTATGTGTATACTTCCATACATGCACATGACATTATTTAAAACATTAAAAGTAATAAGTGCTATAAGAAAAAGTACAGTTCAGGGAGTCAAGCGGTAGCGCAGTGGGTTAAGCACAGGTGACACAAAGTGCAATGACTGGCATAAGGATCCTGGTTTGAGTCCCTGGCTCCCCACCTTCAGGGGAATCGCTTCACAAGCAAGCGGTGAAGCAGGTCTGCAGGTGTCTATCTTTCTCTCCCCCTTTCTGCCTTCCCCTCCTCTCTCCATTTCTCTCTGTCCTATCCAACAGCAACAACATCAGTAACAACAACAATAATAACTACAACAAGAATGAAAAACAACAGGGGCAACAAAAGGGAAAATAAATAAATATAAAAAAAGAGAAAAAAATTACAGTTCAGAATGTTATCACATTATTAGTTTCACTAATGTCCTCTTCAAAATTCTAGATATAATTACTTTCTCCTGTGGAATAAATACCTCCAATGTAATAATAATTAAACAAAAAGAAAAGGGTAATTCTTGAAAATGCTGTAATCTATTTAACTAATATACATAGAGGTCAATGTAGCTGAAATGAATTTCTTTCCTACCCTATTGCTTACAAATATCCTTAGTTACAACTAAGTAAAAAACTAATTTATAACTAGTAAAAATAAAAAGCCCCAGTAAGAATGGAAAATAAATATATTAATTTAGAATCTCACAATTTGCATTGTATTAACACCATTTACTACTTAAGTACTATGAGTAAGTGTACTATAAGAAAAATAATGTATACAAGCATAGTATACACACAAATATGTAAAACACAAATTATAGAAACCCCAAAATATAACCAGTAAGATTAATTGACTAATCTGAAAATGAAAAATAGGGAGTAAAATAGACTTATTAATCACTATAAAGCCGCTGCCAATACTAGCTGAACTCTAAAACATTAGGACTAACCAAATTATTCAAATTGATAAGTACCTTATACCTTCGTTATTATCTTCTCAACTGGACTATTATCAAGGCTGACATGAGTTGCCTGAACTTTTTCTTGCCACCAGCATTACTGCTGGGGCTCAGTACCAATACTATGAACCCACTGCTCCATGTAGTCATTTTTTCTTTTTTTTCTTTTCCCCCTTTCTATTTCATTTTGGTAAGACAGAAATTGAGAGTGTGGCAAGAGAGGGAGAGAGATGACAGACACCTACAGACCTGCTTCACTGTTCTTGAAGCATCCCCCCTGCAGGTGCAGAACAGGGGTTTGAACCCAGGTCCTTGAATATGGTAACATGTGCCACCACCTGGCACCTTATGAATTTTTAATATAAATATATTAAATATTTATCATATTTTTATTTTCTAATTAAAAATTATATACATGAATTATATCTATTGCTCATATACATGTACTAAAATCATAATTTGCTACAATACAGTTTTAATATAAAATTGGAATAATTAGAGTAATTTTACAAATGTATTTCAAAAGTAGGTTTTATTTTTCCTTGTTGACTGGACTTCTGATGTCAAGAGGAAACAATCAGGAAGCCTTTATAATTATTTGTATGACCAAAAGCAAGAATTTCTATTATTGACCTCCAGCAAACAAAATTGGGTTTGAAGTTGTTTTTTTTTAAAAAAAAATAGTATTTCATGTTAACAAGTCAAAATCAAGCAAAATTTTCATGTATTAAAATAACCAGTAAAGCATAAACCAAAATAATTATACATCAAATCATTTTCATATTAATATTTCATAGAATGAGATGGAGAAAAAAACAAATTACCTGTAAAATGTATAATCAAATGATAATTTATATTAACTAAGCTCACTTTCCCTTTCATATTTTACTAAGCATAAAGCAAATATGAAGAATAAATGATAGGAAAAAACAAAGTATATCTCAGAGTTCCTTTTCAAGCCAATATTCACCAGTAGTAAATAAAATAGATTATTCCTTTATTATCCCTTTTCTCCAGCATGGTTGGCCTGACAAAATGACAAATAATATTGTTGTTAACTATTTTCTTCTTGATATCAATCACCAAGATTTAACAAACACTGTCTCACATATGCTAAGATACCCCCTACCAGCAACAATTAAATAACAAATCATTCCATGAAGAACTGCAGGTTAACAAAGACATAGTCAAACAGGGTGCTGGCCAGTAAAGTCACACATTCATCCTCTGAGAGTATGCTTAAGAAAAAAAAAAAAAAGGGAAACTATAGATGTACAACACAAGATGACTTAATGTGTCTTTTATATTTATATCCATGTGTGTTAAAACTGTTTGCTTCCCAAGAGGAAAGAACTGTGCTTTCAACTCTGTTGGACTTTTAGTGCCTACAAAAGTTTTTATTCTGTGGTTTGTTTTCAGAGAGAAGGAGTTCCCTAAGGAGAACCTTCCTTACTTTGCTGCTTGTTTCTCCAGCTCAAAAGAGTCAAATTTGGGATCTTAAAAGGTCATTCAACTACTAACCACCAAATCTCTGGAAGCTTTAAACAAAAAAGTGATATTTCTCAGTGACCTAACAGAAAGCAATAAGGACCACTAATAGAAAATTTGTAGACCCTTGGGCAACTTCTCTGTCCTAGAGTCAAGCTCTCCTTCTCAAGCTTTCCTAAGTGTCTTCTGCATTAGCCCATGGACAGGTGCACCACGGAAACAAAGATTACATTTTCAGTTCTTCAGTAACACTTTGAGATGAGTGCTTCATTTCTATTACATGTGCATCTACATTTGCTAGAACAAAAATAACATCACTCAGTCTTTCCTATGGAACAAGTGGTCATGAAAACATTCTCTTGCCATATGAGATCATATGAAAAGCACACATCAGGAGTCACCATTGCCTCCTCAATGGTGAAAAGAAATGGTGATAGGAAAAACTGATCATCTGAGGCCTTCTTCAACTACTTAAACCAGATACCACTCAACCAGAGTTCCTCTGTGGCTTGTCTGGAGCCCACTGCCCCCCCACCAGGCGCAACATTGAAAAACCTAGCCAGGAAAAAAAGGAACGAGTCTCTACACAACCTCTGGCTTGAAATTCCATGAAATCGGTAAATTTTTACCACTTAGGAAAAGTCGTGTTATTTGTAACTGTCAGAGGAAGGAAAATCTGTAATTGTTAAGGGGGATGAAGCCTGTGCAAATTCTTTCCTGTGCAAAGTGAACAGTCAATCACTTTTATAAGGACAGCAACAACTGAAACTATCCATTCGTATACTTTCCTTTAGTCAACAATATTACCTTTAGTAATCTGGGGAATGTGCATCCATAAATTACAGAAAGTGTTATTGCATTGCTGAATAAACAGCAACATTTCCATCAGCAGCAGCAGTGGCAGCCCCACAAAGGTATAACAAACAGACTCAATCATTTTCTTGTCAAGCTTTGCAATGACTGCAGAGTTTACTGCTGGAGATAATGTTGCTTTCCTCAGCATTGTGTGCCAAACTGCAAACTGCTTATTAAAACAAAACCTCTTTTTTGGAGCAGCATGAGTTGGATAATCACTTATTGCACTCAAGAAAAAACAGGTTTGGTGCCCAGAGGAGGTTAGCAATCAGACATATGTGTTAACATTTGGTTGGTTAAAACTGGTTAAAAAAATAAATTATCCAACACTGGGTTAGGAGAGGGGAGAAGTGAGCTTATTAACATCACTGTCTCCAGGTTGACTGTTTTCTTCATAATGTTAGTTTCTGACAATACATTTCTAAGTACTGATTTAGAGCACCTGATGGAGACTTTGGTATAGAGTTTTGGCGTGTGGGGCAGGGGGAGTTGAAAAGTGAAGATTGATGATTACAGAAATCTAACGCACTTTGCTAGTCTTCACAGAGGAAATCTCTGGAAGAAACTGTATTCCAGGGACAGCAGATAAGATTGAAGAAAAAGACAGGAGAAAAGCAAGTAAACTTTAAGAACTAGGCATCTGTGACTAAACTATTTCTGAAGACAGCACCTATTATTACTCTCCAAAGAAATCGTTTGACATAACTAAGCCAGAGATAGCACTGAAAAACCATCCTCAATTTTCCTCACTTAAAATAGACTGACAGCCATTTTACTGAGCCTGAGAAAAAGGTATGCTGAGACAGAGCCTGGAAGGCCTGCCGTGTCCGTAGAGCAGCTCCGTGAGGAAAACCATTATCTCTGTCTACAGAAGAGCTGCCCCAATATTTCTGTTTTTTTTTCTTTTCATACCCACTAAAGATGAATTAATATCAAAGTAGACAGACCCTCCCCCCTCATCCCACCCCTTCACTGTCTCCAGTCTGTCATTAGCCTTGTGGTCCCAGATATCAGTTGTGGAAGGGGAAAGCCTATACTTTGGATGTCCCTATCAGAACAGGAAATGAAACTTTGAAGACTTTATTATAACTTTGGGCAGCATATGAGTTTTGATTCCTATCACAGCTCAAAGATGAGAATGAGTAGAAAACAAAGCACCACAAATGTAGAGTGAAAAAGCAACTTTGATAACTGACATTCACCTTATGCAATAGTGGGGAGGCAGAAACAGGTCAGCATACATTGGGCCATGTTCCTGGGATGGCTAGTCAGTTCCAAGACCTCCCCACTCTTCCTCCTCATATTAAATACACAGAGCCAAGCACACTTCCAACACAGCTCAATCCTTTTTGCCACCTTAGGTCCTGAAGTCACGCTGGTCCTTCTAACTGGAAATCCTTTCTTCCTCCCCTCAGTTCATTGTTCGCACCATTAGGCCCTTCCTCAAAGAAATTTCTCTGACCACACAACCTAGATTACCCCTAAGTCCTTCCCACTTTACCCCCACCACCTTCCCTGCATTTCTTTAGACTTTTCTTTAAATCATTAACTCTATGTGAGTTTGCATGATTTATGAATTTATTCATGCTTATTACCTATCTCCTTCATGAAGATAAACACCACAAAGGTACATTCTAATTTACTCAAGAACAGTACCCTCAGCACCTACAAAAGAACCCAATATCCAGTAATTAGGTGTTCAATAAATATTTGAAAAATTACTTTAAAATTAATCCCTACTTGAAAAGAAAATAGTTTTATGTAGCTATAAATCATACATCTCTGTCAAATTCAAATGAAGATTTCTGAGTCTGGATTGTGAGATGGATCATGAAGAACCTGAGAAATAAAAGGATTGCTTCATTCATTTTGAAACACTGTTAACTGACACCAAAAATGTAAAAATTTTAAATAGCACATCAATAAAAACCAGTTTCTCACCCATATTTATTAAGTCTTAATACATGGAAAAATATTTATATTTGATCAGTATATTCTTTAAAGCAAAGAACTCTGGGAGAGGAGGGAATGGAAAGGTATGAATGGGAGAAGGGGTCCTGGAACATGATGATAAGGACCCACATTTTGATTAGAGGTTTTTGCAGACACTTAGCACAGGGAAATGAGAACTTATACCCATGTGTCAAAAACTGTACTGTGGGCAGGGTAGATAGCATAATGGTTATGCAAACAAACTATCATGCCTGAGGCTCCAAAGTCCCAGGTTCAGTCCCTGCATCACCATAAACCAGAGCTGATCAGTGTTGTGGTAAAAATAAATAAATAAATAAATAAATAACCTGTAGCCCATTAACCCCCCTCCCATAATGTGATTTTTAAAAGTGTACCATGAAAAAAAATTGTAAAAAGACTGCCTATTATGAGAATTGTATACATCTGAGTCTTAAAAATTTTATGTCACTATTAAATGACACACACATATTTCTCTCACTTGTCAAAAACAGAGCATCCCTATCTGGTGTGATTTGATAGGTTAATTTTGGGGTCTGAGAATGCTCACAATTCTTCTATATAAATTAATTGTAACATTTTTCTCCAGATTAAAAAAAAAGCCTACTAAAATAGGAATGTGAAAAACCTATGTTTTAATAGTTACCAGTCTGCATACTTTTATCAACCTCTTTGCTCCAGCCATCATCCTCAATATAGAGGGCGGGGGGAGAAGTTGAATCCAGATAATAAAGCACACAAATGAGACCCTAGACTCAATCTCTGAAATCACATTTAAAAATAAAAAAGGCAATAGAAGGAATCCAAACAGAACAATAAAACTATCACCATTTTCAGATGACATCACATATAAAGAAAACCCTCAAAACTCCAGAAAATGTATTAAAAGTAATCAACTCAAATTTGTAGGATATTAAATCAGTATTAAAAAAACTTCACACTAATAATAAATAAAAATTAAGAAAACAATTCCATGGGCTGGAAGATAGCTCATTAGGTAGAACACATATTTCATCCTGGTGAAGAACTATGTTCAAGGCCTCACCCACAAAGTGAGAGCACTAGCATGGCAGAAGCTTCACAAGCAACGGCACAGTGCTGCGGTGTCTCTCATTTCCATTTCTGCCTCTCACCCTCTATCTTAAAAAAAAAAAAGGAAGAGGTGCTAGGTGTTGGTACAAACGGTTGAGTGCACATGTTATAATGCTTAATGACCTTTGTTCAAGCCTCTAGTCCTCCATCTACAGAAAGGAAGCTTTACAAGGGGTAAAACAGTGCTGTAGGTATCTCTCTCTCCCCACCTCCCCCTTCCCTCTTGATTTCCCTCTCTCTTTATCCAATAAATAAATAAATAAATAAATATTTTAAAAAGAAGGTAGAAAGCGCATAGTTTTTTGAAAACAGAGGAAACCTTCATAAATATGGAGCAGTGCTGTGGGTGTCTCCCTCTCTCTGTCACACTCTTTCCTATACCTTCTGTCTAAAATAAATAGAGTCCATTGACAATGGTAGGATCATGCAGGCTCAGTCCCACAGGAATAATCCTGACAGAGGAGAAAGAGAAACAAAAACTTAAATATGTATGATAACAACAACTAGATGTATTATGATGATCATTTTGCAATATATGCACTAAATCATAATGAACACCCAAAGCTAATATATTATGTCACTAAATTTCAAAAACATATATGTGATAGCAACAGTAAAAAATTAACCTCAGTGTTTTTTTTTAATTTTTTTCTTTAAGAAAGGATTAATGAACAAAAACATAAGATAGTTTGAGCTCCAGTGTTGAGCTCCAGTGTTGAGCAAATCAAGTCATATACAAATGAATAGAGGTGTTGTATGATTTCGTGACAGAAACATCTAAAACAGATGAATCCTTACCCTTGCTGGGGAGTAAAGGTACAAGTGGGGCTAAAACAGACACTCAAGAGCTTCAGATTCCAAGTTCCAACAATATTCTACATCCTCACCTAAATACTGATTGCACTGATGTGTTTACTCTGTGCTAATCATACTGGGCACTCAAGATTTATGTAGTTTTTTGTGTTTGTTGTATATAAACATAACATTGATCTTAAAATATTTAGGGGAAAAATGTCTACAATTACTCTTTAAAACATCAGGTACCTGAACTTCTGCCCCAAAGTTACAGGGACCCTTAATTCCTATCATTAGCTCCTGACATGTCCAAATGATTCTTTGGCTACTTGTTAATAATGAAATCAAAAGGCACTAATCTCATTATCACTTGTCAGCAGGCACTGTCAGAATGCTATTGGTCATTAGTTACCTGCTGCTGCAATCAGTCAGATACTTGCAAAACACCCAAAAGTAGACACAGATTAGCTTTTCCTAGTCTCTCTCTGTTTTTACTAGCATCATGCCAGATCCTTCACTTCCCAGACTGTAGGCGGCCTTCTTCTAGAGGTCCGCAATCATCAGAGAATTTTCAGTCTCTCAACAAAATTCCACCATTTATTCACTCACTCATTTGTTCACCCACACATCCTAAATATTTATGAAGCACCCACTATTTACCAGGCTTTCATTCAAGATATAAATGTGATTAAATCACAATTCATTTCCCTGAAGTGCTCACAATACTCTATGGAAAAAAGACAGAAGCAGGATTATAAAGATAAACATATATACAGATAATATCAATAGCAGACACATCGAAGAACTAGTTTGGGGAGGCAGAAAGGAAATGGTTCCTAGAGGTTTCACATAAAATACCCTCTAAGAATGAGTGAAAGTTAGACAATCAAGTAAAGATGGAGGTATCTCATATCAGAGGGAATTTTTGTGAGTGAAGGAGTAAGAGGCCTGAAGTGGACATTTGGGCACTATCATGTAGGAAGCTACAGGCAGTTCCATACTGTCAGGGAGTAAAATCTGAGTATGGGAAAGGAAGAGCATGAGATTATCATGGAAGACAAACAAAAACTGAACTCCAAGTAAAATAAACATTGACAGGCACCCATAACACAATCACACCTGGTTACAAAAGCTAGAATTTTTAGTATTTAATACTCTCTCAAGGCTATTTCACATTGGTACCACATACAATGGGGAACTGGACTCAAAAGTTGAGCATAAAACTGAATATTGAAGGACTCCAAAAATACATAAAAGGGAGACATTTAAGGGATGTCTAATACATAAAAGAAAGCTAAAAGAAACTACTAGGTCATAAAAGCAATAAGGATTCATGTTGTTTCTCAGGACTTGGAGCATAAAAATAAATAAATAAATGCCTCTTGCAGAAAAATAAAACTCTAAGCTGGTACTACCTCAGGTACAAATGAATGGTGGATGTCTCAAGCCCAAACTGAGATACACATAAAACAGGTGTTAGATGTAGGAAAATCATGCTATTTTTTTCTTCAAAAACAATGTTTCTTCTATCATTCAAGATCTAAGACACAATCCTTAGCAAATATAAACCTACTATTAAAAAAAAAAGTTATAGGGGCCAGTGGTGGTGCACCTGGTTGAGCGCATGTATTAAAATATGCAAGGACCCGGGTTCCAGGCCCCAGACCCCACCTGCAGGGGGAAAGCTTTACAAGTGGTGAAGCAGGGCTGCAGGTGTCTATCTCTCGCCCTCTCTATCACCCCCCCTCCCTCTTGATTTCTGGCTGTCTCTATCCAATAAATAAAGATAATAATAAATTTAAAAGTTATAAAACATTCAATAAAACAACTATAAAGTAGCATTATCTAATTACAAATGGGAGAATATAAAGTTACAGAAAACACTGGTATGCAGTGCACAAGAACCCAGGTTCGAGCCCCTGGTCCCCACCTGTAGGAGGAAAGCTTCACAAGTGGTGAAGCAGTGCTGCAGGTGTCTCTCTCCCTCTCTACCACTCCCTTCCCTCTCAAAATCTAGCTGTCTCCATCCAATAAATAAATAAAGATAATAAAAAACATTTTTGACCTCTGGTAAGTCATGAGTGTGAAGGTATGATCATCATACCGAAAATATGACACTGAGTAAAAAATTCAAAAACTAAATAGAATACTAGAAAGACCAACAGAGTTAAAAAATTTATGAATAGGGTCAACAGAATTCAAGACACAAGTGGAAAATAAATTTATAAACTACAAAATAAATCTTAAATTCCCAGAATTCAGCACAGGAAGATTAAGAAAAAATACACATGAAATTAAATATATATATATCAAAAATATATAATAAGATTCACAATACAACCTACTAGCAGCTTCAAAAGAAAAAAAATGATTGATCTGGAAATAAAATCTTCTAATACAATAATAATAATAATAATTAAATAGTTGAAGCTTTTTCAGAATTGGAAAAAAGAAATTACTAATTCAAAGGCTGAGTAAAGCTTCTTTTTTAATGTAGAATTTATTTTATTTTATTTTCCCTTTTGTTTCCCTTGGTTTTTTAAATTGTTGTTGTAGTTATTGTTGTTGTTGTTGTGTCATCATTGTTGGATAGGATAGAGAGAAATGGAGAGAGGAGGGGAAGACAGAGGGGGAGAGAAAGACACCTGCAGACTTGTTTCACTGCCTGTGAAGCAACTCCCCTGCAGGTGAGGAGCTGGGGCCTCAAACTGGGATCCTTATGCGGGTCCTTGTGCTTAACCCACAATGCTACCGCCTGACCCCAAGTAAAGTTTCTTAATTCTAAGAATTTCAAATAAATCAAATACACATACTTAAAATAGACATTGTAATGAAAAATTATAAAGATAAGAGAAACAACTTTAAAGCTAATAGAGAAGGAAAGTTACCTTCAAAAGAATAAAAGACTTATAGCAGAATTTCATCAGTAACAATAAATTCTAAGACAATAGAATATTTATTAGTCTGTTTATATTGACATAAAAAATACCACAGATTGAGAAACTTTAAAAACAAAAGAAGAATCAGTTATTTTACACAGTCTGGAGACTAGAAACCAGTGACCAAGGAGCTAGCAAATTTGATTTTCTGACAAGGACTCTCTTCCCAACTGATCCACATGTAACCTTTCTTCTGCACTCATGTAAAGAAAGAAATGTACTTTCTACTCCTCTTCTTATAATGACACCACTTTTGTCAGATGAGGGATCCACCCTATGATTCCTTTAATGAATAGTGAGTTTATCTCCCATTATTTACACTGAGGGTTAAAATGTCAAGGTGAAAGCTGGATGGGAAGAGGACACATTTCTATCTGTGACAGTGCATCTTCAAAGACTTTAGAAAAAAATAACTATCAACTAGAATTTTATACCCAGATAGACTATACCTATCCTTGCAAAGTAAAGTCAAAGTAAAAATATTTTCAAAGTATGAAAAGTTTTCCATCTAAGCTATCATTGAGAGCACTATTAAACTAATGGCATAACTCTTAACAATCCACTTATTGAAACCAGGAGAAACAATAAATCAATTAAATTAATAATAAATTCATTTAACAAATATCTACTGAGCACTTTTTTCATAAGTGCAAAACACTGTTCTGTCTGTTGTGGACACCACAAAGAATAAAACAAAATCCCCAGTTTTTGTCCCTTGTTTATCATGGTTAATCAGTTCCAGACTCTACTGCAATAAGTGAATTTCTGCAAAGGAGGATTCTTTATAAATTGAATATGTTTGTAGGTAAAGCATAGAAAACCTGTTTATGACCTTCTAAATGAAGTTTTTTTTAACATTATTAGAGCCCTCTCATCATGAAATTACACCCCTTTAACTTTGCTTCCTTGTTAAAAGAAACAGTAGCCACTGCACATGTTCTTTTCATCTTTATGGATGGAGCAAATGGTAGACTCATTCAAGTTGTAATGGCAGGCAAACTCCACAATTTTCTTGCCATCTTTTATTGTATCCAAGACTTCCACCTTCTCCTATATGGTAAGCATCTTCCTCTAGCACTTAGTTTCATCATCAGAAGGCTTAGAATAAGAAGCACATTTAGGAGCCATTGTGGAGCTTGGATAAGGGTTTTCAGAAATCTCAAACACAAGAGCAAAGATGCTTCCAATGTGCAGCGATGTAGACGCACATATGAGAGAAACATGTTCTGTTTGGCTTGGTTTCAAACACACACAAGGAGTGGTCCAGCAGCTGCATCTGACATTGAAGGATTTGTGGGGGTGCTCGAATACACAGGCCTATAGACTATATATATAGTAACTTTCATTGTAATTATAATACGAGGGTATATAATTGATTCAGACAACCAAGCATACACTGTATCATTTTCACTATTTTGATCAACTTTTTTTATATATTTATTTTATTTATTTATTCCATTTTGTTGCCCTTGTTGTTTTATTGTTGTAGTTATTATTGTTGTTGTCGTTGTTGATAGGACAGAGAGAAATGGAGAGAGGGAGAGGAAGACAGAGAGGAGAGAAAGATAGACACCTGCAGACCTGCTTCACCGCCTGTGAAGCGACTCCCCTGCAGGTGGGAAGCCGGGGTTCAAACCGGGATCCTTATGCCGGTCCTTGTGCTTTGCGCCACCTGCGCTTAGCCCGTTGCACTACAGCCCGACTCCCTTTGATCAACTTTTTAATGAATATGTTTGAAAAAAACCATGATAGAGTGAAGCCACGAAAGTCAAAGTTTGAAGTGGTGAGGGATGACTGTAATCTGAAAAAAAAAAAAAAAATAGTGCCTGCACTAAAGGAAAGTAAAGAAGAAAGTAGCATAGATTCATTATTAATAGCAGAACTCTTCATTGTTAAATCTACATAATCACTCACTGAGTATCAAAAATAGTAACAGAATAGTGAAAGCAGATAAACTTACAAAATATTACATAATCAAACTGTCTCTCAGACTTTGTGAGAACTACGGTAATTATCAAAGGGGTGGGAGCACAAAACTTTAGTGGTCAGTGCAATGTAAAACTATACCCCTGTAATCTTAAAATCTTGGAAACCATTATTAAATCACTAAAATAATTAATCTCAATAATCAAGTTCAACTTCAGAAATAAAAATAATCATAAAAATTTAAAGGACAAGCAGGATAGCTCACCTGGGAGAGCATACAATCTAGGTTCCAGCCCAGCTCCCATCTTACTGGAAATATTTTGGTGCTATCATATCTTTCCTGTATTGCCTCTCTTTCTGAACCAAAAAAGTTAGCCCAGAGCAGTAAAGCTCTGGAGGAAAACAACAACAACAACAATAATAATAGCAGTAGTTAATTTAACTTAATGATTTAAACAAATTTGAAGCAATGAAGATCATTTATATCAGACAGGTTTCAGAGGTTCAGAATTCAGTGCCAGGAAACCAGTCAAATTTCCAAGATATTTCCATATTTACCCTCTGTCCCTCAGTATGACAGTTCATCTTCAGATTTCTAAATCTCACTGATAAAATAACTAGTTACAAACACCTAGAATCACCAAAACAATCTTGAGGAAAAGAAACAGAAATAGAGGCATCACACTCCCAGATCTTAAACTATATTATAAGGCCATCATAATCAAAACCACCTGGTACTGGAACAAAAATAGGTATACAAACCAGTGGAACAAAATTGAAAGCCCAGAAATAAACCTCCACATTTATGGACATCTATTTTTTTATAAAGGGGCCCCAATTATTAAATTGGAAGAAGGAGGATATCTTCAATAAAAGGTATTGGGGAAACTGGGTTAAAATATGCAGAATAATGAACATGAACCACTTTATCTCACCAGAAACAAAAGTCAACTTCAAATGGATCAAGGATCCATTCATGTTAAACAAGAAACTATCAAATACTTTAGAGGAAAATATTGGTGGAACAGTTTCCCATCTAAACCTCAAGGGTATATTTGATGATACAAACCCAATTTCAAGGAAGACTAAAACAAAAATAAATCAATGGGACTAGGTCAAACTGGAAAGCTTCTGCACAGCAAAAGAAACCACCACCTAAACAAAGATACCCCCTCACAGAATGGGAGATCTTCATATGCAATACATCAGACAAGAGGCTAACAACCAAAATATATAAAGAGCTCACCAAATTCAGCAACAAGAAAATAAATGACCATACCCAAAAATTGGGAGAGGATATGAACAGAATATTACAACAGAAGAGATCCAAAAGACCAATAAACCTATGAAAAATTGCTCCATGTCACAGATTGTCAGAGAAATGCAAATAAAGACAACAATAAGATACCATCTCACCCCTGTGAGAATGTCACATATCAAAAATTTCAGCAGCAACAAATGCTGGAAAGGTTGTGGGGACAAAGGAACCCTCCTGCACTGCTGGTAGGAATGTAAATTGGCCCAGCCTCTGTGGAGAGCAGGCTGGAGAACACTCACAAGGCTAGAAAAAGACTTTCCATCTGACTCAATAATTCCTCTCCCAGGGGTATATCCTAAGGATTCCATAACACCCAACCAAAAAGATTATGTGTACACCTATGTTCATAGCAGCACAATTTGTAATAGCCAAAACCTGGAAGCAACTCAGTCATCCAACAACGGATGACTGACTGAGAAAGTTCTGGTAAATATACAAAATAAAATACTACTCAGCTATTAAGAATAATGAACCCACTTTCTCTGGCCCATCTTAGATGGAGCTAGAAGGAATTATGGTGATATAAGTCAGAAATACAAAGATGCATATGGGATGATCCCATTCATAAACTGCAGTTGAGAAAGAACAGAAAGGGAAATTCAAAGCAGAATCTGGCTGAGTTTGAAGTATTGCACCAAAGTACAAATTTCTAGGTGGAGGGTGAGGATAGATTTTCAGATTCACTATGTGTGGGGAGTGTGGGGTACAGACCTTTAGTGGTGGGAATGGTGTTGATATACACTCCTATTAACTTACAGTCTTACAAATCACTATTTAATCAATATGAGAGAAAACAAAATGGATTGAATGTCTCAAACTTTTTGATGCGTAGACCCCAGTTCTGAGGATAAGAGGGGTACAATTCCATACAATTCTCACCATCAGAACTCTGTATCCCATCCCCTCCCCTGATAGCTTCCCTATTCTCTATCCCTCTGGGAGTATGGACCCAGGATCATTATGGGGTGCAGAAGGTGGAAGGTCTGGCTTCTGTAATTGCTTCCTCGCTGAACATGGGCATCGACAGGTCGATCCATACTCCCAGCCTGTCTCTCTCTTTCCCTAGTGGGACAGGGCACTGGGGAAGTGGGGAAGCAAGAAAAATTTTCCCTGAAGTCTTTTGGAAGATTTTCCCTTTCCCTCATTGCCAGTGTCACTTTTCCATTTCTAAACCAATCACATGCAAGAACAATAAGAGCCTAATCAGTCCAGAGTTAGCCCCTGGAGTGGGAATGAATAACATGTATAAGAAGACACACCCAGAGGGAGTCGGGCTGTAGCGCAGCGGGTTAAGCGCAGGTGGCGCAAAGCACAAGGACCGGCATAAAGATCCCGGTTCGAACCCCGGCTCCCCACCTGCAGGGGAGTCGCTTCACAGGCGGTGAAGCAGGTCTGCAGGTGTCTATCTTTCTCTCCTCCTCTCTGTCTTCCCCTCCTCTCTCCATTTCTCTCTGTCCTATCCAACAACAACAACAATAATAACTACAACAATAAAACAACAAGGGCAACAAAAGGGAATAAATAAATTAAATTAAAAAAAAAAAGAAGATACACCCAGATAATATCCCAGTGTCTTTTCATTGGGGGATTAATGATTTATAGCAAATACAAATGTTGATACATTGGAAAATTTCTCAATTTCCTGCAAAGCACTTTCACTCCTAGCCTAAATCCTCCTCCAACATCATAGAGCTACAAAACTATTAGCTAAAATGTCATACCATCAAAGAAGATCCTGTTTGACTATTCTCATGTTAAGTGAAATGAGAAAAAACAGAGACTCCATTATTTATTTAAGGTCAAGTATCTAATCAAGACTCAAACTAGAGTGGCTGGAAAGGTTGTTCAGTAGGTAAAGCACAGGATTTGCATATATGAGGTCAGAGGTTCAATACCAAGCATCACATATTCTAGAATGATACCCTGGCTCACTCATGTTCTCTCTCTCAATGAATGTTTTTTCAAAAGAGCAAAAATGGAGGCAATACTTGGGTTTCCTCTCTTATGTTCCAGCACTTTTTTTTATCAACAGGAAATACTCATTTTTGACAAGTTATCTGCTTACATTGAAATTTCCATGCTGCTTCAATCCAACAGACTAAAGCAGAGTACTGAATATGCCTTAAGTAAAACTACCATTTATACATTAAGCGTCCCAGGCAGCAAAGGCGTAACAATGAAAACTTCTACTGACTAAATGGCCATAGATCAACTTACCAGTCTCCAAGTAATCTTCAGTAACTTTTGCATCACCTTTATCTGATTCATCCCTTCAATTAAACATAATAATAATAATAATAAAAACTGTGGGGGCAGAGAATGATACTCTGATAGCATAGAATGATAGCATAATGGTTATGAAAAGAGACTCTCTAGTGCCTGAGGCTCCAAAGTCCCAGGTTCAATCCCTGCACCACCATAAACCAGAGCTGAACTGTGCTCTGGTACAAAAAAAAAAACAAAAAAAAAACAAAAAAAAACCCTTGTGGGATTCATCCACAGGCAATTACCAACTAGAATTACCTTCCAGTTCATTTTAGCTTGGTAAGTAATAGCTCAATATACAGCACCAGCTAAGTGAAATAAAAATGGAAAATGTTTTAGAGTTTCCTTTTAATTGCTTCTTACTACTGTAAATGTATGAAAAGTTTATATCCAGGATTTTATTGCTGTTGATTGCTAAAATAACAAGGGGAAATAATCCAAGCTGTCACATTAATAAAATATGAGTATTCCAAGTTCTTTTTATTTATTTTGAAAACAAAGCAACTAAGTGGCAAAACAGCACTTCAATTTTTAACTCTTTAAAGATTGGACAATATATAAAACATTATTATTTTTAGTATTTATTTATTATTGGATAGAGACAGAGAGAATTTGAGAGGGGTGGAGGAGATAAAGAAAGAGATAGAGAGATACTTGCAGTCCTACATGGTTGATTTCTGTAGTGAAGTGGTTATCAGGTTTGCCTAACACTTGCAGCCCTGCTTCACCACTCATGAAGCTTTCCTCCTGAAGGTAGGGACCAGGGGCCTGAACCTGAGTCCTTATGCACTGTAATGCATGCACTTACCCAGGTGTGCCACTGTCTGTCTGGTCCCTGTCACATTATTTTATATGCTTTCTTAGTTACTTTACCCTTGTCTATAAAAATAGTAGAATATGTCTACATATGCTTTTGACACAGGAACTTATCTAGATATAGTTATTTTTTCAGGTTTGTTCCATCAACACCATGAGTTTTCCCTCTTCAAATATATGTGCTTTCCAAGCACGCAGAAATATGCCTGATCATTCCAGAGAGCTATGACAATAGAGAAAGAGATTAGAAAAAAGAGTGCCAGAACTATATGCCAGGAGAGGCTCCAGAGAAAGCAGACATGCCTTTGGGAAATAGTGCCAACATTAATCCAAGTGTCTCAAAAGTACTTTCATCCCTACTGGTAACAACAGAAGAGCTCAGCACCCTCCTAACAATGCTCTCTCACAAATACTCATGAAGGGGTTGCTTTAAAAGTTCACATTCATACAAGAGATGGTGTCAGTAGTGGAATTAGTCACACCTGCCAGTGAATAGCAAATAACAGCTGTATAGACACAAGTGAGTTATTGGTCACAGGCTCCAATCTCCCAGGAAGCCAGCTATGCAATTTCTGCTGCTTCTAGGCCAACTGAAAGGAACTTAAAATTGCAAATGACTAAATGTCCTAGCTGTGTCATTTTAAAGCATTACATTACCATAACCAAAACCAAAAGGCTGGGAGAAGTCCAGCTGTAGCATTCAGATGTCTAACCCTAAATTTCAGCATCCATGACAGGTTTTACCTTTACCACAAGATCCTATATGGGCTTTCTTATTTGCTTGACAAGATATAGTTGATGGAAAAAGGCAGTCCCAGTCATAGAAACTAAGCCTTCTGACTCTTAGTCAGTATTCCTTCCCATCACCACACTTTAAGAAGTTGAAGTAACTATGGGGTGTTTCATGGATTTCTCTCAACATTTAATTTTTGTGAACTTTATCTAGATTTGCTAAGAGCCTGTTGAAAATCAAACCCATTCAGGAAACTGAGTGTGATATAAGAAGAAATATGTGCCCTCAAGGAAACTGTGTTCTGGATCTGAATGCAAAACCGACATCACTAGTATTTACTAGCACATGCTGTGAACAGAATATTGTGTTAAATGTCTTTAGAGAAACTACAATGAGACAGTTAAGTTGCCCCACCAAAAAGACTATAACTGAGTAAAGCTGGACTTGAAAGGAACCTCAGAGACCACCCAATGAGCTCTTCATATTCAACCACACCCTTGCCAGCAATTTTGGCTATGCTCCCTCCAAAACATTCTGCTGTGTCCATATCCAACTTAAAATGCGAGGCCAGAACTGAATGTAATGTCATAATTGTGATTTTATTATTCTCCCAGTGTTTCTGTCATTGAAGCTATGGTCACATGAGCAACATAACACTCTACATTCAGAAATTTCAAGGTGCCAAGTAGAGTAAATTTTTTACACAGCACCCTTAACCTGCTTTAGCATTGGATGAGGGGACCCAAGTACACAAGCACAATATTCTTAAACTTTATCTCTTCTGATTTGGCCATATTCTAGCTGAGAAAATATTGGAGCATCATGATTAACTGATACTACTCTCCTTCTAGCTCTGTCTCTAATCATGTATATGTTCCCATACAAATATGATACTTATATTTTTATACCTAAGTGACTGATAAATGTTTTTTGCAACATCAAAAACAAAAGCAAGTTTGGTGGAGAATCACAAAAAGTATTCCTCCAAATTAACATATCTCTACTTAGGTGCCCTCTTTTGGTAGAACTGCTTGGCACAAACCCAATATTAAATCTCTTCTTAAATTTTAATTCCATGTTACTAAACATATTTCCTTTAACTAATAAGAAAAAAGAGGGATTGATATGGTCTGGTATACTTAAGTTTATTTTGATTTTATTGTATTAGTGATTTAATATTGATTTACAAAACTATAAGATAACAGACATATAATTCCATATAGCTCCCACCACCAGAATTCTGTGTGCCATCCCTTCCACTGGCAAATGCAGTTGTTCTCCCAAGGTCACTTATATGGACTGATACTATAATTATTTTTCTATATCTATGTGTATATATATTTCCTCATGTTTTCAATGGTCCTGCCTTCACTGCCTTTCTAGTTCACCCCTACATCTAGTACTACTTCCAAGTGTCTTAACTTGTTTTCTCTTCTCTCTCATATAAGCAAAACCATGCCTGGTTTCCTCTGGTGTGTTACAGATTCTCTTCTCTTTCATTGGTAGTATTAAAAAAGGGGGGGGGGGATTCCTGGTGACAAATGCTTCAGGTCCTGGTGGAATGGGGGTACAGACTTACTGTACCTCTGGTTTACTTACACTATTGTTTACCCTTAGGAGTATGGACCAAAATCCTTTTTGGTTGTAGAAGGCAGGAGTTCTGGCTTCTGTAATTGCTTCTCTGCTGGTCATGGGTTTTGGCAGGTTAACCCATAAACCCAGCCTATTTCTACATTTCCCTAGAAGAAGAAACAGTGTTTCACTTTAGCCAAGCATTAGGTGACTACAGAAAACAAGAAGGGAGAAATGGGATTTGAATATGTGAAGTCTTGAAGCTTGCATTGAAAAGACTAGCCATAATCTAGAAAGCAGTGGAAAGACAATGAGTGCTTTGGAGCAGAGGAAGAATTTCATTAAAACATCTAGAAAAATCAATCTGGCAGTGAAGGGTGAAAGATTAGGCAGTGACACATATTATAAAGAGTAAGTACTTGGGGGGAGCAGAGCCAAGATGGCAACCGAGATGGAGCTACTGGTCTGAGTCCCGACAACAACTGCCGGAAACTGTAGGACTTTTTGCTTTCAGAAGGACAATAAATTTGGGGTCCTAGCTGTGACACCAAGGGGATGAATATAGCTCAGTTTGGGTTAGAATATAGAGGAAAAAAGAAAGGAAAAACTTTTTATTATTCCCAAAGCGCACCCTTGTTCCCCCCCCCCAACCAGACCCTGAACCTAGCAGGCTGCTCCTAGCAGGCTCCCCTGCTGAGCTTCTTTCTTTAACAAGATTCCTGGCCCAACAGGGGTTCCATTCCTTTCCTATTCTTTTCTGAAACCCATGGCCCTCTTTCTTTCTGTCTAAGTGGCTAACTGGACCTACAAAAGGGAAAGACTGCCCTGAGATGTTTTCTCTTTTTTTTATCCCCCCGTTTTGTTTTGGTTTTGGTTTTTGGGTTTTGTTTGTTTGGTTTGTTGGTTTTTTATTTGTTTGGTTTTTTGTCTGTTTGCTTTACTTTCTTAACAATCAGCTGCCTCAGCTCAGGCTGCTTGAGGCAATCTGGGACAGGTTTTTTACCCTGCTCTATTTTATTATTAATATACATAGGTGTATCCCTCCCCCCCCCCTCCTTTAGGTTGACCAGAATTAACTCAGTGTATTTTCCAGTGCTAAAGGATTGGGTGGCTTACCCATTGCGAGAGGAACACGTTTCACTACTCCTACCTCCTATACCCACTCTCGCCTTCTCCCTCCTCCTAGCTAATCAAAAAAAATTAATAAAATAAAATAAAATAAAATAAAATAAAATAAAATAAAAAATAAACTCTTTCCTTTCACTGCTTTTTTATTACAGTTCTTTTTCTTATCTTTTCTCTCTCTTGTTTTTCTTCTTCATCTTTTTTTTTTCTTGTCTTCCTTTCTTCCTTCCTCCTTCTTTGGCTTTCTGAATTCACTGATATTCATTTGTGAATTATTTTGGGGAAGAAATCTGACACAGAGTGGACTCTCTATGTGTGTATCTCTGCTCTATTTCCCTTTCTCCTCTTGCTACCCCTAGAATATATAGGGGATAGTAGATTTGTATAATTGTCTATTCTTGCTATCCCTTTTTTCCTTTCTCTTTCCTCTTCACTTGGACTTGGTTGCCATTTTTTCATGGACTAGAGACATGTTTGGCTAACTGGCAGTGGTTAAATTGCTTCAATCCTTGCTTCAGTTGCTATTGTAATTTCGGAGGTTGGTGATTGCATTTGTCATAAAGGCATTTAGTACAGTGTTGTCTGTACTCAAAACACAACAACTGAGGAACAACAGAACATAAAAATAAGAAACACATTAATAAAAAAAAAATGGGTAGATCAAGAGCAAATAAAATTGCTACTACAATGAATGAAGACAAGAGACCAGAAGAAACCACAAATCAGCCAGAAGTAACCATAGATAAGAAAAGTATGCAAGCAATAAAAACTTATTAATCACAGAAATGAAAATAACTTTGGAGGGAAGGAATGGCAGTATTAGAGAAACAACAAATGAGACCCTCAGGGAAAATACTGATTACCTTGAGGCAATTAGAGAACTGAAAACTGAAATAGCTGAAATGAAGAAAGAAGCTGAGGGAAGGGAAAGCAGACTAGCAGAAGCAGAAAACAGAATTAGTCAGACAGAAGATGAGTTAGAGAAAACTAAGAAAGAGATGAAAGAGCTCAAAAAGAGATTGAAAGACACTGAAAACAACAACAGAGACAAATGGGATGATCTCAAAAGAAGTAACATTCATATAATTGGCCTGCCAGAAGAAGAAAGAGAGGAAGGGGAAGGAAACATTCTAGAGGAAATTATAGAAGAAAACTTCCCAGACCCGAACAACAGAAAGGACATCAAGATTCAAGAGGCCCAGAGAGTTCCAAGCAGAATCAACCCAGACCTGAAGACACCAACACACATCATAGTCACAATGAGAAGAAGTAAGGATAAAGAAAGGATCCTAAAGGCTGCAAGAGAAAAACAAAAAGTCACATACAGGGGAAAACCTATAAGATGATCAGCAGACTTCTCCACTCAAACTCTAAAAGCCAGAAGGGAATGGCAAGATATCTATTGAGCCCTGAATGAAAAAGGGTTTCAACCAAGGACAGTATATCCTGCTAGACTTTCATTCAAACTACATGGAGAGATCAAAACCTTCTTAGACAAACAATAGTTAAAGGAAGCTACCATTACCAAACCAGCCCTGAAAGAGGTTCTAAAAGACCTCTTATAAACAAGAACATCACTATAATATACTATATACCAGAGCATATACCACAGCAAATAAAAACTCATTGAACAATGGCACTACAATACATTAAATCCATAATATCAATAAATGTCAATGGCTTAAACTCACCCATAAAAGGCACAGAGAGGGAGGATGGATCAGAAAACATAACCCAACCATATGCTGCTTGCAAGAATCCCATATGACACAACAGGATAAACACAGACTTAAAGTGAAAGGATGGAAAACTATCATACAGGCTAATGGGCCACAAAAAAAAAAAAAAAAGCTGTAACAGCCATTCTCATCTCTGACACAACAGATTTTAAATTAAATAAACTAATAAAAGATAGGCAAGGACATTACATAATGATTAGAGGATCAATCAGCCAAGAAGACTTAACAATTATTAATATCTATGCACCCAATGAGGGACTATCTAAATACATCAAGCACCTACTGAAAGAACTTCAAAAATACATCAATAGTAATACAACAATAGTGGGAGATTTTAACACCCCACTCTCACACTTAGACAGATCAACAAAGCAGAGAACCAACAATGATACAAGAGAATTAAATGAAGAGATGGTCAGATTAGACCTCCTGGACATTTTCAGAGTTCTTCACCCCAAAAAACTGGAATACACATTCTTCTCAAATCCACGCAACACCTACTCAAGGATAGACCACATGTTAGGCCACAAAGACAGCATCAACAAATTCAAGCACATTGAAATCATCCCTAGTATCTTTCAGATCACAGTGGAGTAAAACTAACATATAACAACAAACAGAAAATTATTAAAAGACACAGAATTTGGAAACTAAACAACATACTGCTTTAGAACCACTGGGTCAGAGAGTGACTCAAGCAAGAAATTCAAATGTTCCTGGAAACAATGAAAATGAAGACACAACCTATCAAAATATTTGGGACACAGCTAAAGAAGTATTGAGAGGGAAACTCATAGCCATACAATCACATTTTAAACAACAAGAAAAAGCTCAAATAAATGACCTTACTGCACACTTCAAGGACTTAGAGGAAGAGAAACAAAGGAACCCTAAAGCAACCAGAAGGACAGAAATCACTAAAATTAGGGCAGAAATAAACAACATCGAAAATAAAAGAACCATACAGAAGATCAATGAAGCCAAATGTTGGTTCTTTGAAAGATTAAACAAATTGACAAACCCCTAGCCACACTCACTAAACAAAAAAAGGTAGAAGACTCAAATTCATAGAATTGTAAAAGATAGAGGAGATATCACAACTGACACCACAGAAATCCAGAAAATCATGTGAGACTTCTATGAAGAAGTATACACCACCAAGCTAGAAAATCTGGAAGAAATAGAAGAATTCCTAGAAACATATGCCCTTCCAAAATTGAACCAAGGAGAACTACAAAACCTAAATGCACCAATCACAGACATAGAAATCAAAACTGTTATTAAGAATCTCCCCAACAACAAAAGTCCTGGACCAGACGGTTTCACAAATGAATTCTACAAAACCTTCAGGTAACAGTTAGTACCCATACTTCTGAAGCTTTTCCATAAGATCGAAGAAACAGGAACACTCCCTTGCACCTTCTATGAAGCCAACATCACCCTGATACCAAAAGCAGAGAGTGACACAACAAAAAAGGAAAACTACAGACCAATATCTCTGATGAACATAGATGCCAAAATATTAAACAAGATCGTGGCCAACCGGATACAGCAGAATATCAAAAAGATTGTTCATCACGACCAAGTGGAATTTATCCCAGGAATGCAAGGTTGGTTCAACTTACGTAAGTCAATCAATGTCATTCACTATATCAATAAAAGCAAAGGCAAAAACAACATGATTATCCCAATAGATGTAGAGAAAGCCTTTGACAAAATCCAACACCCATTCAAACTCAAAAGCCTACAAAAAAATGGGAATAGATGGGAAATTCCTCAAGATAGTGGAGTCCATATATAGCAAACCTACAGCCAACATCATACACAATGGACAGAAGCTGAAAACATTCCCCCTCAGATCGGGGACTAGACAGGGCTGTCCACTGTCACCATTACTCTTCAACATAGTATTAGAAGTTCTTGCCATAGCAATCAGGCAAGACAAAGAAATCAAAAGAATACAGATTAGAAGGGAAGAAGTCAAGCTCTCACTATTTGCAGATAATATGATAGTAAATCAAAGGAATACAGATTAGAAGGGAAGAAGTCAAGCTCTCACTATTTGCAGATAATATGATAGTATACATAGAAAAACCTACAGAATCCAGCAGAAAACTACTGGAAGATATTAGGCAATATAGCAAGGTGTCAGGCTACAAAATCAATGTACAAACATCAGTGGCATTTCTTTATGCAAACACTAAATCTGAAGAGGAAGACATCCAGAAATCACTCCCATTCACTGTCGCAGCAAAATCAATAAAATACCTAAGAGTAAAGCTGTCCAAAGAAGTGAAAGGCTTGTATACTGAAAACTATGAGTCACTATTCAAGGAGATTGAAACTGATACCAAGAAATGGAAATACATCCCATGCTCATGGATCAGAGAATAAATATCATCAAAATGAATATTCTCCCCAGAGCCATATATAAATTTAATGTAATACCCATCAAAGTTCCACCAAGCTTCTTTAAGAGAATAGAACAAAAACTAAAATCATTTATCTGGAAACATAAAACACCTAGAATTGCCAAAACCAATTGAGGAAAAGAAACAGAAATGGAGTCATCACACACCCAGACCTCAAACTTTATTATAAAGCCATCATCATCAAAACAGCATGGTACTGGAACAAAAATAGGCACACAGACCAGTGGAACAGAATTGGAAGCCCAGAACTAAACCTCCACACCTATGGACATCTAATCTTTGATAAGGGGGCCAAAAGTATTAAATTGAAGAAGGAGGCTCTCTCCAATAAATGGTGCTGGGAAATCTGGATTGAAACATGCAGAAGAATTAAACTGAACCACTTTATCTCACTAGAAACAAAAATCAACTCCAAATGGATTAAAGACCTGGATGTTATACCAGAAACAATCAAATACATAGATTAAAACATTGGGAAAACACTTTCCCACCTAAACCTCAAGGACATCTTTGATGAAACAAACCCAATTGCAAGGAAGACTAAAGCAGAAACAAACAAATGGGACTATATTAAATTGAAAAGCTTCTGCACAGCCAAAGAAACTATCACACAAAGAGACCCCTCACAGAACGGGAGAGGATTTTTATATTTCATACATCAGACAAGAGACTAATTACCAACTATACAAAGAGCTCAGCAAACTTAGCACCAGAAAAGCAAATGACCCCATCCAAAAATGGGCAGAGGATATGCACAAAACATTCACTCCAGAGGAGATCCAAAAGGCTAACAAACATATGAAAAAGTGCTCCAGGTCACTGATTATCACAGAAATGCAAATAAAGACAACACTGAGATACCACCTCACTCCTGTAAGAATGGCATAAATCAACTAGGACAGCAGCAACAAATGCTAGAGAGGCTGTGGGGACAGAGGAAGCCTTTTGCACTGCTGGTGGGAATGTAAATTGGTCCAGCCTCTGTGGAGAGCAGTCTGGAGAACTCTCACAAGGCTAGACATGGACCTTCCATATGACCCAGTAATTCCTCTCCTGCGGATCTACCCCAAGGACTCCATAACACCCAACCAAAAAGATTTGTGTACGTCTATGTTCATAGCAGCACAATTCATAATAGCTAAAACCTGGAAGCAACCCAGATGCCCAATAATAGATGAGTGGCTGAGAAAGCTGTGGTATATATACACAATGGAATACTATGCAGCTACTAAGAACAATGAACCCATTTTTGTCAGAGCTAGAAGGAATTATGTTAAATGAGCTAAGTCAGAAAGATAAAGATGAGTATGGGATGATCCCATTCATCAACAGAAGTTGAGAAAGATCAGAAAGGGAAACTAGTCTGGAAAATTCTCAGAAGGCTAGACATGGACCTTCCATATGATCCAGTAATTCCTCTCCTGGGGTTATACCCCAAGGACTTCATAACACCCACCCAAAAAGAGGTGTGTACACCTATGTTTCTAGTGCCACAATTCGTAATAGCTAAAACCTGGAAGCAACCCAGGTGCCCAAAAACAGATGAGTGGCTGAGAAAGCTGTGGTACATATACACAAGGGAATACTATGCAGCTATCAAGAACAATGAACCCACCTTCTCTGACCCATCTTGGGCAGAGCTAGAAGGAATTATGTTAAGTGAGCTAAGTCAGAAAGATAAAGATGAGTATGGGATGATCCCACTCATCAACAGAAGTTGAGGAAGAAGATCTGAAAGGGAAACTTAAAGCAGGACCTGACCAAATTGTAAATAGGGCACCAAAGTAAAAACCCTGTGGTGAGAGGTAGACATGCAGCTTCCTGGGCCAGTGGGGGGTGGGAGTGGGTGGGAGGGATGGGTCACAGTCTTTTGGTGGTGGGAATGGTGTTTATGTACACTCCTAGTAAAATGTAGTCATATAAATCACTAATTAATATGAGAGGGGGAAAATTAATTGTATGTCTCAAAGTTTTTCAAAACACAAACTGAATCTTTTTAATATATAGGCTGTGTAATTGATATGCAGACTCTCTCAAAAGCCTAGACCAAGTAGATCAGAAACAACCAATAGCACAGCTATATACAAGATACTGGGTACTGTACAGCAAACCCTAACAAAAGAACTTTTCAAAGTTAACCCAATTACCAATTAATGCGATGATAACATTAACTATCGATTGTCTTTTGGAACCCTAAGACAGCAGGAACCTCACATCTCCACTATAGAGCCTCTACTTCCCCCAGTCCTGGAACCCTTGGATAGGGCCCACTTTCCCGTATGCCTCTCCCAATCCATATCAAATAATATTGCATCTGCCAATCACAACCTAACCAACGCAATGATTGCCACCTCAACATGCTTCACTTCAGACTGTGTCCAGAGACTTCACTAGTGGAATGACAACCCTTCAGCTTCATTACTCGGGTGAGACCTTTCCTTTCATAGTATACTCTAATTCCATCTCAGGTGGTTCACTTTCTAACAAAGTCCCAAAACCTAGATATACACCAGTTTCTGTGAGAGAGAGCATATGTTCACACGTATCCATAAACTACTGCAAAATATACACCTGAAAGCAGAAGTACACTAGAGTTTGCAGTGAGTACCCCCCTAACATTTCCTCTCCACTATTCCAAGCTTTGGGCCCATGATTGCTCAGCAATTTGTTTGGCTTTGTATGTTAACTCTCTTTTCAGTCACCAGGTTCCAGATGTCATCAGGATGCCGGCCAGGCTTCCCTGGACTGAAGACCCCACCAATGTGTCCTGGAGCTCCGCTTCCCCAGAGCCCCACCCTACTAGGGAAAGAGAGAGGCAGACTGGGAGTATGGACCAACCAGTCAATGCCCATGTTCAGCGGGGAAGCAATTACAGAAGCCAGACCTTCTACCTTCTGCAACCCACAATGACCCTGGGTCCATGCTCCCAGAGGGATGGAGAATGGGAAAGCTATCAGGGGAGGGGGTGGGTTATGAAGATTGGGTGGTGGGAATTGTGTGGAGTTGTACCCCTCCTACCCTATGGTTTTGTTAATTAATCCTTTCTTAAATAAAAAAGAAAAAAAACTAAAAAAAAAAAAAAAAAGAAAGAAAGGGAAACTAAAAGCAGGATCTGACTAAATTGAAAGTAGGGCATCAAAGTAATAACCCTGTGGTGAGGGTAAGGATAGACATGCGGCTTCCTGGGCCAGCCGGCGGGGGTTGGGGGTGGGTGGGATCGGACACAATCTTTTGGTGGTGGGAACGGTGTTTATGTACACACCTATTAAATTGTAGTCATATAAATAACTATTTAATTAATATGGGGGGGAATTGATTGTATGTCTAACAAAGGGACTTTTCAAAGTTAACCCAATTACCAAATAATGTGATGTTAACAATAACTATCCATTGTCTTCTTGAACCCTAAGACAGCAGGAACCTCACATTTCCTCTATAGAGCCTAAACTTCCCTCAGTCCTGGGACCCTAGGGTAGGGCCCACATTCCCGCATGCTTCTCCCAATTCTTATCAAATATATTGCATCCGCTGATCGCAACCTAATCAACACAACGAGTGCCACCCCAGCATGCTTCACTTCAGACTGTGTCCAGAGACTTCAGGTGTGGAATGACAACCCTTCAGCTTCATCACTCAGGTGAGACCTTTCCTTTTATAGTATTCTCTAACTCCATTCCAGGAGGTTCACTTCCTAACAAAGTCCCAAAACCTAGATATACACCAGGTTCTAGGAGATAGAGCATATGTCCACACGTATCCATAAATCAGGGCAAATATATACCTGAAAGCAGTAGTACACTAGAGTTTGCAGTGAGTACCCCCCAACACTTTATCTCCACTATTCCATCCTTTGGATCCATGATTCTTCAACAATTTGTTTGGCTTTGTATGTTAACTCTCTTTTCAGCCCCCAGGTTCCAGATGCCATCAGGATGCCGGCCAAGTTTCCCTGGACTGAAGATCCCACCAATGCGTCCTGGAGCTCCGCTTCCCCAAAGACCCACCCTACTAGGGAAAGAGAGAGGCAGACTGGGAGTATGGACCGACCAGTCAATGCCCATGTTCAGCGGGGAAGCAATTACAGAAGCCAGACCTTCTACCTTCTGCAACCCACAACGACCCTGGGTCCATGCTCCCAGAGGGATAGAGAATGGGAAAGCTAGTGGGGAGGGGACGGGATATAAAGATTGGGTGGCAGGAATTGTGTGGAGTTGTATCCCCGATCCTATGATTTTATTAATGTCTTTCTTAAATTAAAAAAAAGTTAAAAAAAAGAGTAAGTTCTTATAATGGCACAGTAAAATTATAAAATAGATTGATTAAACTGAAAATAATGAAGTCCAGGTTCAATTCCCCACATCACCATAAGCCACAGCTAAGGAGTATTCTGGTAAAAAAAAAAAAAAATTAAATAACAATAATAAAAATTAATAGGAGGCCAGGCGGTGGTGTACTGGGATAAGCACACATAGTAGTAAGCCCAAGGACCTACACAAGGATCCCAGTTAGAGCCCTTAGCTCCTCACCTGCAAGGGGGGGTCACTTCACAAACAGTGAAGCAAGTATGCAGGTTTTTATCTTTCTCACTCCCTTTCTATCCTCCCCCTCCTCTCTCAATTTCTCTGTGCTATCAAATAAAAAGGAAAAAAAATCACTGTCAAGAGCAGTGGATTCATAGTACAGGCACCAAGCCCCAAAGATAACCCTGGAGATAAAAATAAAATAAAATGAAATAAAAAATAAAATAATATAATTTAAAAAATAGAAAATCAGAATTTAAGAGAATGATACAAGTATGCTTTTCTGACAGACTAGACAGGAATGAATGAAAGGGAAGAAGTTGATGATAGTGCTGAAATTCATTTACAATGTTGAGAAATTGTCTCTTGAAGTAGAGATAAGGTTAGTTTGAAAAAAGACTGTTGAGGTTGCAGGAGGATACTCAAAATAGAAGTATCCAGAAGTCAATTTAAACAGTAGAACTGAACATTTGGAGAAAAAATGGGGTGAGAGGATGAAGTATAGGAATATCTGTATTATGGATTTGACAGGAGGGGAAAGTAAAGATCATAAAATGACCCAAAGAAAGGACAACAGCAGATAAGTGGATAAAGAATATGTGACGAGTACTACCTCAGCATGCTCCACTTCAGACTGTGTCCACAGACCTCAGGCATGGAATGTCAACCCTTCACCCTCATTACTCAGGTGAGACCTTTCATTTCATAGGATTCTCTAATTCCATTCCAGGAGGTTCACTTCCTAACAAAGTCCCAAAACCTAGATATAGACCAGATCCCTGAGATAGAGCATATGTTCACATGTATCCATAAATTAGGGCAAAATATATACTTGAAAGCAAAAATACACAATAGTCTGTAGTGAATCAGTATAAAGTTCACTATGAAATAGTGTCTTCTTAGACTTAGATACCCTCCTCACCTACTTCCTATTACATTTCTCTCACTCACTCCAAAGCTAACCTTATGAAAGCAAAGTCTGCAAAAGCTGAATAAGGGCAAAAGACTGGCATACTTTAACAATGACAATTTAGTCACTATCACACCACCCCATCAGATGGGGCCCTAATTGGGGAGTCTGAGATTCCCAAACAGACATGATGGACCTAGACCTCGAATAAATCCCTCTCTCCATTGTTACCAGTCATCTCTATCAGGAACACAATAAATCCCTTTGTGGGCCCCCATAGGACTTGCCCTCAACTTAGATCAACAATGACAGAGAATGTTCCATTCTCTGAAGGGAGGCTGGATAACATACTCTATGTTCCACCTGAGGAAGATGGGTCCTGATACTGGGGCAGCTTGGAACATTCCTACTCATGACTACAAAATGTGAGCTCAGATCTACAGGGATGCAGAGGTCACATAGGCTCCTAAGCTGAATGTGGGTCCCAGATCACATCAAATCAGTGGGGTTTATAGTCAACAATATTTATACCCCTTTTCCATATTAGGGAGCTGCTCTCTTCCCTGATCCAGCTTTCTGGTCCTTTTGCCAGCCATGATATCATCTCCCCAGACAATAACTTGGATCCACTTGCGTATCAGATTTCAGACTCAGGGGGAAAAAGAAAATGAAAAAGATTATAAACTAGTATATCCCTTTGGAATATAACTAAAATATGTCTACTAGCTATCTAGAAAATGGAGGACAAACCCCCCCCCCCCCAACACTTCATCTGCACTATTCCAGCCTTTAGGTCCATGATTGGTCAACAATTTGCTTGGCTTTGTATGTTAACTCTCTTTTCAGCCACTAGGTTCCAGATGCTAGCATGATGCCAACCAGACTTGCCTGGACAGACAACCCCACCAATGTGTCCTGGAGCTCCACTTCCCCAGAGCCCCACCCTACTAGATATAGAGAGGCAGACTGGGAATATGGGTTGACCTGTCAATGCCCATGTTCAGCAGGGAAGCAATTACAGAAGCCAGACCTTCAACCTTCTGTATCCCACAATGACCTTGGGTCCATACTTCCAGAGGGTTAAAGAATAGGAAAGCTATCAGGAGAGGGGGTGGGGTACAGAGTTCTGATGGTGGGAATTGTGTGGAATTGTACCCTTCTTATTCTATGGTTTTATCAATGTTTCCTTTTAATGAATAAAAATTTTTTAAAGAAAGGAATATGTTATATATATGATGAAATACTACTTGGCTCTCAGTAATGATGAAATCTAGCCTTTTCATGGCAACATGGATATAAACAGAGGTGGACAAGCTAATCAAAATAACCAGAAAGAGAATGACATGCACAGAATAATCTTATTCCTATATGGAATACAAAGAAATAAAGCTAAGAGATAAGCAAAGTGAAACAAAAGCCCTGGCTTTCTCAACAAGAACAACATAAAAAAAAAATTAACCAACACACATAAAGAAAAAAATTTTAAGAATTAATGCTAAGTGGGGAGGGGATGGGATATGGAGATTGGGTAGTGGGAACTGTGTGGAGTTGTACCCCCCCCCATCCTATGATTTTGTTAATGTCTTCTCTCTTAAATAAATAATAATAATAAAAAGAATTAATGCTAGGACTGGGTAGTGGCTAACCCAGCAGAGCACACATATTACACAACATGGGAACCAGGGTTCAAACCCCCAGGCCCCACCTGCAGGAGCAAAGCAGTGTTTCAGGTGTCTCTTTTATCTCTCCCTCTCTATTCCGTTTCTTCTCAATTTCCACCTCTATAAAAATATTTTTTAAAATAAATTTTAAAAAATCCATCAGGAACAGTGGATTTTTCATTCAGGCACCAAGCCCCAGCAATAATTCTGATAAAAACAAAAATATTTAACTACCAACAAGACTCTATTTTTTAAAGAAAATCTGGATTTATAAAAAGAAATGAAAATGGCAAAACTGTAATAACATTTATCTAAATTTCAATCTCTTTAAAAAGAGTAAAGTAAATGGAGCTATAAAACATTATATTTATATATTAGAGTTTTTATTTTTTTCCTTTTATCACTGGTGCTGGCACTACCAATTCACCCCTCCTAGGGGCCATATTTTTCCTTTTTTTTTTTTTTTCTTTCTTTTTTGGATAGGAAGAGAGAAATTGAGAGAGGAGGGGAAGATAGAGAGGAAGAGATACAGAGACAACTGCAGACCTGCTTCACCACAAGGGCTTAAACCGGATCCTTGAAAGAGTCCTTCCGCTTTGTACTATGTGCACTTTACCCAGTGTGCCACTGCCTGGCCCTCTCCCTTTTTTTTCTACTTTATTTGACAGGACAGAGATAAATTTAGAGGGGGAGGGAAGATAGAAATGAAGAGAGAAAGACAGAAACCTATAGACCTGCTTCTCTGCTCATGAAGTGTCCCCTCTGCAGGTGAGGAACAGGAGCTCAAAGTCTTTACGTGTGGTAATATGTGCACTTAAATGGGTGCATCATCAACCGCCCCACCCCAGTATTTTTCTTTTAAATAAGTTAGCAGAAAAACATATCCCCTGGTTTAAAAAAGATAAATTCTATCTAAAGAAAAAATAATTATCAGTAATCTGTGGGATTTACAACATGCACAAGTAACATTTAAGACAATAAAATAAATGATGGACAAGAGGAAATGAAGCTATAGCATTATAAGACTCCTCAACTATACATAAAATAGTATAATAATATACTTCCCAAAGTGATCATTAGAAATTTTTTTAAAAGAAGAAAAAAGAAACTTATGATCCAATAATGGAGTTTTTTTAAGTTATAATACAAAGAATCCAGAAGAAGAAAATATAGCACAAACAGAAAAGCAAGGAAAAGAAAAGAAAGAAAAGGGTGCAAATAACAAGAGATGAACAGAAACGATAGGACAAGTAAATGTTAATTTGGGAAATGTTAGATTTAAAACCAATTATAGGGGAATATCATTCGGTATTATGTGCATGTGCAAGGCTCTGGGTTCATGCCCCAAAATTTCATAAAAAATAAGACCAATCATATCAATAAGTACACTGTATATAAGTAGCATAAGCACCCCAAATAATCAGAAACCAGATTGAATCTGAAAGAAATTTACTATAAATTTACTAAGAATAAAAAAGATAAATCATGTGAAGTTGAAATCTATATAATATAAACAAAGTAGACTTCAGAATAAGAAATGTTTCTAGTAATAAAGCAGTCAATTTATCAAGAAGATGTAATAGTATGTATGCATGTAGTAATATCATCCAAATCACACAAATGAAAATCTGATCCAACTGAAATAACAGAAAAGCCACACATTTATATCTGGAGACTTCAATAAGCTTCTCTCAGAAACCTATATAAAAATTAAAAAGGTCAGTAAGATATGGAAGATCTAAACACCATGGACCAATTCATCTTGACATTTAGCAGAGGCTCCAATAATAGCTAGATCTATATTCTTTTCTCTTTTTTTAATATTTATTTTCCCATTTTTTGCCCTTGCTATTTTTATTGTTGTAGTTATTATTGTTGTTGTTACTGATATTATCGTTGTTGGATAGGACAGAGAGAAATGGAGAGAGGAGGGGAAGATAGAGAGGGGGAGAGAAAGATAGACACCTGCAGACCTGCTTCACCACCTGTGAAGCAACTCCCCTGCAGGCGGGGAGCCAATCCTTGCACTTCATGCCACCTGTGTGCTTATCCCGCTGCGCTACTGTCCGACTCCCAGGATCTATATTTTTTTCAAGGACCCCGACACATTCCTCAAGATAAACTGTTTTCTGAACGAATGTTGTGCACAGTAGTCAAACACTTTAAAAAATAGAAATGCGACATTCAATTTCCCCTCTCATATTAATTAGTGATTTATATGATTATAAGTTAATAGGAGTGTACATAAACACCCTTCCCACCACCAAAAGACTGTGTCCCATTCCATCCTCCCCCCTACACCACCCCCCACCACCTTCCCAGTGAAGCTGAGCATCCATCCTCAACCTCAACCCAGAGATTTTTACTTTGGTGCCCTACTCCAAACTCAGATTCTGCTTTCAGTTTCCCTTTCTGTTCTTCTTTCTCAACTTCTTTTTATGAATGGGATCATCCCATACTCATCTTTGTCTTTCTGACCTAGCTCACTTAGCATAATTCCTTCTAGCTCTATCCAAGATGGATCAGAGAAGGTGGGTTCATTGCTCTTAATAGCTGCATAGTATTCCATTGTGTATATATACCACAGCTTTCTCAGCCATTCATCTGTTGTTGGGCACCTGGGTTGCTTCTATGTTTTAGCTATTACGAATTGTGGCACTAGGAACATAGGTGTACACATATCTTTTTGGTTAGGGAGTCTTTGGGGTATATCCCTTGGAGAGGAATTACTGGGTCATTTGGAAGGTCCATGTCTAGCCTAGTGAGAATTCTCTAGACTGTACAGTCAACAATATTTATACACCTTTCCTATATTTGGGAGCTACTTTCTTCTCTGATGCAGCTTTCTGGTCCTTTTTCACAACCAAGACATCATCTCCCCAGACAATAACTTGGGTCCACCTGCATATCAAATGTCAGTGTCAGGAAAAAAAAAAAACACCTGGTATAGTCATGGGCTCTTTGGAATATAACTAAAATAGGACTACTAACTATCTACAAAATGGAGACACCCCAACTCTTCATATGAACTATTCCAGCCTTTAGGTTCATGATTAGTCAACAATTTGTTTGGCTTTGTATGTTAATCCTTTTTTCAGCCACCAGGTTCCAGATGTTAACATGATGCCAACCAAACTTCCCTGGCCAGACTTTCCTGGAGCCCCGCTTCCCCAGAACCCCACCCCACTAGGAAAAGAGAGAGACAGGCTGGGAGTATGGATTGACCTGTCAACACCCATGTTCAGTGGGAAAGCAATTACAGAAGCCAGACCTTCCACCTTCTGCACCCCATAATGACCTGGGTCCATATTGCCAGAGGGATAAAAAACAGGAAAGCTAACGGAATTCTGGTGGTGGGAATTGTGTGAAGTTGTACCCCTTTTATCCTATGGTTTTTGACAGTGTTTCCTTTTTATAAATAAAAATTTTAAAAAATACAAATGCAAACCAAATGAAGAATTTACCAGCATATTGTGGTATAGACATACCATGAAATACTACTGAGCAGTAGAAATGAATGAACTACTGAAAGATGCAACAACATAAATGAATCTTGAAAGCATTAAGTAAAAAAAAAAAAAAAAAAAAAAACTACAAAAAGGCACAAAAAGCTGCTTACTTTTTTATTCCATCTTTATACATTTGGAGAAAAATCAAACAGAGAAACAAAAATTAGATCCATGCATGCAAAGAGCTGGGAGTAGGGAAAGGAGAGTGAGTAAACATGATTACTAGAAAACTTTATTGAGGTAAAAACAAAACATGTTTATGATTTTAATTATTTACATGGGTGCATGCATTTGTCAGAAATCATCTGTTTATGGGGCCGGGTGGTGGCGCACCTGGTTGAGTGCACCTATTACTGTGTGCAAGGCCTCAGGTTCAAGCCCCCAGTCCCCACCTGTAAGGGGAAAACTTTGAGAGTAGTGAAGCAGGGCTGCAGGCCCTGTCTCTCTCTCTCCCTCTCTCTCTATCACTTCCTACCTTCTCGATTTCTGGCTGTCTCTATCCAATAAATAAAGATACTAATAATAAAAAAATAATCTGTTTACTTATGAGATTTATTTATGGAAACTGTATTTCACTAATATGACTAATATTTTTTCAGCTCCAGGGCCTCACACACATCACCTTTTCCACTCTTTTCATTTCAGGTGGCCAGTGAGGTAAAGGGAGACGGGAAAAGGACAAGAACCATGACATCATCAGAGTTTTCTGGGGTGCCATAGCACCCCCACATCCATGACAAGGCACGTGTGCTATCTTCCAGCCCCAATCTAACTTTTCAAGTGAAACCTAAATACTGTCACTCAAAAAAGAATGTATTAGTAATAAAATAAGGTCATCATAATATCTTCAGGTGTTCAGATCAGCACCATAGACCTTGATTTGCCTTCCTGGAAAAGACTTTTTCTAAGGGCCTAACTCATGCAACTGTCTCAGCTACAACTTGACTTCATCACTGAGAGCCAGAACTCTTATATAGTAATACACTTATTTCCAGTGCATACTTAGAACTCTTTTATAGAACAGAGATCAAAGTTATAAGAAATATTGCAGATTTCAATAATACAAAGATACATGAAAATTTATTTTCATATGTATGATAGACTGCTCAGCATCTGGTTCTGAGCTGTTTTCCTTAAGAACACAGAACATTCAAAATGATAATCTGGGAAACAGAAGATCATCTGGGGAGCCTTTGTTAAAAGCAGAAACTGGCGGGGAGTGTGGGGGGGGAGAGAACCTGTCTACCTGAGAATGTATCTGGTCTGTCATATATACAACACATATAAACCAGAAGTGATAATGGCCACAAAAAGAAACTGCCTCATCGCCCTCATTGTTCAAGATATTGTGAATGATGAAGGTCAAATCAATTTAACTACCAGGAAAGAGAGCCTCAGCTGGGTCCTACACTCTTAATCTACCCTGTGATTGGGTTCTCAGTCTTGAATGGGTGGTTTTCTAGAACTCCTTAGCAAAACCAGGACACAGAGTCCTTCCTACACAGAAGGAAGATGATAGCAAAAAACTCCCAGAATCTTGCCTTTTTTTTTTTTCTTTTACTGCTGGGAGAAGTCAATACTGGACATTCTTTCCATCGCTAAAGGTTAATCTGCAAAAATATTAAATGCCATCCTCTGAAGAAGAATCTTTGCAAAAGTTCACAGTACAACCAAACCCAAAATAACTTTCTTAATTACCCATTAAGAGCTTCAACAAACCACCTCAAGAGAAACATTTGTCCTGCGAGCCTTCTTATTTCTTTTAAATGCTGTCTTTCATCACTGTGTTTACATTTGCCACAAAGATACAGTGTGATTAATGTAGAAAAAATAAATATGAAAGCCTTACAATCAAATCAACGAGGGCACTTGATAAAATGAGCTCTCTTCTTCTGAGTAATTTGAAAGAATAACTGTTTTTCATTACATCCTCAGTTCCAGCAGGTCCTACATAAACCAAACCAGCTGTGGTTCAAGAAAAGGTCCAAAAGAGGACCTATTCAAGGTGTAGGTAAATCACAGTAGTGATCACAGACCAGATTTCTATCTTTTTAATCCCCCTTAATAAATTGGGCTTGACCTGAAACTCCAACAAAGTTAATTTATAACAGCTTTTTTTTTTTAACATCACAGCTCACCTTTCTTTTTCTTTTAAATCTAAATCATTATGACAAATGGAGATTTATTATATACCATAAACACATGTGGCTTGAGCACTGGTATACAATCTAGAAACTCAGATGAGGCAGTAAGCTGCTGGTACACTCAGGAAATGCCCATGATTCTCCTGATAAAGATCAAATATTCCCTTTCTCTTCCTCTCCTCTCCTCTCTCCTCTTTTCCCTCTCCTCTCCTCTCCTCTCCTCTCCTCTCCTCTCCTCTCCTCTCCTCTCCTCTCTCTCTCTCCCCCTCTCTCTCCCACTCCCCCTCTTTCCACACCCATTACTATGGCCTCTGTGGCTTTAGGCTTTGTGTGATCATCACAGACCCAGTGTATCCTATGAGCTAAAAGATAATTTCATGAGGTTCTGTTAGTCATAGACACTCTCACCAAGTGCAGTGCTAAAAGCTACACAAAAGCAACAGCACTTTTAGAGATGATAAATAGGTAGCTTCCCAAGATATCTAAACCTGGCAGTGCTCTCGTTCTGACATATCTACAAATGGTTCATGTGTTTTGGTCCAAAGAGACTTAACAATGCAGCAGAGGATTATCCTGGAATATGAGACTGGACTCACTAGTGAACTAATGGAAACTTAAAAGAGAGGTGGGCTAGAAACCTTCCCCACCATGGCAAGGCAGGGTTGAATTTCCTATTCCTTCTCTCTACTCTTATCCAAGTTGAAATAATCTGTTCCTCTACTTATAGGTCCTCACTGGCAACAAACACTAAGAGGTTTACCAGAAAAGTTCCTTGAGAGATAATTGTAACTGGTTGTTAAAATTTTGAACTTTAGTTTCAATTCTATTCCTGCCATTTCCCAAATTCTCTAAACCTATTCTTCCATTTATAAAGTGAGAATACTGGGGTCAGGTGGTGGCGCACCTGGTCGAGTGCACACGTTACAGTGAGTGCACAAGGACCTGGCCCGGGTTCAAGCCCCTGGTCCCTACCTATAGAAGGAAAGTTCTGCAAGTGGTGAAGCAGGGCTGCAGGTTTCTCTCTGTGTCTCTTCCTCTCTATCTTCCTTTACCCTCTCAATTTCTGGCTGTCTTTATACAATAAATAAATAAATAAAAACTTTAAAATGAGTACACCACATGTCTCTTGAGAGGATTCAGTGAGATAATATACATAAGCACATAGAAGGTCACAATACATTAAAAGCTTAGAGATTCTCTATCATAATCTAATCAGTCACATGATAGTATAATTTAAAATAATCAGTAACTATCATTTTAACAAAATGTCTATATGTAGAACTATAATAAAAGTTCCTTAAGGGCAGAATTTGCATAATTTTTCTTTTGCTTAAAGTCCCAGGTACAAGAAATTTATTAGCATATACTTGTTGAATATATCAGTTATACATTCAAAAAAGAAAAATGCATTAAAAAATCTACTAAAAATTCATATTAAAAAGAAACTTTAGGGGGACGGGCAATGGCGCAGCGGGTTAAGCTCACATGGTGCAAAGCACAAAGACTGGCCTAAGAATCCCCGTTCGAGCCCCTGGATCCCCAGCTGCAGGGGGGTCGCCTCATGGGCAGTGAAGTAGGTCTACAGGTGTGTATCTTTCTCTCCCCCTCTTTCTTCCCCTCCTCTCTCTGTCAACATCAACAACAGCAATGGCAACAATAACAACAAAGGCAACAAAATGGGGGGGAAATGGCCTCTAGGAGCAGTGGCTTCTTAGTCAGGCACTGAGCCCCAGTGATAACCCTGGAGGCAAAAAAAAAAAAAGAGGGGCCAGGTGGTGATGCACCTGGCTGAGCGCACATGTTACAATGCACAAGGACCCATGTTCAATCCCCTGGTTCCCACCTGCAGGGGGAAAGCTTCACAAGTGGTGAAGCATGACTGTAGGTGTCTCTCTGTCTCTCTCCCTCCCTATCATCCCCTTCCCTCTCAATTTCTACCGTCTCTATCCAATAAACAAATAAAGATAATTAAAAATATTTTAAAGAAAAGAAAGAAACTTTAAATCACCCTTGATTACAACACTAGAAACAATTGATTAATTTCCTGATACGTAGATTGACACACACATTGTTCTTCTTTACACATACTCATTCATTTTCTAGTATAATTAGGATCCATATGTAATTTCCTAACTTACTTTTTAAAAAAATATTTATTTATTTATTCCCTTTTGTTGCCCTTGCTTTTTTATTGTTGTAGTTATTATTGTTGTCATCATTGTTGGGTAGGACAGAGAGAAATGGAGCGAGGAGGGGAAGACAGAGGGGGAGAGAAAGATAGGTACCTGCAGACCTACTTCACTGCCTGTGAAGCGACTCCCCTGCAGGTGGGGAGCCGCGGGCTCTGACCAGGATTCTTCTGCCAGTCCTTGCGCTTTGTGCCATATGTGCTTAACCTGCTGTGCTACCACCCAACTCCCCCTAACTTACTTTTTAAACTTAGTAATACTTCTTGGGAAGTAAAAGAGATGGCTCAGTGGGTGGAGTACAGAATTTGCATGATTGGAACCCCAAGTTCTACCCCTGGCAACACATGTGCTGAAGAAGAATTGAGCTCTGGCCTCTCCCTCTTTCTCTCACTGCCTCACAGAACAAATAGTTTTAAAAGAATAGTTCATGATATTTTCTACTATTAAATATTCAAAAACATGACCTTTGAAGGTAGCTTGATATATGCTACCCTATGGTTATATTCTGCCATTGCTCTTACCAATTCTCTGTAAAAATGACAATAATTATTCTACTAGAGTTCACTAAAACCAGTGAAACAAACAAAAAAAAAGTGTGTGAAATTATAAGGTACTATGCTCAATAAAACAATGTCTCCCAGCAATAAAAGAACCAAAACCCAAAACCATAACCATAAGGCTTCTACTTTATTATTTTAGTTACCAGAACAAAATTTTTGGATCATAACAGTCTATATCATTTTCATGGCTGTCATAAGTGACAATCCTACTTACCTATCCCTGTATCCTTCCAGAACCTAGAGCCCTTAAACTGAAACTTTTGTCAATAAATGTCTATCTAATTATTTCAGATATGGTGGACTTTTCTTCCTAAGCAGACTTAAGTTCTAAGACATAAAAGGAAGCTTAGTATTAGCACATAAAAATAAAACAAATTAGGAGAGTTAGATTTTAGCCCCAACCCCACCACTTACTGGCTACCATCATTTTATCTTAAGATAAAATGTCTGGAATTGAACCTGGGACCTCAAAGCCTCTGGCAGGGAAGTCTTCTGAATAACCATTATACTACCTCTCCAGCTAGCTGCCATTCATTACTGTGGGTATATAACATCCCTTTCTTGGTTTCAGCTTTCTCATCTATAAAATGAAAGACTCAATAACTTAATCTCCATCTTTATTACTATCACTACTTCAAGGGCAGCAACCAATTAATGCATTGATCATCATTTACTTACTAATGACTACTATAAGCCAGACTGCAGTCTACTGGTTTTGTTCATTGATAGTACTACTATAATGTGTTCTATTTAGCAGAGAAGAAAACTGAGGCTTAGAAAAGTAAACAACAAACCCTAAGCCATGAAGCATAATTGTCATCTGAATCAGGTATGTGCCTAGAGCCTTGTGTTCATAACCAGAAAGTTCTATACAAATCCCTTTGGTTCTAGGTCCACCACAGCAGCTCTAAACATTTGTTGATAGGCAGATTGCAGTTTCTGATTCTGAATCAAAATTTCAGTTTACTAACTTCTACTGAGAGTTTATTTCTAAGTGTCATTGTATTGAACAATATTGACATTTTGGACCCAGTGATTATTTATTGTGAACATTAGCCTATGTGGTATATGATATTTTGCACCAACCCAAACTTCTACTCACTAATAGTAGCAATCATCTTCCCAGCTGGGACAGTCAAACGTCTCTAAAAAAGAGTACTAAACTAGTCTCTTATACCATATCAAGAACCACTGCATTAAAATAAAACATACTGAAAGCAGTACAACATCTCATCTTCCTGTGCTATATGTCTGCAAAACACTCTCACCCCCAACTGAGGTCCTATTGCATCATCCTGTACCAGGACCCCAATGCCCATGTGTCAACATTATACTGTAGTACAAACTCCCCAATAAATAAAAAAAACTACATTTCTGCATATGTATCTGAAGAAAACAAAAATACTAATTAAAACATTATATATGAAAAAATAAAGAAGTATACTAGTACCTAGACAAATAATGTAATGGTGGTCCAGGAGGTGATGCAGTGGATAAGGCATTGGCCTCTCAAGCATAAGGTCCTGAGTTCAATCCCCAGCAGCACATGTACCACTGATGTTTCTCATTAATAAATAAAAAAATACACCAATGTGTCCTGGAGCTCCACTTCCCCAGAGCCCTGCTCCACTAGGGAAAGAGAGAGACAGGCTAGGAGACAGGCTAGGAGTATGGATCAACCTGCCAATGCCCATGATCAGCAGGCAAGCAATTACAGAAGCCAGACCTTCCACCTTCTGCACCCCATAATGACCCTGGGTCCAGTGAGGGAGGGTGCAAGAAAACTTTTTTCTAGTACCTTGTATCCAAACTGGGATTCTGAGCACATTTTCTCCCAAATCCAATTCCATAGCAATGGTAAGGTTCTTGGGTTAGTTAACAAAGGTATATTTTACTAAAATAGTGCTTATTTGCAGAAGTGAATTTTGTGAGATGAGCTGGAAGTCAACCATCATTTTAAATTCCCCTGTAGTAAGAATATATATATATATATATATATATATATATATATATATATATATATAATGTACTACCTGTTAGCAGTCAGTTTTGGGGATCAGAGACTCTCAAGTGTAACTCTTATGTTTGAAATATAAAATAGATACAAATGCAAGACAAATAACTGCAAGCAAATCTTTTCTGTTTTTCACTGAGAAGTTCCCATCAGTACTAATATGGTCTCCTTCCTGTTTGATTATCTTAAATTATCATGTGATTATGAGCAAACATACATACCATCTTTTCATTTCTTAAGTAAATCTGTGGTTGAGGTTTGAGTCATCTTCCTGGTATTCTTAGAAGTTGGTTCTTAGTATGAAACTTGAAGTAGGGTAAGGGACCCAGATGTTATATATGCCAAGAAACACAAGCCACAGCAGGGAAATCATTCAGGGACCCCTATATCAGAATTAGTAAGTTTCTGTCACTGACAGGAGTGAAAATCCAAAAGTGCTATATATCATCAGGGACATTGCAGCTTACCATCATATTTTATAGACAAAATTACATTCCAGGGAAGGAAAGAGGGGAGTAGGAAGAATAAGTATAGGGAGGGCGAAAAAGCCACATAAAAGTTCTGAAATACATCAATGTCCATAAATGAGAAAGAAAGAAAAAATAAAAAAGAAACCTTCAGGGAATTTAAAAAAAAATACACACACACACAAAATAAAATATCTATCTTATTTGAGAAATCTGAAGTAAATAATATTTCTGATGCCCCCATAGAGGGTCAAATCCAGTCAGCCAAACAAATACAAATACAGGACTAGTGAATTTGGGAAGGTACACAGAGGAATTTGAAAATAGGATGAGGGTTTTGTTCAGAAATGGAGTCTTTCTTCACTCCTCCCCCACCCCACCCCCATTTTTTTTCTTGAAGTAAAATCCATTATTTTGAAAACACCATTTGAAATCCTAAAGAAATAGCAAAACACAGTATTGTGGTATTTCAGAGTAATATCTCTTGTTTATAACCATATAAATTTAGCCTTTGGCTCTACAGGACTTATATAATAGAATAGAGTTATTTTAACAGTACCCTGTTAAAGAAGAAGCAAAATGCTCAGCTCATTTTCTCCATTGGGAGAGACACATGGCCTCATGCAAGAGAGGTAACATGCCTAAATCATTACCACGGGAAAGCAATCCGTCAAAGTCGGGTCGCGCTGGCATGGACAACACCACTGGCGAGATCACAGAGGCAGCCTCTGCTTGCAATTACCAGGGAAGGACCTTGGCTCTAGGCAGCCTGCTATCAATTACTACCCTGGCCTTGCCGCTTGGACTTGTCAATTTCCCAGTGTCTTCTGTTTTGTAACAGTAAGGAAAAGGGCTCCTCCTGACTGATTCTTGGAAGTTTCTCATGTGTTGTGTCACTCCTCAGTGTCATTAACAATTCAATTAAAATTTCACAGCACACAGGCAGGCAATGCTAGACAGGGGTGGGAAGAGGCCCAGTGCAGGAAATTTCCAAAGGGCCTGCAGTGGGGCCACGTCAGATCCAGTGAATCCAATCTTGGATTTTCTTTGACTTCACAAGTCAGCCTGCATGTGTCTCCCATCTGACACGATGCCAGCTGTCATCTTGGCAAGACGACATGTTTGATGTTCTCACCCCACTGGGGTTGTAGTGATGGAAAGGAATCTCGGCTGGCTAGAAACAGAATCTCACACACATTTCATTAAAAAAAATGACTCCTTAGCAGATATTATAAATATTCATAAAAAGCTCTATAAATCTACAATGAGTTCTAGAAACTTCCATCTGCTTTCTTCATTGCATTCTTTGATTTTCTTACTTTTCAAAATAAGGCTACGAGAACTTAGAGAACATGTAAATCACAATTAAATTCTTCAGGAAGGTAGATGACTAGGAATGCTAAGACAGGATGACTGGAAACAAGGAAAACTAGCTACTGTCATTATTAACTCTGTGAAAGTGCAAACACTCCTTTGTTTTGTTGAATGATGGAGCTACACATGCTCACGTGCTTTTAAGCATCCCAAGGGTTTAGGGCAAAGCCAAAAAAAAAAAAAAGTTTCAGGCTTAAGACTTCTGAGGCAGCTTTCTCTCTAACCCTTTCAATGAGTTTAGTCATGCAAGGAAAGATTCTTTAAAGTTACCAAAGATTTTGTTTAATGCCCAAGAAAATGCAGACTGTCAGCACCCTTTGTCAGGTTTTGGTGGCTTAAGTCCATTCTCCAATACACTGGTGACCCTCCACCCCTCATTCACTAGTTTCTTTTTGACATCAAGCACTGCATAATTGTTTGATTTCCTTCTAGGTAAAAGGAGATTAAATGCCCAGCTGCAACAGCTGACACACAAAAGGGAAAATATAGTTTAACCACCATATTTATCAAGATAATTTTTCTTCCACACGCTGATTAATAACACTAGCCAACATCTCCTTTGGCTTGGGGCAAGGGGGTGGGGAGAGACATATCCCCCTCAAGAGTATCAGAAACAGGAGTTGACAGTTCAAGGCAAAAATGATTTGCATGTAAATTCTGATCAAAAGCAAGTCTGCACCCTGAAGTTGTCAAGTTTTGCTACCAATTTGACACTTAAATGGGCTATAGCAAAACTTGATTTAAACTGAAGAGGAAAAAAACATGGCAACTCAATTACCCCCTAGCAGATCGGATCTGGCAGCTGAGGTCAAACTTTTCACCCTGCCATTACATTTCTCAATACCTGATGCTTTAAACAAACACTATGTATTCCTCCTACAATCCAGGAAGAAAATGCATTTCTCAGGACTCCCTACTGTGCCCCAGATTAAAAAATAAAGTTTCACTTGTGTGGGTTCTGGGGCCATTTATTCCATGTAAATTTCTGAATAAATCAGGACTGGTCTTTTACACAGGGAAAAAAATGTTTGTCTAAAAAAACTGTGGGGAAGATTTGTGGTGAAATAAAGACAATTTAAAAACAAATATTCCCATAGCATTAGAGGCAAAACATTGACCTGTTTTTAGTTTGATCTTAATATATTTCATATTTGAACATCAGCTAAACAGCACAGTAATTCAGGAGGGAGAGAAATATCCAGCTAGTTCCAAATCAGCTCCAAATTTATGGAGGATGAAGTATCTTGTAAGGCCCTGGGACAAAGGTTCAAATGCAGAAAAGTATCAGCCTAATGACCCAGCTGGCCTCTGGGATTGCTATCACATCACAGTTTGAATGATACAGCCTCCTGGGTCATATAATCCCCATAAGAGCTCTCATTCTTGCAACAACTATTTAAACCAACAACTGTTTAAACTCTTTTTAGTAAATGCCTGAAAGCAGCTCCTTTTTAAATTACTTTTCTAGGTTTTATTTCCTTATGTTACTTTTAAGCTTCTAGAAAAAGGAGTTTACTGACTTTGCTTTTACATGATATTACCATGGCTAGTACTCATACTGGGTGACCAGGTAGTACATAGGAAAATTGTCTCACATTTAGCCAACAAGTATGTGTTGAGCACTGGGTTCCAAGAACTGTGCTAAGCACTAGGATTCCAAACATAAGTGATAGTTGCTTTTAGCTGGAAAGACAAACACATATACAAGTAACTATAATAGTATTGGAAGGTATTATAAATGAGTAATATTCAAAGTGAGAGCAGATTTAACCGTAGGGTTCATTTTGAGAGAGAGAAAGTCTAAAAATTCCTCCTTATGGATGAGATTTTATTACTATTGGCATTCACTGAGTGGTAGGGAAAAGAATGCCAAATGGGGAAATGAGACATTTCTATGGGAAAAAAAGCAAATTAAAAAAAAATTGGAAAGCCAGTTTGTCTAGGCTTTTAGGTGAAGGGTGGTCATAGAACAAGAGGTCTCCTGCCAATGCCCATGTCCAGCAGAGAAGCAATTACAGAAGCCAGACCTTCCACCTTCTTCACCCTACAATGATCCTGGGCCCATGCCCCCAAAGGGATAAAGAATAAGAAAGCTTTCAAGCTAGAGGATGGGATATGGAGTTCTGGTGGTGGGAACTGCGTGGAACTGTACCCCTCTTATCCTATGGTCTTGTCAATATTTCCATTTTATAAATAAATAAAAAAAGAAAAAATGGACAAAAAAGATATAGAGACAGTTATATATATAAAGTTGACCCATATCTGTGACCTAGAGATAACTACTGGAGTTTCCAATGGAGGGAATGAGGACATAGAACTGTGGCAATGGCAACATTATGGAATTATACCCCTAATATTTTATAATTTTGTAAATCAATATTAAATCACTAATAAAAAAGCTATTATATTTTCTCCCAATGGAAAAGAAAAAGCAAAAACGTACAAGAGGTCCACAGCTACATGTATAGGATGAGTGTACACAATCATGTTCCTCTTGTTCCTTTTCTGCCTGGTTTCTCTTTAAATCTACCAGGTCAACCCCCAACATTGGAGCATTTCTACCAATGCCTTCTCTGACATGTGTTGACTCTCTAGTCATTATTCAAATATGCTAGCCTTGTTTTGGTACCAGATTCTTTGCACTTGTTACTATTTCCTATGCTAACTTTGCAAAGCTCAAGGTATTTCATCATTCAGTTCTTTACTTAAGTGTCAGTTATCAAAGTCACTTGCTCTAACATTTTGTAAAGCATCCCACAGCCACTTCTCTGGGACACATTACCCTCTTACACTCTGCTATATAGTTTTCTTTTTTTTCTTTTTTTATTTACGATTTATGATAAAAAGAAAAATTAAAGCGTTACTCTGGCATATGTGGTACCAGGTGTCAATCTAGGGAATTTCATGAATGCAAGTTCAGCACTCTATCCATTGTACCACTCTGTAGGCTGTTATATTTTGTTCCTTATAGTTTCAGATAAATAGGGAGATAAAATGAGACTCCAACTTTCATGAACCTTCTCTGGTACCATTCCTGGGCATCCATGTGATGTCAGGGGCTCAAAATCAGGTCCTCACACATAGTAAAATGTGCTCTCTACCAGTTGTCTCAGTTTTTTAGAGCACACATCGCTACTTGGAATTTTATTGTTGTCTGTTTCTCTCCATCACTTAGTTGCAAACTACATAAAAATCAGGGTTACATCCCTATATAATCTACTAGCATTCATGAAGCCCTCAAGTACTATAAGGCTAATATCCTGAATCATACTATAAACAGAATTAAGGCCCCAAACCAAGATCACTATGGACACTAACTTTTAGTCCTTTACATGGAAAACAAATAATATAAAAATGTATGCAGAGAGAGTGTTTTTGAATGTCAAATATATCCAATGGGGACACTTCATCAACACATAAAAAACAGCCTTTTATAAGAAATCTGAGGTCCTTCTGAAAAATGTATGTTTAACTCTAGTTTCCCAATCCTCCTACAAATCACCACCATACAAGAGGAAATCATGTGAGAAATTATGTTCTGCTTCTGAACATTTAAGCATTTTTATCAATATTATTTCCCAGTATAAATATTTTACCCATAACTTTATATTTAAAATAGGAGTGCACCAAACCGGGACTTATAATGTGCAAAGGAAACAGTTCAGTCTAAGGTATTCATAACTTCAGTCATTCTCTCATAAAACAACAGATGAAATAAAATGTATGACATTCCCAAAGAGGGAGTTTCTTATGTAATTCATCTTAAAACGCAATGTTCTGTCATCTCAAGTAACACTTACTGAAAGCAACCATCAATACTTTTTGTCAAAAGCCTGTACTCTGTGTAAAATGTTCCATCAATCTCTATTTACATAAAACAAAAACTTTCAGTGTGGTTCTAACACACAGCCGTGGAGTGTCTCCATCTCCAGTTTTCATGCTCTGCTGAAAAATAATTTGACTGACACTAGAAAAATAAAAATGACCCTTAAGGAAAGCTTTTAGGAAGGAAAAGCTACAAAAGGGAAACACCTTACTTTGCTGGACACATGGTCTATTGGACAGAGTAGGTTTTTTTTTTTTTTCCTTAAAGCCATAAAATATATCTTCTATTACAAATAATTCCATTTTGCAGGAAATCCCTGAATTTTTCTTTAATTTAAAAAAGCTTTTACTGTTACCAACAACTAATGGAGGGATGGCACCCTGCTGATTCTAAAGTATGCAACCTACACCACTATTCCAAGCTAGAAATTTTAGCTTAAATGTGAATATCACAGGAGGTTAGAAGGTCACTGCCTGTGGATGTTTATAAAACACAGAAATTAAAGTATTAGCCTTTCACCTTGAAGGTCTGAAGATCAAATCCCAGCTTAGGTAACAAAACAAAGAGTCTTTCTATCAGCCTTTGCCCGATACTTGCCAGTTGAAAACATATGAATTCATTCATCTGGCCCAAGTTGGCTAAAGTCTGGATGAGAAAGCCAAAAAATTGCAGATCAAAGCCAAAAAAAAAAACAACTATTCAATACCCACATAAGACATTTTAGCTTTATACCTAGTGACCCTTGTAGCCATTCTGCATCTTACCCTTATAACCTGAACAATCTAAGATGGAGGGTTACAGAAGACCTAACAATATTACTTATTTTTGAAATCACAAATTCATTACAGAGTTATTCTACCTTTTTCCTAATCACTCCTTACTTACTTACTTACTTACTTACTTACTTACTTACTTACTTACTTACATTATGTCTAAGGATCCACTGTGTGAAGTTCATGGTGTAAGGAAGAGAATCATTTCACATAGCTTTGGGGCTTCAACCAAACTACATACCTCTCTTGAATCTCTTAAAGTTGGTTCACCAGTAAGAGACTTTGGCTAGACTGATGTTATTCAGGAGTCTTATAATACCTTTGGAGCAGAAAGTCTCAAGAATGTTGTAAAAGGAGATGAAAAATTGAGTAGGCATGGTTCTGGCCCCTTTGTGACAAAGAGGACTCATTATCTACTCTACATGTAATGGGCTAACAATGCTGATGACTTCAGTTGCAACCATCTCCTTCAACCTCAAGGACTCTTCCCACTCTATGACTCCACAACCTTGCATTTGTCATTAATGCTTACAGCCTTCGTATGGTAGAGGAGAAGCACAGAGCTACACTTCAAATCAACAAAATAGGTACCAAACTGGGGATTGAAGAGCATGGAGGAAGATTTGTTTCCTCTAGTTATATACCCTTCAGGGGCCATGGAGCAAAAGCAATATTGGGATTTTCATAGGGCAGAGTCTTGAATTCGAGGGAGGGTAGAAAGGTATCCTATAGAGGTACAAACAAGATGAGCAGCAAACAAGCAGAGAGGCAGGTCTTGAGGAAGAGAAGCAAAGAAGAAAAGAAAAACAAATGGGTGATAAAAAGCAGAACCCTGTGTTCAAGTGAGGATTCTAGACTCGATGGGCTGAAAATATACACACACCAACCACAGATGAATGAAAATGTGAGTAAGTCCATCTACTACAATGCTTTCAGCCAAGTCTGCAAATCCCATACACCTTTTTTCTTTGCATTTTAATTTATTGTTTTATTGACAGAAAAAAAATGTTATTCAAGACAGCTGTTGCCACACAGCTACAATTACTCATTTTTCAGCAATAGTTGTCTGCACACCACTCCTGCCACCCTAGGTCCTCCTCCAGCTTTATGCACTAGGTTCCAACCCCACACCACCCCCACCCACTAGTCCTTTGATTTGCTGCAACAGACCACACCTAGTCTAAGTTTCCCCCAGGATTTCGCCTTTCTTTCCTTGTTCTTCATTGTTGCTTTTGTTTTGTTTTGATAGAGGTTGAGAATGAAAAAGAGAAAAAGAGGGAGAAAAACAGGAGAAACACTTGCATCACTGCTCTGCCACTTGTGAAGCTTCTTCTGCCCTACTCCCAGTTGAGGACCAGAGACTTGAACCCATGCCCTCATACATGTGTGTACCCTATTGGGTGCACCACCACCCAGACCCTTTCCTTATTGCTTAGGTTCCACCTGTAAGTGATATCATCTGGTATATATCCTTCTCTTTCTGACTGATCTCACTTAAAATGATTAAATAATCTCACTTAAAATGATTCCTTCAAGTTCCAATTTCTGGTTAAGAAACGAGCATCACTATCTGAATGTTGGTGATTATGTGTGGACTGTAGTATCAGGAGAAGAGTGAGGGAAGGACCCATATTTGAAATTGCTTTAGATACATGTAGCAGATTTAAAGAACCCATATGGCTTTAAAAAAAAAAAAAAAAAGAGCTTGGGACTGACTTTAAGAGTATAGAATCCACACGCTCCAAGCAAACTCCAGGGAATAATACAGAGGAACTGAGAAACAGGACATTATACCTGTGAGGCATCAGGGAAGCCTGCCAAACACTAAGATAACCCAGCTGCCATAGAAACCCTGGTGATCAGGGTAAGATTGCCCTGCAGGCAAGAAAAGTGATTTTGACATCACTGCAGAGATCCTACTTGCAGGAATCAGTCTGGGGGTTAGCGGAGGTTTGGGGATTCTTCCCCTTCTCTCCCCTCCCCAGTTTAGGTCTCTGTTTAAGGGACATCAGTTGTCATAATACTATGTCACTTCAAAGATCCTCCTTGCCCTCCACAACTCACATACAAAGAAAAACCCAGCACCACCTGCATACAACAACAGAAACAAAAACAGTTCGTTCTTCAAAACCATGATGAAGCCAGCAACATGATGTAAATCCAGAAGAACAATTTTAGGAGCAGTACTCCATTGTGTACACATACTATAACTTTCTTAGACACTCATCTGTTGTTGAACATCTAGGTTGTTACCACTCAGCTATTAAAAACGATGAAGTTGCCTTCTTCATCTCATCTTGGTCAGAGCTAGAAGGAATTATGTTGAGATAAGTCAGAAAGAATAATGAATATAAGATAATGAACTCATGAGAAGACCTTAAGAAACAAGAATATAAAAGGGAAACATAAAGTAAAACTTGAACTAGTTGGGTGTATTGCACCAAAGCAAAGGACCCTGGGGAAGGATGAGAGGTAGAGTAGTGGGCAGAGTGGGGTTTTCAGGTCCTGGTACTCAATGATGGAAAAGGACCTAAGATGGAGGTGAGAGTGTTTTGCAGACACCTCTCATGGTGAGATGAGTAATTATACTCATGTGCCAACAACTGTACTTTAAATCATTAGCTCCCAATTCGAAAATAAAAGAAACTCTGAGGAACAATTCATTAAGGACCCAAGTAATTAGCAAAGACCTAAAGTAATATGAACTGATCTTATAAGGAGAGTTTTGATTTGGGTAGGCTAAAATAAGAGAATATAGATAAAGTGGGGTAGGCATCTCAGCTGATGATTGGCATGAGCCACACCTTAGAAGAAGAATGCAGTAAGTCCAGCATGAATGAAGTGGAGGGAGTTCATTAAAGATGAAGAGGGTAGAGAAACAATCAGTTCTGGAAGAAAGCAGGTATCACACAATCCAAAGCACCATGCAATACAATCCAATTTTACATGATGTAGAGAGTAACGAAGGGTCTTATTCAAACTCTAACAGTCAATCTGACAACATAGTTGGCTCAGAATAATCCAAATCTCCACATCCTAATGCAGTATACTTTCAATCTACCACAATACATTCTCCTAGAAGAATAAGCAGTGTTTTCACTTCAAGGGCAGAAGCACCAAAAACTCAAAGGAGGTTAGTTCCGATGGTAAAGGTGAATCTACTTCAACCTCAACAAAAGTGTTCACTAAATACATGATTTTGTATTAGTCACAACTAATTTTTTCTAGCACTTCATTCTGAAACCCCTAAAATGATAAAGTTCTTTTCAAGGATAATTTCAAGTCCTTCCAAAAATTGGTCTGGGGCATTGTATTGTTCATCTTCTTCCCAAGAATCATTAAGAGCAGTAAATTGAGATAGGTAAATGAAAGAGGAAAAAATTATCTACATTTGAAGTTTTTTTCCTTTCACATAGAAATCAGATCCATGACCTGAACAAATCTCTAAGCCAGCTACTACTAACAACTTTATAAAAAGATGGCTAGGCAATAAAGGCAACAAAAGGGAATAAATAAATAAATAAATAAATAAATAATAAAGATGGCTAGAGTGAAAAAGAAATTAAAAGGGGGTGGTGAAATAGCTCACTCTGAAGGCAGATGTGCTCATAAATGCACCTGACATGGTTCACTTGGACAGTATACTGTTTTACCATGTGTGTGGCCTGTCGGGCCTTACGCCAGCCCCCCCACTCTGCTCCATCCTCCATTGCTGATACTATGGTCTATTTAATAATCATTGTTTTGCCTGAAAGATCCCCACCTTTGATCTATCTTCTTTCTACCTCGAGGTCCGCCCTGCCTGCAGGGTAATTAATCTCACCTGTTAAAACCTTCGCAACAGTTGCTAAGGGAATTTCTACTTTAGCCCACTCTTTTCTTTTCTCCATCCCCTTTCCTAGCTATTCCCTTTTCTGACTTGCCACTTCCGGTTCTAATAGATAGTAGTGTTGTCTCTAATCAATAAAGACACATTGCATTCCCACTCAGCCACAAGTTCCTGGTCTCCCTCATCGCTGAATAAGCAGCAGCCCAGGTTGGCTCCGGTTGAGTTCTCTCCAACCCAGAGAGCACATGCCTGGAAAGAAATACCCTCACACTAGCCCAGCAGTGGCCCAGGTTTGAGCCCAGCCCCCACAGCACTGAAGGAAGCTTCAGTGCTGTGGTTTCTTTCCTCTCTCCTTCTGTCCCTCTGCTTCTGTCCAAATAAGAAAGAGGGAGGGAGTGATGAAATAAAGAAGGGAGAGAGGGTAAGTAACAGGTAGACAGAGATCTAAATAGGAATTCTAGAGAAGAAAGCAGAATAGAGAGTATACTACACATGTAAGGTTGTTGGCATGATGTCAATGCTAAGGAAAAAAATAAGTGAAATCTGTAATAATTTTTCAATTATGGTGCTATCCCAGCAAGGAAAATACATGGGAGAATAGGCAAAATAAAGTAAAAACAATGAAAAATCAGTATCATTAACCTTTTGTCAAAAGTAGGAAAAGGGGGGCTGAGTGGTAGTGTAGCAGGTTAAGTACACATGGCACAAAGTGCAAGGACTGGTAAGGATACTGGTTTGAGTCCTCGGCTTCCCACCTGCAGGGGGCTCGCTTCACAAGCAGTGAAGCAGGTCTTCAGGTGTCTATCTTTCTCTCCCCACCCATCTTCCCCCCTCTCCTCGATTTCTCTCTGCCATATCCAACAACAACAACAATAACAACAAAGGCAATAAAAGAGAAAAAATGGCCTCCAGGAGCAGTCGATTCATAGTGCAGGCACCAAGCCCCAGCAATAACCCCAGAGGAGGCAAAAAAAACAAAGTAGGAAAAGATTCTAAAACACATTCACAAATCATTTTTCTTCCATAGCAATAATCAAATATATGCATGGTAGAGTCATCACCAAATAAACCTTTTAATTTATTTGGGATATAGAGTTTGTTTCTTTTTTTAATCAGTCATGAGGTTTTTTAAATGTTGTACAATTTAAAGTTCTTACTAAAAATAACTTTCCCCTAGATCTGACCCTCATTACCTAAGTGTAAACTTAATTAAGCCCAAAGGGGGGAGGAAAAAAGAAAACAGTGTGTCCATTTCCTTAAGAGTTTCATTTTAAGATTAAAAATTCTTGAAAAAAAAATAAAAGCCTGAATTATTCAACCATTCTGTGGTTTGTGTCAAGGTTTTATGAGCATTTTCTATCCATCACTAATCATGGGCTGGGTAAAAAAGCAGAGATGCCATAATTCAGATGCTGTTCCAGGGATATTTACGTGGCCCATCACGATATTCAAAATCAGCTCACTTGCGAAGAACTAACACACATTTTGAAAAGAAGTCCTTGACTTAAAAGCTAAAGATGAGGAACTACCATTGTCACCTTCCATTCTTGCTCCTGAAGTTGACTCATGAACCTCGACTTGCCCCTGCCAAAAGCATACCCACAACATTAAATAGAAAGCAACTAAGTTTTCTAGCGTGAAAGTGGCTGGAAATAGTCTTACATACCACTTAGGTCAGTGATATGATTTTTTTTCATAACTTGGTTAAATATTCTAGAAGGTAATTTATCTCAAAGGCTACTATTTACTGAATATGATAGGGACCCAGCTTACACAGCATTTTGTACCCAGTAATTATAGAAAATAGCTGCTGAGCTGAACTTAATAGTCACAGGTTCATTTTACAAGTACTTGATTGATGCTGAGGAATTATTCTGATGCAGTCTCCACCCCCAGGTTTTACCACGCCCTGCGAAATCCTAGCAGTGCCCCCTTCAACCAATCCTGGCCCCACACGTCACCCCTGGTTGTCGCCCAATAAAAGCCCCCTCACCCCCCTCGCTCTCTCTGGGCTCTCGGCTCCCCCTCTCTCTCTGGGCTCCTTCAGCTCTCTCTCAGATCTCTCTCCCTTCTCTCACCCCGTGGTCAGGTAGTGGGGACGGCCATTGTCGGCTGACTCCACGTGGCTTGAGCCACCCCCCCCCATCCTATAATAAAGATTTGTGTACCCAACTTACTCTGGACTTCCTCTCTCTTCTCCATGGTGCAGCCTGACACCTGACCACAACAACAACATCTGGTGCCCATCGTGTTCCGCACCCATGCCCCGCTGGGTGGCCCAGCCTGAGGTCCCCGAAAGCCACCCAGACACAGGTAAGTGGCATCCGCCCACCTCTGTGGCCCCGCGTTTCCCTCCACCATGGGAAATTTTTTGTTTTATAAGGAGGTGTCCCAGTCATAATCTCCTCTCCTGGGACAGATTTGCACTCTCAGAGATGGTTTAATTTTTGCTACACCCTGGGTTCTCATAGCTATAATCGCGACTTACAAGATATGTACAACGTGGTCTGCCTTGAGGATACGCAACCTTGAGGTGGAGATACATGAGTTAAATCATATGTGCTTAAGATTTAGACGCCCTAAGCGATCAACAGTTAGACCCAAAGCTCCCGTTCCCACCAATATGCACACGTGTTCGGAGGCTCCTCCTTTGACCCCGCACCAAGCTGATTCTATTGACTCCGTGGTTCCGGTATCTGGCTCTCTAAGCCCGCCTTCTGTTGACCCCGTGGTTACTGTATCCGGCTCTCTAAGCCCGCCTTCTGTCGGCCCGGTTCCAGTATCTGGCTCTCTAAGCCTGCCTTCTGTTGACCCCAAGGTTCCAGTCCCTGCTTCCCTGAATCCTCCCCCTGCTGATACATCATCATTAAGAGACCTAGTGGCTGAGATACAAGAGTTAAAGGATATTTTTTCAGCATTTAAGGACCTTAAACTATGTGCAGTCCGCCCCGAGAGCTCCGTCCCTGTAGATACGTGTTCAGTTTCCCCTGAGGCCACTACAGCAGTTTCCACAGCACCTTCCACTTCTGTAGCTCCCTCTCCCATGCCATCGAACCAAATCCACACCTTCCCGGTAAATGTGGCCCCCTCTAAACAAAACCCTCAGCCGTGGCAGCCATACACCTCCAAAAAGCTCGGACAACTCAGAAGACAAGTGGTCAGGGAGGACGGTATGCACGCGCTACGGACTAAGTCAATTTTAAGGAGTTTTTACCAGCATCTTAACACCCCCCAGGACTGGAAAGGCCTGGCTCGTGCTGCACTTCCAGACCCCCTCTCTCTTCAGTGGAAAGCGTGCTTCCGTGATGAGTGCTCTAGACAATCACAGGAAAATAGTAACAAACAGGTAGAATAGAATTTTGATGCTTTGTTTGGAGCAGGAGCTTATGAATCTGGAGCTCAGCAGGCAGAAGCCAGGTTTCCAACTGGTTATTTTGAACAGGTACGCATCTGTGCAACACAAGCATGGGAAAGGGTGACCCCACCCAATGTAGATTCGTCAGTTCCCATTAACTCTCTTCGGCAAGGCACTGATGAATCATTAGCGAGCTTCATCTCAAGGGTGAAGACAAGCTTAGAGAGAAAGGTTTATAATCCTGACGTCCACTCACTACTCCTGCACTCTATTGTCTGGGAAGGCATGATACCACAATTCCATCAGGCATGCCTTAATCTTAAACACCTACACCCAGATAATTGGATTTTAGTGACACAGGAACTTACATCAGGCAATTATGGGGCATCCGCTACGACACAGGTTTATGCAGTTACCCCACGCAATCAAAACGGGGCCTGTTTTCAGTGCGGTCACCAAGGACATTGGCGTAAGCAATGTCCTGATAAGCTGCGACCATGCCTCCAGTCAGGGAAGCCCCGCCTCCAGTTAGAGCGACCATGCCTCCATTCAGAGCAACCCCACTTTCAGTTAGGGAGCCAGAAGCCACGTACGGTGTGTCCTAGATGCCGTAAAGGGTTTCACTGGAAGAGAGATTGTTGGTCAAATTTTCACAAAGATGGCATGCCCCTGAATGGTACAAATTCAGGGCCTGAGATTTTGTGGACCACTCCTGTTTTAGAACGGGGACACCCTTCTATGACAGTAAAGATTGGCAATATTCCTTTTAAATTTTTGATTGACACGGGGGCAGCAAAGACGATTTTAAGGCAAGAAGAGGTTCCCCAAGATTGGTAACTTATCCCTGGACCCAGCACACATGGAGTAGGAGGGGTGACCCAATCATTTCACACATGAGACTCACTCATGTGGGAAGACACGGAAGGTTCTACTGGACACTTCCGCCCTTTGGTAGCTGATATTACCACCAATCTACTGGGCAGGGATATTCTGGAATGTCTTGATGTTAGGATATCCACAGCTGCCTCTGCAGAGTGTAATACTCGCTCCCGTGAGACCAGATCTATCAGCACCCTCAATACTAAATGCCACTGTTCGTAGCCAAACACCCCACTTAAGCTGGCTCTCTAATGAGCCTGTCTGGGTGGAACAGTGGCCTTTACCTAGGGATAAACTAGAAATTTTAAAAGAGCTCATCTGAGAACAGTTGTCCTTGGGACACATTCGTCATTCTTGAAGCCCATGGAATACTCCTGTCTTTGTGATTAAAAAGCGCTCAGGAAAATGGCACCTCCTTCAAGATCTCTGTGCAGTAAATAAAACCATGCAGGTCTGGGGCTTCCCCCAAAGGGGTTTGCCTCTTGCTTCTGCAATTCCCATGGGAATTCCAATCATAGCTATTGATATACAAGATTGTTTTTTCTCTATTCCCTTGCATCCGCAAGACTGTAAACGTTTTACCTTCTCTGTTCCTCCTATTAATAATGCCAGCCCTGCTGACAGATTTGAATGGGTGGTGCTGCCCCAGGGTATGGCCAATAGTCCTACAATTTGTCAGGAGGCTGTTAAATCTGCCCTTGTCCCATATATTCATAAGGGCCTTAATATTTTTCATTATACAGATGATATTTTAATATGGGGAAAATCAGATACAGATCTCTATGCCTTACGTGATTTTCTCATTCCTGCATTAAAGAAAAGCGGCCTTAATGTAGCTCCTGAGAAGATACAGCTAATTCCTCCAATATCTTTCTTAGGTTCAGAGATTTCTCTAACGCAAATTCATCCCTTAAAACCTAATGTCACCTTTCCTTCTAACCTTACTCTTGCTTACTTACAAAGTTTTCTAGGAAATTTAAATTGGCTTAGGCAGTATCTCTATCTGCCTACAAGCTGCCTCCAACCACTGTTTGACCTGTTGAAAGTAAACAAACAGCCCTCCTCAAAATGTAAGTTAACTCCCAAGGCCTCCTCGGCACTGGAAAGGGTTAACCAGGCCCTCCAGAAAATGCACCTTGTTCGATTCTCCCCCTCCTCTCCGGTAAACCTTCTAATCTTCAACTCCACCCCCACAGTAGTAGGGACATTGTGGCAAGACCATGGGGTTCTCGAGTGGCTTCACACACCAGTAGGAGGAGCTCCAAGACTCATCACTGAGATAGACGCGTTAGCATTCATGGTTCGCCAAGGGAGAAATAGGTCTGTGCAGGTCTTAGGGAAAGAGCCGGATTTAATTATTCTGCCCTTTTCTCTCACAGATACAGAGTGGCTTATATGCCATCATTCCCACTTTTCCATAAGCTTCGTGGGGTTTCCAGGACAAATAGATAGCCATTTTCCTTCTAATAAATTGATAGCTTCTTTACCTCTTCTGCCTCTACTAGCACCTAAACTTTTCTCTTGGGATCCATTCCCTCTGCTCCTACAATCTTTACTGATGGTGGAAAAAAGGGAGCTGCTGCCCTTATATATTACCCAGACAAACAATCTCCTAAACCTCTCTTTACTGAGCTTCCTGAGAATTCCCCTCAGTTCAAAGAACTTTATGCTGTTTTCCTTGCATTAAAAGCTGTACCAGAATCCTTCAACCTTTTTTCTGACAGTGTGTACACTGTTAACTTACTTCAATGGCTTGCTCGTTCTTATGTGAAAATTGATGACAACCCACTTTCCCCTCTCAATTCAAATCGCCTCTATGCTCTCTTCTCGAACCCAACCACTGTATATTCAACACCTTCATTCCCACAGCCCTCTTCCTGGTTCCCTGTCTGAAGGGAATGCCGCAGTTGACTGCCTTGCCTCCACAGGAACTTTCCCAGTCTCTGTCTCTGATCCTGCTAATTTTCATTCTCTAACCCATGTTAATCTTAAAGGCCTTCGAGCTCGATTTCCTGATGTTCCTGTACCACAGTTAAAACATATCCTCGCTACATGCTCTTCTTGTGCAAGTCTCATAAAGACACCTGCTATCCAGACCCTTGAGGTTAACCCCCGAGGTTTAAAAGCTAATGCTATTTGGCAAATTGATGTCACCCACATACCAAACTTTGGCAAACAAAAATATGTGTTTGTCTCAATTGATACCTTTTCTAAATTTATGTGGGCTACAGCTCAGACAGGAGAAAGCGCTAAAAAGCTTAAAAGCCATATGCTCTCCTGTTTTGCTGTGATGGGCTTACCTCTTCAACTGAAAACTGACCGTGGACCGGTGGTTACCAGCAAACAATTTAAAGATTTTTGTTCCCTCTGGAACATTACTCATACCACAGGCATTCCCTATAATCCACAGGGACAAGGCATTGTCGAGAGGGCCCATCAAACCCTTAAGACTCAATTAAATAAAATTAAAGGAGGAATGTACCCCCCCCGAATATCCAGCTAGCAAAAGCCTTAACTACGTTAAATCTCTTTAATATTTACAATAACTTGGACCTACCTCCTATCATTCTTCACTGGCAAACACCATCTACCCTCCCATCCATTAAGGTCAAATGGAGAGACCCACTCGATAAAATTTGGAAAGGGCCTGACCCACTATTGACCATGGGAAGGGGTTTTTCATGCATTTTCCCTCAAAATTTCTCTAAACCTGTCTGGGTTCCTGCCCGCCATGTCCGACAATACCCGCAGGATGGCGCTGTTATCCCTGAAGAACAAGAAATACTACAAGAGGACCAGATGGAGGATACATCCCAGGACCCGTAATACGACATGGCAGTACCTACAAAATCTGGCTCACAGAGACCTCTCTCCTACCCTTTCCCTGAATGTCTTATGTTATAACTGGCCAGTTGTGTTTTGTGAGTGAGTGTGTTGAATGACAAAATTTTTTTTTTTGCATGACCCATCTGCTCAGAGTACTCTAAAAGGTAATTGGCTTTATATAAAAATGATGGATGCAGCCAAAGTTTCTGGAGACGTCCAGAAACATTCCAAAATTTTTGTTTTTCTCCCTCTTTTGATTTTTATATATAGTTTTTGGTATATATGTAAGTGCTTAGTCTTAAACTGTGTGACTAATGACAGATATAAATTTGTTTTTAAAATGATATGTTTTTATAACAAAAGTTATTTTTCCTCCAGTGTGTTATAACTAAATATTTATGGGTATGTCTCAAGTTTGGTAACACTCAAAAGTGTAACCCTACAGCTACATTATTACCAGACAAGGTAAAAATTAATTTGCTAAGGTAACTAACTATTTAAGGTAAAAGTCTAAATGTTTAACGTGACTATACAGTCCCAAAACTAAAATATATACATTTTATATACAGGACACCCTTGGAGGGCCCCCAAAGGTGCCCTTTAAACTATCTTGTGGAAATTAATCCACAACAGATCTGGCATCAATCTGGCACTGTAAATGTTAAAATCATTGTCACAAAAATACGTTAACTCTCTAAGCAATTTGAGTCTGTTTAAAATACATATTTTCGCTAAAATTGGTCTTAAGATCCTGCGGTAGAGACTGCTATAGGAGGTCACATTAGAAGACCTTTAAATAAAATCATAAAGAGATTTAAACCAATTATAATCATCGAGGTATCAACTATAACAAACCTATAACTTGTTACAAGTTCAAATTAACCACGAGAAACAGATTGTTTGTGTTTCTTTCACAGGAATTCCGGAAAAACCATCTGAACCCCTGCACACCCAGACGTCACCCACTAGATGGCACGACTACAGTGGCACACCTTCCGAAACCCTAGATGTCACTTAACGCGATCTGAAGAACCTGATACACAGACTCCAAGGACAGAACTTTCTTAATGCCTGCTTGCCGTTCCTGCTTCTGATTTGCCTGTCACGTGTTGGCAATCTACAGAAAAGCAGAATTCCAGCGACTGACCTCCCTCATGCAGTGTCTCATCCCCTGCCAATTCTTCCCCTAGCCATCTACTTTGGACTGAGACTTGTATCGGACTTTCTGGCATACCCTATAGACATTTTACACAATTTTAAAGCAGCTTATTTCCTTTCACGCTGCTGGTTTTTCATAGACTGATCCTGAGTAGTTCATAGACTTTACAGACTGTTGCCTAGAGGACTGTACAATGCCAAATAGCCCCTCTGTTGGGTGGGTCATGCCCTCCCGCCTCCCCTCATTATGTACCCTTGCCCCTTCCCCCCCAAGCAGGAAACGTTCCTTTACACACCAATCCTTCCCTTCACTTCACACTGGCTTTTACTACTTCCCTACTTGTCCCTTCCTGTTTTGTTATATCATTTAGGTTTATGCCCAAAAGGTTTCTGCTCCATGATAGTCTTTTACAGACTTTGAACCATCTTATGCTGTTACTAGATAGAAAGGTAGAAAAGATGTAGAGATATTGTGAAGAGATGGTTGAGCAGGCTGCACTTAAACCTATGAGATGAGTCCCTCCAGGTAAGTCTCTCTCTAAAGAGGGGTTGAGCACAGGAGGACGCATAAATCTCACAAGGTTGGCAGCCATTTAAGCCTTCCCTCCTCCACAGAAAGTCCTACATCTTCCCACCTGAGCACGGCACTCTTTAATAACATTTAAGCCTGCTCCATTCCATTTTTCTTTACTGTGTCCATTTAGATATAAAGGGAAAGGAGAAGATGATGCGGAGGAATTATTCTGATGCAGTCTCCACCCCCAGGTTTTACCATGCCCCGCGAAATCCTAGCAGTGCCCCCCTTCAACCAATCCTGGTCCCATACGTCACCCCTGGTTGTTGCCCAATAAAAGCCCCCTCACTCTCCCCCTCGCTCTCTCTGGGCTCTCAGCTCTCCCTCTCTCTCTGGGCTCCTTCGGCTCTCTCTCAGATCTCTCTCCCTTCTCTTGCCCGTGGTCAGGTAGTGGGGATGGCCATTGTCGGCTGACTCCACGTGGCCTGAGCCAGCCCCCCTCATCCTATAATAAAGATTTGTGTACCCCTCTTGCTCTGGATTTCCTCTCTCTTCTCCACGGTGCAGCCCGACACCTGACCACAACAACAACACTTGATAACTGAGCAAGAGAACAACTTCATATGTTCAGGCTTACATACCATGTTCTCAATGAAGGATCTAACTTGAGTCACATGTAGCAAGTCTGTGATGGCAATTAAGAAATTGTGAAGACAGGTTGCTAACACAAAGAGTGGTCAAGAAGACCAAAACTGAGCTGGGTTCCTGAAACTTCAGCTGAGCAACTGGTTCAAACTACTCTGAAGCCTAGCAAATAAATTTCTTTTGTTGTTGAAGCCATTTTTAGTTAGGCTTTATGTCATTTGCAATATAAAGAACCCTAATTTCATGCAATATATATGGCACATATATTTCAATAGTATTTCTCTTTCATATTCCATGATGATCCTTTCAGTTTACTCCAAATATCACTAAATATTGATCTTAATATCAAACAATTCCTACTGGGCACTAAGTCTTCTAGTTATAATTAATTTTTTACTTTCTTTGCATCCTATGGAATATTGTTGACTTTTTTTTCCCACAAAGCCTCTGCATGGATCCAGCCCTCTCAGTCATAGCTAAGGGCAGTGAGAGCTTGCTCAACAGCAAATTGCTACAATTGCCCTAATCCAGCCCCTATTTGCCCAGGACACCAAAGAATGGGCTTGACCTCTCTAAGCTGTCCTTTCCAAGATCTCCATAAATTTATGTCCTCACATAAAAAAAAAACAAGAAAACATAGATGAACGATGATATAATTTACTTTTTTACATTAACTTTAAGGAAATCAGTGGGAGAAACAAGAAGTATGAATGTGCCCAGAACTAGCTCATTCAGACCCAGAAGAACCCATTTATAAATAACTCAAAGTTTTCCATCCAGGAGAATGTTTTGTCTACTACACAAAGTCCTTCCAGCCCCTGTTGTTAGCCTTTCCCTGACATAGTTCAGACAAACCATGCGTTTCTACATCTTTAATGACTTAATCTCATTCATGTGGAGATTTCTCTCATTAAGATATTATAAGAGGGCTAAGATGATAGCATAGTGATTATGCAAAAAGGCTTTATGCCTGAGGTACAAAAGGTCCCAGGTTCAATCCCCAGCACCACCATAAACTTGAGCTTTGCAGTGCTCTGGTAGTAGTAGTAGTAGTAATAGTAATAGTAGTACTAGTAGTATTAATCATTACTAGTAGTAAATTATAAGGGCCAGAAAATAGCACAATGGTTATGCACTAACCTTTGATGCCTGAGGCCCAGAGTTTCCAGCTACTCTCTTCCCTGATCCAGCTTTCTAGTCCTTTTTCAAGCCATGACATCATCTCCCCAGACAATAACTTGATCCACCTGCATATCAGATTTCAGGCTCAGGGGAAAAAAAAACTAGTATAGCTACGGGCCCTTTGGAATATAACTAAAATATGCCAGCTAGCTATCCACAAAACAGAGACTCCTCAGCTCTTCATCTGCACTATTCCAGCCTTTAGGTTCATGACTGGTCAACAATTTGTCTGGCTTTGTATGTTAACACTTTTCAGCCACCAGGTTCCAGATGCTAGCATGATGTCAACCAGACTTCCTTAGACAGAAAATCCCCACCAATGTGTCCTGGAGTTCTGATTCCCCAGAACCCTGCCCCACTAGGGGAAAAGAGAGGCAGGCTGGGACTATGGATCGACGCCCATGTTCAGCAGGGAAGCAATTACAGAAGCCAGACCTTCCACCTTCTGCATCCCACAATGACCTTGGGTCCATACTCCCAGAGGGTTAAAGAATAGGAAGGCTATCGGGGGAGGGTATGGGATGCAGAGTTCTGGTGGCGAGAATTGTACCCCTCTTATCCTATGGTTTTTCGGTGTTTCCTTTTTATAAATAAAAAAGAAAGAAATATAACTTTAAATATATATATATTTAAGCATCTCATAAATGAATAAAGAAAACACATAAAAGAAAAAAGAGGAATATATTCAATATTTATCTTTTGAAATTAGTGTTTTTATATGCTTTAGATAAATGCCTATGCATAGTATTTCAGGATCATTAGATATGTGCATTTTTATTTTTTAAGGAATCTCTACCATTTTTCCATAGATGTTACACCAGTTTACATTTCCACTAAGAGTGTATCAAAGTTACTCGCCATCACAAGTTGAAACTCAAGGTTTTTGTCTTGTTTTCATTTAAAAAAATAAAAAACACTGTACTTATCTTTAAATTTCATGTTAGAGGCTTCTCAGAAATATTGGGAAATCAGGGCTGGATGGTGGCACACCTGGTTGAGCACACTTGTTACAATACACAAGAACCAGAGTTTGAGGCCCTAGCCCCTACCTGCAGAGGGAAAGCTTTGCAAGTGGTAAAGCAGTGTTGCAGGTGTCTCTCTCCCTCTCTATCACCTCCTCCCCTTTGGATTTTTTGCTGTATCTATCCAATAAATAAACAAAGATAATAAAAATTTTTCAAATAAACATTAGGAAATCTCAGTTTTTTGTACATATTAAAGTATGGAAAAATGAAAAACTGATAAGATCTCTAAAAATTAAAAGTGTTTGTCATCTAGTACTTCACTATATGATGATCTGACCAAGTTGCTATATTGAGAGACTTCCAGGGAACTATAATTTCTCCTCTTGAGCTAAACAAAAGACCTGGCTAACACAATCCTAGAAATCAAGATATGTGACAAGCACTGGGAGGAGTAAGAAGTGTCAAAAATCTACCATCTAAGTTTAGTTAAGGTGTATATATTCAATCAATATGTTCAATTATCTCAGGTTTACATAAATTCCAATTTCTAACAGTGCTTTATATTACCACATCCAGAGATTCTCTGGTTTACTTTTTCTACAAATGCAGTCTCAAACCTTTTTACAGAATGGGGAAGGAGGGGTCATAAAATAGTATGGAGATAGAGTGGTAATCTGGCCTATTACAACTTCCAGAGGAACCTGTGCTACCAACTTTTAGGCTTTGATAGAACTATGTAGTGTAAATCAGATTGACCAGGTATTAATCTCCAGTAAATTTTTGGATTAAAGTTCATTTTTCCTCATCTACCTTCCAGTCTTCAAAAGACAGACCTACTGCTACCATGAAAATAAACTTAAGGGACTCAGGTGGTAGTGCAGCGGGTTAAACGAACGTGGCGCAAAGTGCTAGGACCAGCGTAAGGATCCTGGTTCAAGCCCCCGGCTCCCCACCTGCAGGGAGGTCGCTTCACAAGTGGTGAAGCAGGTCTGCAGGTGTCTATCTTTCTCTCCCTCTCTCTGTCTTCCTCTCCTTTCTCCATTTATCTCTGTCCTATTCAACAACAATGACATCAATAACAACAAAAATAAAAATAAATAAATAAAAATATTTTTTAAAATTTTTAAAAAGAAAATAAATTTAAAGGCATTAACCATTAGAAAAATGTCAATCTGATGGGACTAGACCTCTAACAGATACCTCTCTCCACTGTCACTGGTCATCTCATTAAGGAACAACATAGTGGGCCCTCTTGTGGGCCTCTATAGGACCTTGCCCTCAGTATGGATCAACAATGGTAGGAACTGCTCCATTCTCTGAAGGGAGGTTGGGCCAACATATTCTGCCACTTGAGGAAGATGGGTCCTGAAATTGTGCAGCCTATAACCACATCAGACCTACAGGTATGCAGAGGTTACATAGGCTCCTGCACTGAATAGGGGCCCCAGATCAAATCAATGTGGTTGACAGTTAACAGCATTTATATATTTATATCCATATTTGGGAGCTACTCTCTGCCCTGATCCAGCTTTCTAGTCCTATCCCTAACTCTGACATCATCTGCCCAGACAATACCTTTGGTCCACCTGCATGTTAGCTGTCAGGCTCAGGCAAAATTAGTAAAGTCATGGGCCACTTAGCATATACCTAAAATAGACCTACTAGCTTTTTCCCAAATGAAGACCCCAAATCTCATCTGCTATATTCTTGCCTTTAGGTCTTTAGGTTCTTGATTATTTAACCATTTATTCTGCTTTATATCTTTAATGTTTTTTCAGCCACCAAGTTCCAGATGCTACCATGATGCCACCCTGACTTCCCTGGGCAGACAACCTCACCAATGTGTCCTGGAACCCCACCCCTCCAGAACCCTGCCCCACTAGGTAAATATGGAAACAGACTGGGGGTATGGATCGACATGTCAATGCCCATGTTCAGCAGAGAATCAATTACAGAAGCCAGACCTTCCACCTTCTGCACCCCATGAGGGTCCATACTCCCAGAGGGATGAAGAATAGGAAAGCTTTCGGGGACTGGGTAGTGCGAAGAGCAAGGACCCACGTAAGGATCCCAGTCGAGCCCCCAGCTCCCCACCTGCAGGGGAGTCTCTTCATAAGCAGTGAAGCAAGTCTGAAGGTGTCTATCTTTCTCTCCTTCTCTCCGTCTTCCCCTTCTCTCTCCATTTCTCTCTGCCCTATCCAACAATAACAACCACAAGGGTAACAATAAAAGCAACAAAAATGGGGAATATAGCCTCTAGGAGCAGTAGATTCGTAGTGCTGGCACTGAGCCCCAGTGATAACCCTGGAGGCAAAAAAGAATAGGAAGGCTTTCAATGGAGGGGATGGGATACGGAGTTCTGGTGGTGGGAATTGTGTAAAATTGTACCCCCTCTTATCCCATGGTTTGTCAATATTTTTATTTTATAAAGAAAAAAGAAAAATGTTAATCAAAACCACAATGAGATATGACTACATATTCAATAGGATGTTAAATCAAGAATCTTTAATATAAAACAAGTGTTGATGAGAACATGAAGAAATTAGAAATCTCATTCATTGAGCACAAAATTCTACTCCTACTTTTTGGTTGCTGTTCATTGTTTAATTTTACAGGTTTTTTTTTTGTTGTTGTTGTTGTTTTACAGTTTAACTTTACTTCACAAGAAGTTTACAAGCAAGCTAAGATTTTAAAAAACTCAAATTTAAAAAAAAAAAAAACACTGTACAATAATTTACCATGGCCAGAATAGTTTAAACAGATGTGAAATGTAGCTGTAAGATATTATGACTGTTCAATGGAATTATAGATAGGTAAGAAATAAGTTTTTTTTTTAAAAAAAATACTATTTGTGGTCTGGGTGGGAGGTGGTGCAGTGGATGGATAAAGCATTGGACTCTCAAGCATTAAAGTCTCAAGATCAATCCCCAGGAGCACATGTACCAGAGTAATGTCTGGTTCTTTTTCTCTCTCTCCACCTATCTTTCTCAATAATAAATAAATAAGATCTTTAAGATCCTATTCAAAATTACTAATAGGTATAGGTCTAACTTATAAAAATAAGTTAGTAAGTTAGGTCAAAAATAAGATAAACACAAATATATTTAGGTTATGATCAGGAGATAAGCAAGGCCAACTAGTAATGAACTGCATTACAGGGGGGAAAAATAGTCTGAGATCAAGTTATAAAGAACTTATTTGACCTTTTCTCAAAAAAGAAAAAAAATGCCTCCAGATATAATTATCTCAATCCTGGCCTCACCAAAGTCAAGTTAAACTGTGTGCATTAGCCAACCTACTGAGAACTCTTAGTAGTGGATTTAATCCTAAGTATTTCCATTTTCAGCTTTAAAGGATAAATGGCCCAGATCATTATAAACAGCATACTGCAATCTGCTACAGAATTTCAGTATCACTGGTACAACATGCCTGGGCTCACATGGTGCCCAAACTTCCATACAAAAGGCATTTATTGAACCATATTTAACTCTCATTCATCATTCTGACTCAACGCTGGAGGTAGAGGTACATAACAACTGCTGACTGGTAAACAACTGGCCTCTGAAGACAGGAAACATTTTCTCTTTACCAATTAAATAGGCATATCAGAAAATCAGAGTGTGAGTGCTACAAAGCAATGGATAGTCCAAGGAGATTTGCCAATGGGATGGAAGAGAGTAAAATTATCACCCAAACCTCCCAGTGTTAGGTTTCCCAGCTTTATAAGTCAATAAATTATTCCTATAGCTATTACAAAGTTATGTTTCAATCATGTGTACCTAAAAGGGTCCTGATTAAAACATACGTCCACTAAGTCCTAACACCAGTAGATTCAATTATCTTACATTTAAAAGCTTTAGTTCCTATTATGCTAGTTCCGTTAAGCCAGTTCCCATCAATCCTATAATCAGCTAGATTCTAGGAACTGGCTAGGATGAACATGCCTTGTGTATCTTTGTTTCCCCAGCACATCAACTTGTATATTTCTAATGCTAATGAAATCTAAGAAAAGGCAAGAAAAATGTAGGTGGGAGCGTAGGGTGGGGGACAGAGAGAGAAAAAAAAATGCTAACATTTCTGCCTGATTTCATGTTTATTCATCTTTTTTCTCCCAATGCCAAATTCTCTGAATCTCTTGGAGTACAGTTTCTAATAATCTCCATTTGGTAACTAAAGAGGTCTCAGTTATAGGGATAATCTACATAGAAAGTTCCATTGGGGCTCTTTGCCTGGACCACCACCATCCATCAAGTCCCAGAAGCTGCCATGGCTCCACCCTGACCTCTCTGCACAGATGACCACATGGTGAAGTGTCCAGAAACCTCATCTCTCCAGGGCCTTACCCTACTAGGGAAATATTAGGGACAGAACAGATCTGTCTAGGAGTATGGATCAACCAGACAACTGCCCAAATGTCAGCAGGAAGCAGTTACAGAAGTGCAAAACTGCATCCTTCAACATCCCAAAAAGAATTTGAGGTACATACTCCTAGAGGGAGGAAATATTAGGGGAAAATGTACAGCCCAGAAAACAGGAATGGTTACAGGTGTGGCTTGGAAAGGTGGGGGCGGGGCTTGGGTTTTAAAACAGGGAGTCAGAGAGCTTGGGCTCTTTGGCCGGACACCAGCATGTAAGTGTTTGCCTTTTTCTCTCTTCCCCCCACTGTACACACACACATCCTACTCTAATAAAAGATTACCTGCGGGGGGGCAGGGGGAGAAAGTTCCATTGGGATAGCCTATACCAACTTCCTTTTTGTTATTAGAATGACCCTAGGAGACAAAAAATGAAAAAAAGAACATCTCTTTTTTGACAGTCTCTTTACACAGCAGACTATCAAGTTCTTTCTTTCTCACACAATCATCATCATAGTCCTGAATTATAGACATTTCTTTGTCATTATACAGATGAAGAATCCAAACAGAAGTTGGTAATCTTGCTCAAGGTGTTAGAATTCAACGCAGATTCAAACTCATATTTCTATCACCATAATCACCATACCCCACGGCCAATTATTTACATGGATAGATGACTAGTGTGAATTGAAGGTCCCAAAAAAGACTAATCTTTGCTAAAATGTCTTCCTGTGAGACTAGAAATTTTCTCATTATAAATTACTTACCTTGCTATGACTCAAGCTTCTCATTTATAATATTAGTAGTAATTTACATTCATATTAACCCTTCATTAATCATGAACCAATTTCATGTAAATTCTTTTGTTTGATCTGCACAACACCCCCACGAACTAGTATGTTACTAATATACTACAGATGAGAAAGCCACAAGTTATAGAAAAAGCCTATCTAATCCTAAGTTATGGCCAATTACTGACTGTGACTTTTTAAGTGGTCTTCTCCTTGTTTTCACTTACTGATTTTACTTTATTTTATTTTTTACTTTATTTTCTTTTTACTTTATTTTATTTTACTTTTGCCTTCAGGGTTATCACTGGGGTCTGGTGCCTGCACTATGAATCCACTGCTTCTGAAGGCATTTTTCCCATTTTTTGTTGCCCTTGTTGTTATTATCATTGTTATTGTTGTTATTGCTGTTGTTGTTGGATAGGACAGAAAGAAATCAAGAGAGGAGGGGAAGACAGAAGGGAAGAGAAAGATAGACACCTGCAGACCTGCTTCACCGCTTGTGAAGGGGCTCAAACGGGGGTCCTTAGGCCAGTCCTTGCACTTCAGACCATGTGCACTTAATCCACTGCACTACTGCCCGCCCCGCCCATTTAATTTTTTTAATTACTTCATTTTAGTGGGAGAGATAAGAGAGAGAGAAACCAGCACACTGCTCAGCTCTAGCTTTTAATGGTGCTAGGAGATTGAACCTGGGTCACTGGAGCCTCAGGCATGAAAGCCTTTTTGCATAATCATTATGCTAGCTCCCTGGCCCCTGATTTTAATTTTAATCAAAGTTAATTAAAAACTGTTGATGCAATTTCAAGTTTATAGCAAAACTGAGTATGAGATAGATATTTCCCCTAAACCCCCTTCCTGCTTCCATATACACATAGCCTCTCCCACCCACTCAGTATCAGCATCCCCCACAGTGGCATGTTTGTTACAAAACTGATGAACCTACTCTGACACATAATAGGCCAAGTTCATTGTTTACATTAAAGATCATTCTTGGTGTACACTGTTTTGTATGTCATCACTGAAGTTTCACTGCTTTGGGACAAGTTTTTCAGATAGGAACAGAGAAGGGGGGTGGTTACCATAGCAGCAAAGCATCCTCCAGTGAGATGGGGGCTCACACTCTAACCTGAGTCTCACGCATGACAAACTAAGAACACTATCCAGGTAAGATATTTTGCTGGCCCTTGGTATTGTACATTCTACAAGTTTGGACACATAGCTATAGAATGTATAACAATAATCAGGGAAAGGACCGATAAAAGGAATGCTAGAAAGAAGAGAAGTAGGAAACACAAAACAAGGAGGCTAGAGACCGACTCTGCCATTTCTTTCTTAAAATTTTTTTTATGATTTATTTATTTATTCCCTTTTGTCATCCTTGTTGTTTTATTGTTGTAGTTATTATTGTTATTGATATCGTTGTTGGATAGGACAGAGAGAAATGGAGGGGGGAAAACAGAGAGGAGGAGAGAAAGGTAGACACCTGCAGACCTGCTTCACCACCTGTGAAGTGACTCCCCTGCAGGTGGGGAGCCAGGGGCTCGAACTAGGGTCCTTGTGCTTTTCACCACCTGCGCTTAACCTGTTGTGCTACGTACGGCCTGACTCCCCCAACTCTGCCATTTCTACAATCTGCCCTGAACTTTTCAACTAGACTAAGATGCCGGAGTATTTAGTTCCACAGTGTACTTGTTTTCCCAACATAATTATCTTTTTATATTTATTACCTTTTTGTTGCCCTTGTTGTTTTTATTGTTGTTGTACTTATTATTGTTGTTGTTATTGGTGTCATCATTGTTGGATAGGACAGAGAGAAATGGAGAGAGGAGGGGAAGACAGACAGGGGGAGAGAAAGATAGACACTTGCAGACCTGCTTCACCACCTGTGAAGCGACTGCCCTGCAGGTGGGGAGCCAGGGGCTCCAACCAGGATCCTCACACCGGTCCTGGTACTTGTGCTTTGCACCACCTGCACTTAACCCACTGCACTACCACCCGACTGCCTCCAACATAATTATTAATAATCCTCTCATTTTCAAGCGTGTTCCAGTTTTTTGTGTGTTTCTGTATGTTTTGTTATTATAAGGCTTACTATGTTGGGTCAAAACAGATACAGAGACAAATTATAACTACTATAATTGAGAAGAGAAGACCACTATACTAAAGTTTCCCCCAGTATCATGGGGGCCAAACCTGAGTGAAACACATGGCAAAGCAGTCTCAGTCCCAGGTGACCTATCTTGCCAGTCTTAGTTCTGACAATAAATTATATGATCACTTCAATTACTCCCTACCAGGAAGCAGAGATAGAAGGGAAGCTCTCGCACTGTAGTCCCTAGTCAATTACCAGTTATGTGTGTTTCTAGTGTGTTGTTTTCACCGGGCTGGCTTCACGGGTGGGTAACAGATGAACAGGGACTCGTGGCTGGGTTCTTCTTCTAGCGTTTGCCCTTCTTCTGTAGCCAGTCAACAGCATCAGGTTGAGCCTGATGTAAAGTTTCGAGACCTCCTTTGAATCTGGAGAGGTGGCAGTCGTTGACTATGTGGGTCATAGTCTGTCTGGAGCCGCAGGGGCAGTTCGGGTCGTCTCTATGTCTCTATGTGCGTCTCTATGTTCCAGCGATGGAACATAGCGGCGCACCGGCCATGGCCTGTTCGATAGCAATTGAGGAGGGCCCAATCATAACGTGCTAGGTCAAAGCTGGGTTGACGCTTGCAGGGGTCTGTGATGAGGTGTTTGTTCTTTACCTCAGCTGACTGCCAATTCTGTTTCCAAGAGTCTGGAACAGAGAAGTTCAGTGTAGGCGTAGGGGACCAGATTGGGTGACAAGACGTCAAGCGTTGGACAGCGTGGGCGAAGATATCCGTGTATATTGGCAGGTCCGGTCGAGCGTAGACGTGGGAAATGAACTTAGATGATGCCGCATCCCGACGAATATCTGGCAGGGCGATGTTGCTAAGAACTGGCAGCCATGGAACCGGGGTGGAACGGATGGTTCCAGAAATTATCCTCATGGAGGAATATAATTTCAAATCGACCAAGTGGACATGGGGGCTACAGAACCATACTGGGGCACAGTATTCTGCAGTGGAATAGCATAATGCCAGAGATGATGATCGTAGTGTGGAAGCGCTCGCGCCCCATGAGGAGCTGGCCAGTCTTGCAATGATGTTATTCCTCGCGCCCACCTTTGCAGCAGTTTTTATGAGATGTTTGTGAAATGACAGAGTGCAATCGAGAGTAATGCCAAGATAGACTGGCTGGGCTTCATGCCGGATTCTCGCATCGCCAAGCTGCACATTAAGCTCACGTGAAGCCGAGGCATGGTGTAGATGGAAAACAGATGATACCGTTTTAGCAGTGCTAGGAATTAGTCTCCATTTTTTACATTTTTACGTGGCTGGGTTGTATGCAGTATCTCTTTATTCATGCAGGATGCAGCACAATCTAAGCCGAGCCAAGCTAAACTACTACTACAAACAATCTTGTCCTTATAAATATACTAGCCCAGTAGGGTGGGAACAGGATGCGACGCAGAGAGGGTGGAGAGAAAAGTGACTGGTGAAAATCAGGGTATGACAAGGAGAGGGGGCAGAGCAAAAACATATCATGAACCAGTGGGGATTGAACCAATGCCCTGGAGGGAGGGTGGTGCTTGTTAACAGTGGTTATGTAAATAGAATGAAGTGGTTATGTAAATAGAATACAGTGGTTATGTAAATAGAATACAGTGTTAAGCAGGGGGTATTAAACCAATGAAACAGAAGGGGTCTCATGCATACCAACACTAGTGGGTACAACAGAATTATCTTGTTTCACAATTCAGATAAAGCATTTTCACAAACAAAATTTCAACAGTTCACATGAAGCCTTTGGGCATTGGGACTGGGCACCGTTGGTACAAGCTCTTTTACTCCTTCTATAGTTACTGGTTGCTCAGCAAGCTTAGCACCAACACCCACATAAGCCACCATGTAGTTATGGGGAAAACTGAAAAGAGAGAGAGAGAGAGAAAGAAAGAAAAAGAAAAAAAAACTCCAATATGAGATTGCCTTTTCCAGGAGAAAATATGTGCACACATGTTTATGTACTGTTCTCATAAGCTCTCTGCCCAGGAAAATTGGGTAGTAATATTTACAAGCTATATGGACAGCACCTTCCAGTTTATGAGGTCCTCTTACCCACATCACCCCATTTGCTTTCCAGTGCCTTCATGATCAAAGAGGACAAGAAACCTAAACTCCACTTTACAAAAGAAGAAACTAAGCTTCAAAGTGGAGAAAAGATTTCCCAGGGTTGAACTACCAGGAAGACGAAAAGTTGGGTTTCCTCAATTACTCCTCAAATGCTTCATATGTATCTATATGCCCAGGCTCAATTCAGAGTTAGTTACTACTGTAGGGAAGACAAAGAGAGAACCTTCCAAGTTCACTCTCAACACTCTTGATTTTGGGAACAAGTTCTCCTCTACCTCTCACACTTGAATGTCTCATACAGTTCACTTCCCCTTTTGGCATTTTGTTCAAATAAAGGAGTAGGGGCTGGTAGCTCACCCAGTAGAGTATACAATTTACCATGTTCAATGGCTCATGTTTCAATCAGTCACACCACATGGGTGCACCATGCAGTTAAATGTTTCTCCCTCTCCCTCTCCCTCTCCCTCTCCCTCTCCTCTCCTCTCCTCTCCTCTCCTCTCCTCTCCTCTCTCTCTCTCTCTCTCTCTCTCTCTCTCTCTCTCCCTCTCTCATTTATAACAATGAGCAACAAAATGGGAAAAAAAAAAATCCTCCAGGAGCAGAGGATTCATAGTGCAGGTACCGAGCCCCAGTGATAAACCTGAAGGTAAAAAAAAAAGAAAGAAAGAAAGAAAGAAAGAAAGAAAGAAAGAAAGAAAGAAAGAAAGAAAGAAAAGCTCACATAGAGTGGTGGTGGAGTTATGCAAGTACAAAGTTCCAATACATACACACACACACACCAAAAAAAAAAACAAAAAACTATAGAGATTGCAATCCTGTGGCCAAGAGGATATACCTACTTCTTAGGATGTGTGACATTTTTATACTGTTTTTCAAAAATCATTCCACAGCACCTGTATCATTCCTAATAACAGCTTTGTTCTTGGCTGTTCTCTTCATGGAGACTTGGATTTTTGATGCCTACACCAAGAAACCTCTAATGCCCTGACAGGCTAACATTCTGTAAGGTAGCAACAATTCATGCTGTTAAGCCAGACTGCAATGTACAATGTGTGTTACATAACTTCTTAATTTCAGTTTCAGTGTCCCTGTCTGCTAATAGAGGTTAACCACATTACTCATTTCGTTGAGTTATTATAAGGATTTACTGGGCTAATACATTGAATGCCTGCCTTAGGATATGTTTATTAGTAATTATTTTTAATTCCTACCACTGAGAGTTTTAAATGTTAATAATACAACTAAGATAGCAAATAGTATGGAATTGAATATAGCTCACCTAGTAGAAACTATACTTTACCATGATGAGGACCAGACGTAAAGCCTCTGATACCACATGGGAGAGCCATGCACAAGATCCAAGTGATGAAGCACTGCTAAGTGCTAAGGTGTTTCTGTTCCTCTCCTTCTCTGTCCTGTCTAATACTGAAAGGAGAAAAAAAAATGCCTAGCAGAAGTGACAGAATCATGGAGGCATAAGAAGTTCGTTTTCAAGGGGCTGCGGGTGGTGGTTGGAATGGAGGGAGTATGGGATGGGACACAGTCTTTTGGTGGTGGGAATGTTGTTTATGTACAATCCTACTAATTTGTAGTCATATAAAACACTATTTAATTAATATGAGAGGGGAAAATTGATTGAATGTCTCAAACTTTTTAAAGCACAGATTGAGTCTTTTTAATACATAGGCTGAGTCTTTGATATGTTGACTCTCTTAAAAGCTTACAACAGGGAGAACAGAAGCAACCGGTGGCACAGCTATATACAAATAATGTCAAAGGACATAAATTATGGTGATGTTGTGTATGATACAGAAATTCCTAGCAAAGGGGTATTTCAAAGTTAACCTAATTACGAATAATGTGATTATAGCAATAACTATCTATTGTCTTCTGAAACCCTAAGACAGCAGGAACCTCCTGCCTCCTCTATAGAGCCTATATTTCCCCCAGTCCTGGAACCTCTAGGGTAGGGCTCACTTTCCTGCATGCTTCATTCAATTCATACCAAATGATATTGCATCCGCCAATCCCAACCTAATCAACACAACGAGTACCACCTCAAAATGCTTCAGACTGTGTCCAGAGTCGTCAGGTGTGGAATGTCAGCCCTTCACCCTCATTACTCAGGTGATATCTTTCCTTTCATAGGATTCTCTAATTCCATTCCAGGCAGTTCACTTCATAACAAAGTCTCTATTGTCTTCTTAAAACCTAAGACAGCAGGAACCTCCCACTTCCTCTATAGAGCCTATATTTCCCCCAGTCCTGGAAACTCTAGGGTGGGGCTCACTTTCCTGCATGCTTCTCTCAATTCATACCAAATGATATTGCATCTGCCAATCACAGCCTAATCAATGCAAGGAATACCACCTCAGCATGCTTCACTTCAGACTGTGTCCAGAGACTTCAGGTGTGGAATGTCAACCCTTCACCCTCATTACTCAGGTGAGACCTTTCCTTTCATAGAATTCTCTAATTCCATTCCAGGAGGTTCACTTCCTAACAAACCCCAAAAACCTAGATATAGACCAGGTCCTGTAAGACAGAGCATATGTTCACATGTATCCATAAATTAGGGCAAAATATATACCTCAAAGCAACAATACACAATAGTCTGTAGTGAGTCAGTATAGAGTTCATAATGAAATAGTGTCTACTTAGACTTAGATACTCTCCTTACCTACTTCCTATTACAGTTCTCTCACTCACTCCAAAGGTAACCTTATCAAAGCAAGGACTGCAAAGGTTGAATAAAGGCAAGAGACTGGCATACTCTTTAGTCACTATCACACCACCCCATCAGCTGGGGCCCTAATCAGGGAGTCCAGACATGATGGGCATAGACCTCGAATAAATCTGTCTCTCCATTGTTACTAGTCATTTCTATCAGGAACAAGACAACAGACCCTTTTGTGGGCCCCCACAGAACTTGCCCTCAACTTGGATCAACAATGATAGAGAATGTCCCATCCTCCAAAGGGAGAATGGACCATATACTCTATGCTACACCTGTGGAAGATGCATCCTGATATGAGGAAAGCTTGGAATATTCCTACTCATGACCACAGAATGTGAGCTCAGATCTACAGAGATGCAGAGGTCACATAGGCTCCTAAGCTGAATATGGGCCCCAGATCACATCAAATCAATGGGGTTTATAGTCAACAATATTTATACCCCTTTCCCATATTAAGGAGCTACTCTCTTCCCTGATCCAGCTTTCTGGTCCTTTTGCCAGCCATTATATCATCTCCCCAGACAATAACTTGGATCCACATGCATATCAGATTTCAGACTCAGGAGGAAAAAGAAAAAGAAGAAGAAAAAAAAACTAGTATAGCCACAGGCCCTTTGGAATATAACTAAAATATGCCTACTAGCTATCTACAAAATGGAGGACTCCCCCCACACACTCTTCATCTGCACTATTCCAGCCTTTAGGTCCATGACTGGTCAACAATTTGCTTTGCTTTGTATGTTAACTCCTTTTTTAGCCACCAGGTTCCAGATGTTAGCATGATGCCGACCAGACTTCTCTAGACAGACAACCCCACCAATGTGTCCTGGAGCTCCACTTCCTCAGAGCCTTTCCCCACTAGGGAAAGAGAGAGACAGGCTGGGAGTATGGATTGACCTGTCAATGCCCATGTTAAGCAGGGAAGCAATTACAGAAGACAGACCTTCAGCCTTCTGCATCCCACAATGACCTTGGGTCCATACTCCCAGAGGGTTAAAGAATAGGAAAGCTATCAGGGGAGGGGATGGATACAGAGTTCTGGTAGTGGGAATTGTGTGGACTTGTACCCCTCTTATCCTATGGATTAGTCAATGTTTCCTTTTTACCAATAAAAATTTTTAAAAAGAAAAAAAAAAGAAAGAAAAAGAAGTTCTGGCAACAAAAATTAACACACACATCTATATATAGTCAAACTGGATAGATGAAAAAATGATGGTTTTATTTATTTTTTATTGGTTTAATAATGATCGACAAGATCATAAGATAAGAGGGGTACAATCCCACACAATTCGCACCACCAGAGCTCCATATCCCATCCCCTCCACTGGAAATTTCCTGTCCTTTATCGCTTTGAATGTATAGAAGTAAGAAAGGGGGATTCGGGCGATAGTGCAGTGGATTAAGTACACGTGGCACAAAGGACAAGGACCAGTGTAAGAATCCGGGTTCAAGCCTCCAGCTCCCCACCTGAAGGGGAGTCGCTTCACAAGCACTGAAGCAGGTCTGCAGATGTCTACCTTTATCTCCCCCTCTCTGTCTTCCCCCCCTTTCTCTCTGTCCTATCCAACAATGACAACATCAATAACAACAATAATAATAACTACAACAGTAAAACAACAAGGGCAACAAAAGGGAATAAATAAATACAAAAAATATATTTTCATACTCAGTCATCCTTCTGACTTTTTTTAACAATATATAGTTTTTTCTATCTACCTCCTTCCCCTAATGCAATCTCCTGATATAAATATTCCCTACCATAATGGCATATTTGTTACAATTAATGAGCCTTAGTTGACACATTAGTAACACAAAAAATGGCTATGGATGGTATGGACATTTCAGTAATACTAATTCTTCTGATCTATGAATATGGGATGTCATTAATGTTCGGGGCTCCAGCAGCCAGGCTAGCTTTGCGGTGGTAGACAGAGAAGACCAGAGACACACGGCTGGGCAGAGAAGCTTTATTCACGAGTGGGCAAACATGTGCCCCCCTGTCTTTCTGCTCTGGCGGCAGAGAGAGACCCTTAAACTAATCACCACACATCTCTCCTGCATCCTTCTCCTCTGGCCACCGTGCCAAGAACTCTGGAACTACGTAGCATAGGGGGCAGGGAGAAAGAGAGGCACCAAACTAGCAAGGGCCAAACCAATTCTCCTGGTTGGGGGGGGAGCGAGACCAAACCAATGTGAAGCATACAACAATGGGATATCTTTTTTAAATTTACCACAGGGAATAAAGCAAGAGTCTCACACATGGGCTATACTGTCAAGAAACTTCCCTGAACCAATATTTATAACTCTGTATATATAGAAAGGGAAGAGATAGAAATATATTTTCACTTACATCTTCAACTTGTCTCATCAATAACTTAGTTTTCATTGTATATATCTTTTTTTATTTTTTTTAATATTTTTATTTTATTTATTTATTCCCTTTTGTTGCCCTTGTTGTTTTATTGTTGTAGTTATTATTGTCGTCGTTGTTGGATAGGACAGAGAGAAACCCTGCAGGTGGGGAGCCGGGGTTCAAACCTGGATCCTTATGCCGGTCCTTGTGCTTTGCGCCACCTGCGCTTAACCCGCTGCGCTACAGCCCGACACCCTCATTGTATATATCTTTTAAAAATATATATTTATGTATTCCCTTCTTTTGCCCTTGTTTTATTGTTGTTGTGATTGATGTCGTTGTTGTTGGATAGGACAGAGAGAAATGGAGAGAGGATGGGGAGACAGAGGGAGAGAGAAAGACACCTGCAGACCTGCTTCACCGCCGGTGAAGCGACCCCTCTACAGGTGAGGAGGCGGGGGCTCTAACCGGGATCCTTATGCCAGTCTTTGCGCTTTGCCACCACGTGCGCTTAACCAGCTGTACTACCACCTGACTCCCCCATTGTATATATCTTTAACCTTCTTGATTTCATTATAAGTATATTATTTGACACTATTATCAATAGAACTTTATGGTTTGTTTTTGTTTGTTTTAAGTAGCTCATTGTTAGTGTAAAGAAATGCAACTTCTTTTAATATGTTGATTTTGTATCCTGAAACTTAGCTGAATTCACTTATTAGGGTATATGATTTTTGGTGATATCCTTTATATATGTGATGTTAGCAAACTAAGGCAGTTTTACTTTTCCAGTTAGTAAACTTTTTTTTCCCCCTAATTGCTCTAGGAAGATTAGTGTGTTGAACAGAAGTGATGAGATTGGGCATGTTGTCTTGTTCCTGATCTGGGAAGGAAAACTTTCTGCCTTTCACCTTTTAGTAGGATGTTAGCCCTGAACTTTTCACCTACAACATTTATTCTGTTGAGGTATCTACGTTTAACTCACAATGTGTTGACAGTTCTTATGTAAATATGTTGAATTCAATCAAAAAATTTTTGTAGCTTTTAAGATATATACTCAAGGTTTTTTTTTTTTTTAAATCTATATCACTATCCTCTCTGAATAGGGTACTTTAACATTTCTTGCAAGGAGGGGTCTACTGACAACAAATTCCTTCAACTTTTGTTTGAGAAAGTCTCATTCAAATTTGAGAGATAATTGTGCAAGTTATAGAAATCTATGTTAGTGCAAGTGTTCCTCTCAACATTTTAAATATTTTACTCCACTTTCTTCTTGCTTAAATAAGGTCCTAAGAAGAACTTAGTTATAGTAATTTTTTATCTTAAAATATTTATTTTATTTTTTAATTTTTATTAGTGGGTTAAAAAATAATAAGATAATATGAATATAATTCCACACCTTTCCCACTATTAAAGTTCTATGTCCCATTCCCCTTCAACAAAAACTGCAATAGTTCTCCCAAAATCACAGATATGGGTTGACTTCACATATATGTACTTCTGGTCCATTTTTTTCTACGGTTCTGCCTTCATTTCCTAAGTCACACCTTATACTTATTGCTATTTCCAAATGCACTTCCTTTTTCCTCTTCCCTCTCAGATAAGCAAAACAGTTCCAACTTCCTCTGGTGTTTTCCAGATTTGTTTCCTTTTCAATTATGGTATAAAAATAAAGATTCCTCACGTGGCGCAAAGCACAAGGACCAACATAAGGATCCCAGTTCGAGCCCCCAGCTCCCCACCTGCAGGGGAGTCACTTCACAAGAGGTAAAGCAGGTCTGCAGGTGTCTATCTTTCTCTCCCCCTCTCTGTCTTCCCCTCCTCTCTCAATTTCTTTCTGTCCTATCCAACAACAATGACATCAATAACAACACTAATAACTACAACAATAAAACAACAAGGGCAACAAAAGGGAATAAATAAAGATTCTTAATGACAGACGTTTTGGGTGTTGGTATAATTGGTGTACAGAGACCTCTGGTCAGCTTCCCCTATCCTCCCCACCACCACTGGGGGGTGTGGGCCAAAATTCTTCTAAGGATTCAGAAGGAAGGAGTTCTAGCTTCTATAATTGCCTCTTCCATACCCCTAGCCTATCTCTATCTTTCCCTGGTAGAGCAGGAATCTGGAGATATGCAGTTCTGGGGCATGTTGGCAAGGTCATCTGACCAGGGAGGTCAGGATGGAATTGTAGTAGCATCTGCAACTTGGTGGTTGAAAGGCAGTAAAATATTAAGCAGGACAAAATGTTTAATAAATAAGAAAGAGTAAGAATAGAGCAGATGAGAATAGGGATTCTAGGGTGGAAAAAGAACTAGGATATCTATTTTAGGTATGTTCCTAGGGTGGCATGACTTTAGAAATCTTTGATTGAACTTGATAGCTAACTTGAAGGCGGACTAGAAATATTGTCTGGGAGGAAATAGACCTAGGTTTTTAATGTAGTTTAAGTTAACCTAGAGTCTTTGTTGCATTTACTTGTTTGATGACTCCAATCACTGTTGTCATAGGGGCAACAATTTTCCTTACTTGATATATATATTTTTGCCAGTATAGTACTTATAGTTCTTTTTTTACTTACTTATTTTTATTGCCACCAGGGTTACCACTAGAGCTCAGTTCCAGCACTACAAATCCACCACTCCCAGAAGCCATCCCTCCGCCCTTTCTATTAAACTATATTAGGACAGAAAGAAATTGATAGGGGAAGGGAGATAGAGAGGGACAAAGAAAGACAAACATCTGCAGATCTGCTTCACCACTCCTGATATAGTTCTTATCTTTATTTCTCTAGAAGTAAGACATCTTCCTCCTCTGGATTCTCTCGTGTATTTATTCTTTAACTGATTATGTTGCTTGAATATTCTGTTCTTTTTCAATCTTTTTAATCTTTGCTTTTAAGTTTTTTGAAGTTTGTGCTGATTTGTCTTCAATGTCAGAGATTATTTTCTTAGTTGTATCCAATCTACAAATAAATCTATCAAAGGCCTTCTTTATTTTTGCTACAATGCTATATATATATGGAACACTGACAAAACCACAGGATAAGAGGAGTACAACTCCACACAATTCCCACCACCAGAACTTCGTATCCCATCTCACAGTGCTCCCACATAGTAACAGGGGCTCAAACCCAGGTTTTGCACTATACCTATTAGTTATCAACAAGCCCCACAGTTTTAAATTTTTGATAGGATATAATCAACATCCACCCTGTTACATGCTGAATCAGAAAAAGTCTTTTTTTAAAAGTTAAAGCAAATTTAACATTATGTAAAATTAACTATTTCAAAGTAAACAATTCAGTAGCATTTACTACATTCAATGTTGTACAGCCATCACCTCTATTCAATTAAAAATATATTTTTCTTTGAATAATGGCAGAGAAAGTAAAAGAAGTCACAGCACTGAACCTTCCTTCAATGTAGTGGGAGCTAGGCTCAAGCTGCACATAATCCAACTAAGCTATTTCACAGCCCCCCCAAAAAATCATTTTTTTATAGAGACAGAAATTGAGAGAGATGGGGGAGACAAGAGAGGTAGAGAGGGTACCAGGTGGCGGTGCCGTGGGTTAAGCACACAAGGTGTGAAGCACAAGGACCATCCTAAGGACCATTTGAGCCCCACCTGTAGGGGATCTGCTTCACAAATAGTGAAGCAGATCTGCAGGTGTCTATCTGTCTCTCCTCTCTGTCTTCCCCTCCTTTCGATTTTTCTCTGTTCTATCTGACAGCAATAACAACAATAATACTAACAACAGCAACAATAAACAACAAGACAACAAGGGCAACAAAAAGGGAAAAAATAGCCTCCAGGAGCAGTGGATTCATAGTGCAGGCACTGAGCCCCAGTAATAACCCTGGAGAAAAAAAAAAAAAGAGGGGAAGAGAGAGATGTCTATAGCACTGCTTCATCACTAGTGGAGTGCAGTGCAGTTTAGGTCAAAACTGGGGGCTTGAACCTGGGTCTTTGCACATGGACAGAATAATGCCTTTGTCTCTAGCAATACATTCATGCCCTATTCCCTAAATCCTTTAAACATGCTAAAGGATGTTTGCTGGTATAAGTTAAGATCTCATAATGAGTATAGAGAACCAGGAGGCAGCTTACCCAGTAGAATGCAGAGGTCACCATGTGCAAAGGTTCAGGTTCAACCCCATAGCCACCACATGGACTATCTTCAGAGGAAAAGTTTCACAAGTGATAGAGCAGTGCTATCATGTCTCTCTCCACTGTCTTTCCCTTTCTATCTCTCACTCGCTGTCTATAAGAAAAAAGACCTTCACTATTGGGAGCAGTAGAATCCCACAGGCAATGAGTCTCATTAATAACCCTGGTAGCAAAATAAAAGTAATAATAAAATTTAAAGAAGCAGAAGGATATCTCAGTAGCAAAGCAAAGAACTTAGATACATGACATCCCAGTCTCTAGCAGCACACAGAGCAGAATCCAACAGTGCTCAGATGTCTCTCTTTAACATATAAATAAATCCTTTTTAAAAAAATTAAAGGAGAGTTTGAGAATCAGAGTAAGAAAAGACGTTAAAATAGAAGTGGAAGTCAGAGACGCAAGGCCAGGAGCCAAGGAATGTGGCAAGCCTCTAGAAGTTTTAACAAGATAAAGAGATAGATGACAATCTGTCAATCTAGTTAAAGTCTAGAAGGAAAGCACTGTTGACAGCACCTTGATTCTAGACTACTGAGACCCATTTTGGACCTCTGACTTCCAGAAATGTAAAATGAAAAAAAAAAAAAAAAAAAACTGGGTTGCAGAGCACAGTGGTAGTAGAAGTGGACTTCCATCATCAATATTCGTTCAAAGTGGTATGCAGACACCTCTCATGGAGAGATAAATTATATCCATTAACAACTTCCCTGTAAATCATTTTTCTAATAAAAATACTTGAAAGTAATAAATTAATATGCCCATTTAAAATATCCACTCGCTCTTTTACTGGCCAGTCAGTTGTGTATCAAAATACACTCTGACAAGTTAGACAATCTCCCTGGAGACCATATTTGTATTTTTATAACAAAATGTGGTATGTGTATACATAAGAAAGCCAGTGAGAAAGAAAGAGAGAGAGAGAGAGAGAGAGAGAGGGAGGGAGAGAGAGAGAAAGAAAGAGAGAGACAGAGAGAGGGAAGGAGGGAGGGAGGGAGAGAGAGAGAGAGAGGGAGGGAGGGAGGGAGGGAGGGAGGAAGAGAGAGAGAGAGGGAGAGAGAGAGAGAGGGAGGGAGGGAGGAAGAGAGAGAGAGAGAAAGTATAGGCATATCAACACATAGGAAAAACTAGAATAAAAATCAAAAATTAATGCTGAAGTTTGTTGTACTGAAATGAAGCAAAATCTTTAAGGATCACAAATTTTTCACATCTGCCATAAAACATTTCATAGCACTTTCAGATCAGAATGGCCCTGGATGAAAGGTTTTTAACAATCAACAATCAATCAACTAGTGGTATGTCTAAGAAAATGAACTTTCAATTTTCTTAATGTTCCAGTTAAATGAACATGATTCTTCTTTAACATAGAGGCTATTTAGCTTCCCAAGCCAACCCCCACCTCCCCCCCCAAAATAAAAACTTTTCCACATAACAAACGTTAACAACTGATATGGCAAAGATAAAACTGGGCTACATAATGGCCTCATTATTCTTGTTGCAAACCATCTGTCAAATTTTGTTTAACAAGTAAGTTAAATTCAAGAGAAATAAATAACAGTTTTCTGTAAATTCTCATGTCCACATAGGTATACTTTAAATGAGCTATGCTTGACATAAATAAAGTGAGCTTGCATGCACACACACACACACACACACACACACACACACCACTTTCTCAATTTCCTAGGAATGCACTCTTGCTTAAATACACAATCATCAAGCACAGAGAGAGGCAAATCATTCCTCCTCCCCACACTGTCCCCTCTACTTCCCTCCCCCATACTTTGTTCCTCTGGGAACTCAGACCCAAACCAGTTCTGCTCCTTCCCAGCTGCCAGTTCCCAAGAACCCTCATAGCTCACCCTCACAACCCACAGTCCTCCTAAAACAAACAGCACATAAATCAGCAACAAAAGCTAACTCAACTTCAAACCAGCCTGTTCCAACATTAATAGTGCCTTTGTTGTCAATAACCCTATATTTGACTTCTCCTATTTTTATGTGTATTTTATTTATAAATTACTAATGCTTTTCCTGGAGCAAAATGGTCAAAGGAACATTCTACACAAAGCCATAGTCCATCAGCTGAAAAAGAAAAAATATAAGGTTCAAGCTGAGACAAGAAGAGAGAACTATTAGCTGTGAATATAAAGGCATTTCCCAATTCTGCTTGATCTCCAGAACCAACATTTTCAATCCCACCCAATTGTAGAAAGCCAGGAATATATGCAGTCTATGCTGTAGTCAGTCAAACAGATGGGAAGAGGAAGTTACAGCTCCAAGAAGCCATTATACTCTGGCAATGACTATCATCCTTAGACAAAGGTATTAATGTGTGGGTCCAAATGGTGAAACTATATAGGTTCTGATGGTTTTATAGTGAGACCCTTCTACAAACCAGACTGATACATGAAAGAGCCCTCCAACCTCTTGGGAATGCAAAAAGAATGCAATTCTCTCTTGTTCAAACTTCAGAGTGAGCAAGTATGTAATGCTTGCTGCAGATCAAACTAAAAGTGAGCTGTTTATAGAGGTAAAGCAGGTTAGAAAGAGACCAAGGCTTAATATAAAGTTCTCTCTTTGTACAGAAAGCAAAATACCCAATTTTCTCAAGAGGTGATGTCTTCATCTAGTAGGTTTAGAAAGTGAAATGCCTCTAATGAAGAAAACAGAAAAGGAATTATGATCTATATGTCCCAAGCCATCCAATATAAAGACACCCAATGTCCCCTTCAAACTTCTGGCCTAAGTGGCTCAAAACATAGACTACCTTTTCAGAATTTGGGAGACAATAAGTCATTACATGGATGGACAATATCTATCATCTTTGGACAAGCCCAGTCCCTGAAATGTCTAGGTCTTCCCCAAGCTGGTCCAATTTGCAAATAAATACAGAGGGGGTCACATCTTCTAAATATCACAGGTTTGTGCCAGAAAAGAACAGGAAGGCACTTGAGAAATTGTTTTATCCAACTTCTCATTTAATCATTGAAGGCATGGTGCTTTGCAGTCTCACAATATGCTCAGGGGTAAAGTTACAGTCAGAATCCTTCTGTTTTATATTTTCAATCCATAAAAGGTGGGGCTCCTCCAGAAGTTGACAGAATAAGTGCAAGATGGATGCAATGGGAGCAGGGAAGGAAAGAGTACCCTGTTACAGTGTGGACTGCCCTTTTCTTCCTCCAGAGATCCAACCAAGGGATGCACAAATACAAATTCAGGCCGGTGGTCTGATCTTCAGCAAGGCATGTGGCTATCTAGAGAAGAATGATCCATTCTGTCTTAGGGGCCAGGCCAGTACTATGTTTGGATTGGCTTTTTCTACTGACTTCTGCCTCTGCACCAACCAGTGTCCCCACTTCTTCCAGCCATTCCATCAGATCACCTTCTTCCTTCCCTGCAGGAATGGTCACATACCACCATCCATTTTGTCTACCAAGAAAGCAAACCAAGGTTTACAATTTAGTAAGCCCAGCCTATAGGCTCAGTATGTTTCAGCTTGTACTAAGTAGCTTTTGACTATGTATGGTCCAATTACCCTAAAGATTTCAGCTCAAAATACAATCCTTCCTCTAAAAAAAAGAAAAGTCTCTTGTAATCACACTTGTCTAGACATCTTGTGTCACTCTACCCCCCTACCGGTTCTCTGAAGTAATCATAGTCATTAATACGTCAGGAATAAATTTTAATCCAAAACTAAATAAAGATATAAGCTTCCTTCTCTGGGACCCACTAGCACCTATATTTTCCTTCCTCTCCCTCTCTCGAGTATCCTGAGCCCAGTAAATCTTTACCTAAAAGCAAAGTCAGCTAGTTCTATAATGGTTATACTTCCAAATCTTACACCTGGATTTAAGCTTTTTAAATTCAAAAGCAAAGATTAGACTTTCCTGTTTTCTGCAATAAGGTACCACTTATTGAAGAAGGTAAGCATAAAATATCCACACTGGCAATGTAAAGAAATGTAGATTGAAAAATAGAGGTGGGGGAAGGACCTTGGCAACCCCAAACTCAATATTGTATGCACAATTAGTGAATTCCTGTTCTCTATGAGCTTTTGTTCATAATTTGAACACAGAACACTACTTCTTCCCTCCATGTTACAAATAAACTCAGATGGCAACCGACTTCCTGAGGATCACACAGTCACTATGTCCTCTACCTCAGACATGTACATGGACCTCAAATTCACTCATATATAGGAGGAGAGCAGAAGGAAGAATGAAGGGCCAGGCTTGAATCCACAACCTGATAGTGAAATATCCACTATCCAGCCTCTCTAAGACCAATTTGCAAAATGGTAGTGATAACCTACCAAGTACTATCTCCTTTCTTAATGAATTATTGGAGGTTTAAGTCAATAGCTCTGACAGTCCTGAGAACAATGGCTGGCTTAAAATTAACTCTTAATCAACAGGAGTCATCATCATCATCATCATCATTTCCCCAAAACAGAGCTAGCACACAAGGTGGAACATGCTGCCCTTTGCAGCCAATAATGCAGACAGTACTGCATTAGTGGCAGTTTCCATCTCAAGAACAAACATGAACATCTAGCAGGGATTTGATACAGGGCGGTTCAACCATTAGTGTCTCTTCCTGTCAGCTTTGACAAGACAGCTGCACTATTGGACTCTGCATTATCCCTATCCAACTTCCAACCCATGCATGCCATTCTTTACTCTTTTCAACATCTGCACATGTTTTAACTGCAGGGTATCTCACTTCTGAGAGATATAATTTCTCAGTTACTTAATACTGGAGATATAAGCTGTGAAAGTTCACCCTACCCCTAAGCATATGAAAGTAACAGCCTTAGACTTATCTGTTTGACTAATATTTAATATTGTTTATTCATTAGTATCAATGTTTTGTTGGCTTTCTCAACATTACATAAAATCAGATGCTTCTTATTTTTCCTCAAAGAATATATACCTAAGGGTATAAAGAATATATACCTAAACATGTTACAAAATATGAATTTATAAAGGTAAAATTCTGAGCAACATGTACATATACATTCAAAGCAGAAAGTGAGAGGAGCCCAGATTCTAAGTGGTTTTAAGAAATTGATAAAAATTCAAAGTCCAATCCTTTCTCATTTCTTGTCATAAAAATCTGTCGTCTTCTACAATGAAAGGGAGCTCAAAGATAATCAAATTAACACACATCTCTCATTTTTTAGATAAAGAAACTGAGGCAAGAGAAATTAAGTGACATGCCCAACATCTGACAAAATAATAATTTTTGATCAAGAAAAGAAAAACAGTGAAATAGATAAGATGGGTGTCTTATATAGGACACATAGACAACATTCCTACTTCTGACACTAATCAAGACATGCTACACACTCTGGGGCCCAGTCTCATCTGTAAAATGAGACCTGGAAAAAAATGCATAGCAAATCAAGTGTCCGCAGATATCAGAGACACTCTGGGGTTGCATTGGATCGACCTTCCCGTGGTGCATCCCGTGAGTACCCATTCATTGGGGAAACTGACGATCCTTCCTAGCCAACTGAATCCACATGGATCCCAGTCACTTTCAAAGCCAGCAACAAGCAGCTCCTGACAGCTTTCAAGCTGTTGGTCCTGCTCTTCGAGTCCTCCAACTTAATGTTGAGGGGCTGTCCTTTGCCAAACGCGTTCTTATTGGTCAATTGACGATACAGCATCAGGCAGGTGTTATTTGCCTACAAGAAACACATATAGCAGTCGATGAAGCTGCTCGATTCACCATCAGTGGATTCAATTTAATATGCTATAATCTCCATCTTAAACACGGCCGAGCCATCTACGCCAAATCGTGTCTTGCGGACATTTACCATACGGCCTCTTCGACCTTCTGCAACTCCATTACTATTGGAACTATTCAGCTCGTCAACGTATATAAGCCTCCCAGTGCCTCATGGGATAATGAGGTCCTGCCTAGCCCGAATCACCCAGCCGTTTACGTTGGAGACTTTAATAGTCATCACCAAGACTGGGGATATTCCTCCACTCGTGCTGACGGCTCTATCTTAGCAGACTGGGCTTCAGCGAATGACCTCTCCCTATTATACGATCCCAAACAGCCAGGCTCTTTTCACAGTGCTAGATGGAATAAAGACTCGTCACCCGACCTGTGCTGAATTAGCACAGCCAACAGCCAAGCCTTTCCCGCTACGAGACACGTTCTCAAGATCTTCCCACACAGTCATCACCACCCAGCAATCATCCACATTGGTCTCCAGATCCCACTGATTCTGTGCTCAGAGAAACTAAGATGGAACTTTCGGAAAGCAAACTGGCATCTGTTCAGTGATCTTACCAACATATCTATTCCTGCAATTCCAATTAACTCTATCCCCTCTGAAGATTCCTACAGGCGCTTCCGCCAAGCCATCTTCAAAGCAGCTTCCCAAGCCATTCCTCGTGGGAGATGTGCTAACTATACACCTTGTCTTGATGCTGAATGCCAGCAACTACTAAAGCAGTATGATAAGTCAGGCGACCCAGATGTGGCCGACCATCTCATTGCCTCCCTGGATGCAGCACGCTAAGCCCGCTGGCAACAACTCACGGAAAGTCTGAACTTCACCCACTCAAGTAGGAAGGCCTGGAAGCTTCTTCATAGTCTGGGTGTCAGTAGCCAACCCCCTCCCGTCTCCCATCCTCCCGTATCTCCAAACTCAGTGGCCAGTCACCTAACTCAAGTTGGACGTGCTAAGATCGACCCAGTCTGGAAAAGAGAAATTTCCCATGAGTGGTCATCCCACTTCCGTTTATCTTGTCCATCTCCAAAACTCTCTCCCTTTACACTGTCTGAACTGGAAGACGCTTTGAAGAGGGTTAAACCGGGAACGGCTGCTGGCTATGATAACATCACCCCAGAACTCATTCTTAACTTGGGCCCCGCAGCAAAGAAGTGGCTCACTTCATTCCTGTCCCACATCTTGGAATCTGAATCTATGCCTAAAATTTGGCATCGTGCGAAGATAATAGCAGTTTTGAAACCAAAGAAAGACCCAACACTGGCCGCCAGCTATAGACCAATTTCTCTCCTCTCCATGTGTTACAAACTCCTTGAGAGGCTGCTTCTGTCACGTATTTCTCCTCTTACAGAGAAATTCCTATCACCCACCCAAGCTGGTTTCCTCCCAGGAAGATCTACCTGCGAACAAGCCCTGGCCCTCTCAACTTACACTGAAAATGGATTCCAGAAGAATTTAAGGCGGGTGCTGTCTTTGTTGATCTCACAGCAGCCTATGACACGGTCTGGCACCGTGGTCTCCTAGTCAAGATCTCAAGATGCCTGCCTCCATGGGTGGCCAACACTATATCGTTTCTTCTCCAAAACAGAAAATTCCGGGTGCATCTGGGTGACAAGTCTAGCAGATGGAGACTTGTCTCAAGCAGCCTCCCCCAGGGCTTTGTTCTGGCTCCTACGCTATTTAATATTTACATCAATGACCTCCCAGAAACTTCTTCAAGGAAGTTCATCTACGCCGATGACATCTGCTGTGCAACTCAGGCATCCAAGTTCGACATCCTTGAGGAAACACTCATGAAAGACATGTCTCTGATATCTGATTACTGTAAAAAATGGCGACTAATCCCTAGCACTGCAAAAACGGTATCATCTGTTTTCCATCTACACCATGCCTCGGCCTTGCGTGAGCTTAATGGGCAGCATGGCGATACGAGAATCCGGCATGAAGCCCAGCCAGTCTATCTTGGCATTACTCTCGATCGCACTCTGTCATTTCATGAACATCTCATAAAAACTGCAGCAAAGGTGGGCGCGAGGAATAACATCATTGCAAGACTGGCCAGCTCCTCATGGGGCGTGAGCGCTTCCACACTACGATCATCATCTCTGGCATTATGCTATTCCACTGCAGAATACTGTGCCGCAGTATGGTTCCGTAGCCCCCATGTCCACTTGGTTGATACCAAATTATATTCCTCCATGAGGATAATTTCTGGAACCATCCATTCCACCCCGGTTCCATGGCTGCCAGTTCTTTGCAACAATGCCCCGCCAGATATTCGTCAGGATGTGACATCATCTAAGTTCATTTCCCACGTCTACGCTCGACCGGACCTGCCAATATACGCGGATATCTTCGCCCACCCTGTCCAACGCTTGACTTCTCGTCACCCAATCTGGTCCCCTACGCCTACACTGAACTTCTCTGTTCCAGACTCTTGGAAACAGAGTTGGCAGTCAGCTGAGGTCAAGAACAAACACCTCATCACAGACCCCTGCAAGCGTCAACCCAGCTTTGACCTAGCACGTTATGATTGGGCCCTCCTCAATCGCTATCGAACAGGCCATGGCCGGTGTGCCGCTATGTTCCATCGCTGGGGAGCCAGAGACAACCCGAACTGCCCCTGCGGCTCCAGACAGACTATGACCCACATAGTCAACGACTGCCACCTCTCCAGATTCAAAGGAGGTCTTGAAACTTTACATCAGGCTCAACCTGACGCTGTTTACTGGCTACGGAAGAAGGGCAAACGCTAGAAGAAGAAGAGACACTCTGCTGGCAGTAACTTTATATGACCCTCAGAGATTCAATCTCAAAGCCTAGAGTTCTTTCTGAATGCAATCTTAAAAGTTGTACCATAGACTTGGCAAAATAGTTCACTTGAATAGTGTGCTGCTTTCTCATGTGTGCAACAAAGGTTCAAGCCCAGCCCCCACCATGTTGAAGGAAGCTTCAGTGTTTTGGTCTCTTTATGTCTTAAAAAAAAAAAAAAAGTTCTTCAGAAGCATCCAATAGCACAGCTATATACAAGATGCTGGGAACTGTACAGCAAACCATAACAAAAGGACTTTTCAAAGTTAACCCAATTACCAAATAATGTGATGATAACATTAACTATCGATTGTCTTTTTGAACCCTAAAACAGCAGGAACCTCACATCTCCACTATAGAGCCCCTACTTCCCCCAGTCCTGGAACCCTTGGATAGGGCCCACTTTCCCGTATGCCTCTCCCAATCCATATCAAATAATATTGCATCTGCCAATCACAACCTAACCAACGCAACGATTGCCACCTCAACATGCTTCACTTCAGACTGTGTCCAGAGACTTCACGTGTGGAATGACAACCCTTCAGCTTCATTACTCGGATAAGACCTTTCCTTTCATAGTACACTCTAATTTCATCTCAGGTGGTTCACTTTCTAACAAAGGCCCAAAACCTAGATATACACCAGTTTCTGTGAGAGAGAGCATATCTTCACACGTATCTATAAACTACTGCAAAATATATACCTGAAAGCAGAAGTACACTAGAGTTTGCAGTGAGTACCTCCCTAACACTTCCTCTCCACTATTCCAAGCTTTGGGTCCATGATTGCTCAACAATTTGTTTGGCTTCATATGTTAACTCTCTTTTCAGTCACCAGGTTCCAGATGCCATCAGGATGCTGGCCAGGCTTCCCTGGATTGAAGACCCCACCAATATGTCCTGGAGCTCAGCTTCCCCAGAGACACACCCTACTAGGGAAAGAGAGAGGCAGACTGGGAGTATGGACCGACCAGTCAACGCCCATGTTCAGCAGGGAAGCAATTACAGAAGTCAGACCTTCTACCTTCTGCAACCCACAATGACCCTAGAGGGATGAAGAATGGGAAAGCTATCAGGGGAGGGGGTGGAATATGGAGATTGAGTGGGAATTGTGTGGAGTTGTACCCCTCCTACCCTATGGTTTTGTTAATTAATCCTTTCTTAAATAAAAAAATTTAAAAAATTAAAAAATAAAAAATAAAAATAAATAAAAGTTCTATTCTAGTAAATATGCACCCACTACCCAGCTATATAAAAGCCTGTATGATCAGAAAACAGAAGAGAGCTCTGACTCACAGCTACAGCTTTCTGTTTAATATATACTTTGTCATTTTTCCTCTTGGTAAGATTGTCTTATGTTATTTACACACACATACACATACAGGAATGGGGAGGGAGGTAGAGAAATGGAGAGAGAGAGAGAGAGAGAGAGAGAAGCCCAACTTGTCTGCTTCTCTGACTACCTGGGTTTCTATTCACAGACAACACTGCACCAAAGAGGGAGGAACATAAGCCAGCAACAGTGGCCTATGAGGACCAACAAAGAAAGTCAAACACTCCCTCTGTCACCACCCTAAAACACCTGGTCCAGGGTGATTAATGAGATGAGGACCAGATGCTTTAAAAAAAAAAAAAAAAGAAAGAAGTCTGCTAAATTAAATGAAAAAAGAAACAAAGGGAAAAGGAAAGGAAACCAGAAGCCTGCCTTTAAAACAGTGCACTTTGTTATCTGTAATGTCTTTCAGCCACAGATAACAGAATCAACCACATGGAATCTAAGATGCATGCCAGGTGAAAAAACATCATAAAGACATAATAAAAAGTTCCGCCAGTGCCCATAAATTGCTGGGGGACTGTTACAAGGGCAGAACCATAAATTCTTGATGTTTCCCAAATTAGAGGGTACCAGCACGTATGCAAATATATTTGTATGGGTAATTGAGGGCTAAAAATCTTACATTAAACACAGCTACCTCCTTCAAACATTGTTCAGGGAGCCTCCAACAGGCACACACATACAGCACACACTGTAGGAATTCAATTTGGAAACCATCATCTAAAGCACAGAGGAGAACAGGAAAGTCATATTGCTATAATGCTTAGATTATCAATCATCTTGACAGTTTATTGGCTTTATCACCACACATACCATTAAAATGATGTCTGGCCTAGACTGTCAGGAGCAAACATTAAACAGACCAGGATTAAAAAGCAGATCCCAAACAGCACTCCAGTCAAGTTTCCCTTCCACTCTGAAATTAGTTAGAGCTGACTAAGAAACTGGCTCTACACTTTGAAGAAATATACAGCCCAAAAGGCTGCGAGTCAACTCAGACCTGAAGAGCTGATAGGTAATGTCATGTTATGGCAAATCTGACTCTCCTGAGGTTGATTTATCACGTATTCTGTGCAACACAATGATTGCTAATGTTGGGAGGGGGAAGAAGGGTGGAAAAAAACACCACCGTAATTTGCCTCTTCTCACAACCAAGGGCTTGCATCAAAAGGGCCAAGCCAGCTCCCTGAAGTGAGGTAGGAATGCTAATAAATTCACACTACTGAGCAAACATATTAACATTACCCCCACACAGGTTATTAAAGTAATTTTACAGATTCAGAGGAACCAACTAGGCAGTGGAGGAGACATTCATAATTCAAGAGCTCTAGACAGCAAAAGAGTTACGAACCCTATACGTTTTTAAAATGCTTCTGCATGTGTCACTTTGGCAAGGAAATCTCAACACAATTAAAACTATACTAGCACATCAATAGGGCTCAATTGAGAGCTGTGTACCTGCCTTTTACTAGGCCAGGGCTTTATAGATGCCTCAGGAAGAAAAGGGAAATGGGAAATTCACTGCTAATTAAAGGGAACCTTCTGTGCCTAAAGAAAAATGGTGGCATTTCTAAAATATATATTAAAGAAACATGTTTTCAAATCTCTGCCAAGAGCTGGGCTTTTTCATAGTCCCTAGAACTGTTCTGTGTTTATTTAGAAGTTACAGAGCCATTCTGTTTGTGATTAATAATTTTTTTCCAGTGTAAATAAGTCATTAAGAAGCATGGAGTGAAACGTAGAGAGAACTGACAAGGTAGAAGTAGTCCCAAAACAATGTAAGGGGAAAAAATTATACTACATTTTTAAAAACCCTTTCAGTCTCTTATTTACCTAGTGGTATCCTGTTCCCTCCTAGTGGGTGACTTCAACAAAATCCCTTACATGAAAACATTCATTGGGACACTACATTAGAAATCCTTCCTCTAGTTCCTTTTCCCTATATGGGCTTGACCTCAGGAACTCAATTCCAGAAAAAAGAATAAAAATGACCAAAGAACATGAAGGGGCTGCTTAAGCAGTGTTCCTACTCTCACTTTTGTATCCCTGACAACCAAGGTCTCCCCAAATGAGTTGTGGTATCATTTTGTGACTCTTCAGTCATCCCTCTTAAGCAGTGTTGACTTGTTTTACTGGTTCTATTTTGGGTGAGAGGAGTGAAAATATAACCTTGACCTAGGAGCAATCATTCCCTATACATTAGATATCACCATGGGGTGGGGGGAGTGATACCAAACACAAGGCTTTTATCCAACTGAGAAAGCACTGACTTAACACCTGAATACACATCTGGGTTTGGGAAACCAGTCAAGTCCCACCTACATCTTCAAGTATGCACATACCCAAAAGCCAGGAGAGAAATAACTAGGGAAAGTGTAGTCAACACATAAGCTTCTCACCCCAGAAACTTCCTCTGCCATTACCTCTGGCTCAGATTTCTAAAACACTTTCACTATCAGTAAGGAGGAGCTCTACAACCCTCCCTCCACCCATTCTCAGCCAGAAAACAAACAAAAGGAATCTCTACAAAGTCATCAAGGCATCAAGAGTTCCAAGAGAAGACATGTAGCAATCAGCCAGTGAAAGCAATATCAAGGACACAGGGACCAGGCAGGGATCAAACTAGTGCCAACATGTCAGGGACACTGGGCAGTCTGTAGAACATGGTCTATGTCTCCATAGAGCCTATTGCCAATCCAGCTGGGGACCTAATTGTCTCCTTACTAAGTAGAGAAGTTCCTGCAGGGCAAAAACCATCTTACACATCTGCTACAGAATAAACCAAGAAACAACAGATATAAGTGAAAAAATACATGACTGATTGTCAAACAAGCAAAGAGTGAAAAAGTATAACTTGGTTAGAAAAATGCCAACTTGGCTGCTGCCAATTCAGGCCATCTTTCTACCAATTCTGTCTAACACACACACACACACTAGGACAATGGAGCAGAAGGAAGCTGAATAAATTTGTTCATTTGTTCTCCTTCCTCTAAGTCTTTCTAGAATACTTTCATCCTCTCTATCAAACCTTCTAAGGAGGAAGAATATCAGGGTGGGGCCCAGTAAGCAAACCACAGTGGTAGAATAAAAAGTTTGGAGGTAAACTGAGGGACCTAAGTCAAGATGGAGAAGAGATAATTGCAAGTGGCACACAAATTCCTAGTGCTCATTCCTGGTATTCTCCCACAAAATGGTTCTCTTCCTGTGTAGTCTACATTAGTGACTGTGCTACAGTGGTAGAGATGAATAGTAATCCCTGGATATGTACAGTCATCTGTGACTATGCAACTGAAATCTGTACCTTTACGATGTGAACAACTTCTGGGAGGTGACTGATGATAAGAGACAAATATAGAATGTGAGCACATTGATAAGAATTATGCTAGAGTTATGCTGATAATTACAATAGCCTAGATATGGTAACCATCCATTTAAAGGATTTTAAGAGTACAATACCAAGGAAACACCTACCAGCTTATCATTACTTACACTGGGACTAATGTGAAAGCAATTCAATTCCACCTTGCTCATTTGCTTTTTAGTCTTACTACACAGTCAGATTGGGATCATGCTTAAAACTATCTCTATTCATCTAGTCCTAAATCAGGTACAGGGGGCAGGCTGCATTCTTTCCTCCCACACATCTCCATAATGTCTATCTCTCCAAGTACTTTTGATGTTAATTAGTATCTATCATTCCAATCTTTCCTCTTAACTCCAACTCACTGTAATAGGCAAGAATGTAATCTACCAACACTTATCCTGACTTTCTCTGAACTACTATCATGCCATAGCTGGAGTGATTCTTTTTCCAGACACACATATAATCATGTCCTCTGAGGAGAAATCCCAATGGTCTTTCTATTGTTTTTAGGATAACAAAAAGTCTAACAAATACTTCAAGGCTCAGCACAAATCCAGCCATTATATCTTTCTCTTATGCCACACTTTACAGTGAATTTTCATTGGTCTAATAACTACACCACACTTTCTCCCACCATAGAACATTTGCACATACCGTTCCCACAGCCGAGGAAGTATTTTCCTGCCTATACTTACTTTGTTCGGTCCTACTTGCTTCAAATCTTAACCCAAGCATCACTGACCTCCTGCCAGTTCAACTTTCTCCTATTCTCGGGTGCACTAACATACATTTATGCATTAACACATGTATTTATACTCATGAGTTTTCTTACAATATTTACATTTATAATTAGCCAGATATCTACTATGACTTTTCTCCTAATCTAACAAAATATAAAGTGAATATTCAATTTATTTGATTAATGTCAGTTCAACACTTTCTCCCTAAAAATGTAAGCCCATGTTCATAATAGCACAATCTGTAATAGTCAAAACCTGGAAGCAACCCAGGTGTCCAACAACTGATGAGTGGCTGAGTAAGTTGTGGTATATATAGACAAGGGAATACTACTCAACTATGAAAAATGGTGACTTCACCTTCTTTGCCTCATCTTGAATGGAGCTTAAAGGAACCATGTTAAGTGAGATAAGCCAGAAAAATAAGGATGAATATGGGATGATTTCACTCATAGACAGAAGTTGAGAAATAAGAATAGATAAGATCAGAACTTGGACTGAGTTTGATGTATTGTACCAAAGCAAAGGATTTTGGAGGCAGAGGGGGATGGGTTTCAGGTCCTGGTGCATGATAGTGGAGGAGGACCTAGTGGGGTCTTAGGGTATTTTATAGAAAACTGAGAAATTTTACATACATACCAACAAATATATTTACTGTTGACTATAAATCATCAATCCCCCCCAATTTAATATATATATATGCCCAGTAAAGTTAAAGACATTCTTGCTCACTTCTGAATCTCTGACACAAAGCACTCACAAATGTGTGAGCTACAACAAGTGAATTAATGGGTAACTCTGTTATCTTCTAAGACTTCTACTTCATTAATAACCTTATCTATTGTCAAAAAGTTACAATGCATCTTTTGCATAGACTAACATACAAATATGTTAGTCTTTTGCATAGACTAACATAGAAATATGTTAGAAACACTAATGTTTCATCTACTGAATGAGAAATAGATAGATTAGATAATAGAGAAATAGATTCCTGACCAGTTATAAAAACACAGAACTGAATCATGGGAACTATGGCAGAATTTCCAAAATGTCTCATCCTCCAAATGGTAAATTTGCCCTCTAAATATTTAACACCATCACTACTACTCCTTCCCTCGTCCCAAACACATACACACACACACACACACACACACACACACACACACACACACACACTCCTCCTATCAGCAGATGTTAGGATGAGAAATCACAATCTTGGAGATCATACAAGTATTTTGGAAGAAACTAATTTAAAAAAAAAAAAACTTCTCTAAAAGTAAGCCAGCTTCACTTTCAAATGCAAATTTGTTTTTAAAGGACAATTGTGGTACCTGTAATAAGGAAAATGGGCTCCAATAGATATATCTGTCTCAAATGCATGTATTCCCTAAAGAAACCTGAGGAAGTCAGATTCACTTTCCCTTATCTGAGATAGAAGACGGAAAAGGAAAAACACCTGGAAGTTCTAATAAGTGTAGATGTGGCTTAGAAAGCAAATGGAGGCAGGGCCTTAGAAGTGAATTAAAATGGATATCCATAGGACCATCCATTTTGCCTAAATGGCCCACATGCTCCTCTCATGTGTGTGTGTCTCCATCTTCCTAATTAATTAAAAGTTTAAAATATTGGGGAGAAAAAAACCCTATTATGAACACTTAAGAGTTGAGGGAGGGGGGAACCTTTAACAATCAAATAAAATAACTAAATTGAGGGAGTCTGGTGGTAGGGCGGCGGATTAAGCACAGGTGGTGCAAAGCCGCAGGGCTAGCTTCGCGGGTGGGAGAGAGACCACCAGGGACTCATGGCTGAGCTGGTAACGCAGTTCAGTCTTTATTGATGAGGAATGCAGTGCAAGCTATCTATCTCTAGTCACAATCCTGTCCTATATAATCTCCTGAGATGGAAGTGTCAGGTTCGAAGAGGATGTACATAGGATAGGGGGTGGGGAGAAGGAAAAAGCGCAGGAACCAGTGGGGATTAAATGGTGGAAAACAGGATGTGACTAGGAGAAGGGGCGGAGTGGAAAAAGAGCAAGAACCAGTGGGGATTAAACCAGTGCAGGCAAAACAATGATTATGTAAACAGACCACAGCATCAAGCAATGTAACAGAAGGGGTCTTAGAAGCAGTGGGTGGGGAGAATACAGGTCCATGAAGGATGATAAGTGACATAGTGGGGGTTGTATTGTTAAATGGGAAACTGGGGAATGTTATGCATGTACAAACTATTGTATTTACTGTTGAATGTAAAACATTAATTCCCCAATAAAGAAATAAAGAAATAAATAAAAGAGTTGGGGAGCGGGTGAGTCGAGTGTCCTTTCGACTCTGCAGACTCGACCGACGGGAGGGACCCTGAAATTCTTAATTAGAACTGGTTGCCATGGCAGCAGTCTCTAGGCAGCGTGGGCTGAGCTCTCGGTAAGGCTAGAGGGTGGGCCACCGCTGGACCCTGTGCACACCCGCCACCAACAAAAAAAAAAAAAAAAGAAGCAGAATTTAGAAGCAAACCAACACAAAGCCCCCGGCTCCTCACCTACAGGGGAGCCGCTTCACAAGTGGTGAAGCAGATCTGCAGGTGTCTTTCTCTCTTCTCTGTCTTCCCCTCCTCTCTCCATTTCTCTCTGTCCTGTCCAATAATAACTACAACACTAATAATAAACAATAAAACAACAAGGGCAATGAAAGGGAATAAAAAAATAAATATTAAAAATAACAATAATAAAATAACTAAGTTGAGGCTTAGAAATTAAAAAAAAAGTAATGGTACATATACTCACTCAATGGAGTACTACTTAGCAGTTTAAAAAACTATAGTGTGTCCTTTGGGACTAAATATGGGATTCACAGTGATTATGATTAGCGAGGTAAATAAAGAAGTGAAGAACAACTATGGAATAACTTCATTCATAAGTAAAATATAGAGAACTGAAGAACATAAACTTGAAAAAAGAAAATCATATATAAATGTGTGTGTATAAAAGTGTGTGTTTGTGTGTGTGTGTGTGTGTGTGTGTGTGTGTATAAATGTGTGTGTGTGTGTGTGTGTGTGTGTGTACACCCATAAGTATGGAGAACTATAGTGATTACCTTGAAGGTCAGGGGAGCATACAGAATTTTTTAAACAATTTTTAAGGGGCTGGGCATTGGCACACCCAGTTAAGCATACATAGTACTAAACGCAAAGGACCTGTATAAGAATCTGGGTTCAAGCCTCCACTCCCCACCTGCAGGTGTAGTTTGCCAATTATCTTTCTTTCTCTTTCCCTCTCTATCTCCCCCTCCTCTCTCAATTTCTCTCTGTCCTATCAAATAACAAAAGAAAAAGAATAAACAGCTGTCAGGTACAGTGGATTCATAGTGCCAGCGCTGAGCCCTAGTGATAACCCTAGAGGCAAATAATAATAATAATTTTTATTTGTAATGAATAGTTTTAGATTATAATATTACAATGTATAATTCCACACCACACCCACCACCAAAGTTCTGTATCCCCATCCACAAGCATCCCAAAGATAACCACCATAGTTCTTGCAAGCCTTACAAACAGTAAGTTTTTGCCAGCTTCTGTTTTGTTTGGATATTTTTAAGAAGGGTATGCAAATAAGATCTCTAGATTCCACAGATGAGTGAAATCAACTGCTAGTTGTGTCTCAATTCTAATTATTTCACTAAGCGTAATCACCTCCAGTTCCATCCATTTTGTACCAAAGGACACAATATCATCATTTTTTGTTGTTAAAATTCGGTGGCTCTAGCTGGCTGGGCTAGCTTCACGGGCGGGTAACAGAGACGACCAGAGACATACGGCTGGGCAGGGAAGCTGTATTTCTTTATTCAGGAACAACGATTCATAAACTAAACCAAACTAATCACCAAACAGAACTCTGCTGCCTCTTTCCCCCACGACGGCGCCAAGCACTCTCTAACTCTACAACTCTCCAACTCTCCAACTCTGGAACTCTGGAACTCTCTCGGGGTTCCTTGGGGCGGGGCCAAGCGGCCCACGAAATTAGCAGGACTGATCCAATTTTCTTGGCGGGGGAGAGCTAGAACAACCCAATGTAAAGCATACAACAATTTTTGATTGCAGAGTAGTATTCCATGGGATATATATCCCATAACTTCTTTACCCAGTTATCTTATGATTGGCATTTAGGCTGCTTCTAATATTTGGCTATTGTGAATAATGCAGCTATGAACATAGAGGTGCATATGTGCCTCCAAATTAGTGCTTGAATGTCCACTGGATAGATGCCTTATAGTGGTATTGCTGAGTCATAAGGTAATTCCATTTTATTTGTTTGTCCATACAGTCTTCCAAAGGGGCTGTATCAGTCTGCATTCCCACCAGCAGTGAAACACAACCTATCCAACACCTGTCATTTCCTAATTTGTTGATGGAATTCATTCTCTCAGGTCTAGTTTTAATTTGCAATTCTCTAATAATAAGTGAAGTGAAGCATTACTTCATGTGTCTGTGGACCATGTGTATCTCTTTAGGAAACTGTTCAGTTCTGTGAAAGTCTTATAGAATTTGTTAATAAAGCCGTCTGGGCCTGAGCTTTTATTCTTGGATAGATTTTTTATTACTGATTAAATTTCTAAACTAGTGATCAACTTGTGTAAGCTATTTATTTCCTCTTGGGTTAGGCTTGGCAGGAGGTCTGAGTCTAGGTCTGAGTCATCCAAATTGTAGGTTGCCCAATTTATTTCCACATAGATGTTCATAATATTAATGTATGATTCTTTCTATCTCCCCATTTTCAGTTGTAATTTTATCTCTCTTGTTCCTGATTGTTTTTATCACAGCTTTCTCTCTCTTGCTTTTTGTGAGTCTAGCCAGTGGTTTATCTATTTTATTTATCCTTTCAAAGAATAAGCTCTTGGTTTCATTAATCTTTTGGATCATCTTTCTGGATTCTATTTCACTAATTTCTGCTCTGGTTTTGACTATTTACTTGCTGCTGCTGACTTTTGGGTCTCTTGTTCTTTTTCTATTGGCTAAGTTGAGATGCTAGGTAATTTACTTGTGATTTTTGCTGTTTGTTAATATGGGCCTGTATTACTATAAATTTCCCTTCTTAGGACAGCTTTTGCTGCATCCCACGGGGTCTGGTAATTCATCTCTTCATTTCCATTGTTCTCCAAGTAATTTATTTTATTTTATCTTATTTATAAAAAGGAAACATTGACAAAACCATAGGATAAGACAGGTACAACGCAACACAATTCCCACCACCAGAACTCCGTATCCCATCCCCTCCCCTGATAGTTTTACTATTCTTTAATCCTCTGGGAGTATGGACCCAAGGTCATTATGGGATGCAGAAGGTGGAAGGTCTGGCTTCTGTAATTGCTTCCCCACTGAACATGGGCATTGACAGGTCGATCCATACTCCCAGTCTGTCTTTCTTTCCCTAGTGGGGAAGGGCTCTGGGGAAGTGGAGCTCTGGGACATATTGGTGGGGTTGTCGGCCTCATGCTAGCATCTGGAACCTGGTGGTTGAAAAGAGAGTTAACATATAAAGCCAAACAAGTAAACAACTTATTTGGCTTTATATGTTAACTCCAAATAATTTTTAATTTCTCTTGTGATTTCTTCAATGACCCAGGAATTATTCAGAATTGTATTGTTTAGTCTCCATAGTTTGGGCATATTTCCTTGTTTCTTTTTTGTGATTGATTTGTAACCTCACCTCATGGTCAGAAAAAATATTTTTTATAATTTCAATATTCACATATTTATTAAGACTATCTTTGTGTCCCAACACATAGTCAATCTTTGAGAATGTTCCATGTGCATTTGAAAAGAATGTATATTCTTTTGGTGGAGGGGAGAATGAAAAGTTCTGAATACATCTATTAAGTTCATCTCGTCTATGACTTCATTTGAAGTCTCTAGGTCCTTGTTGATTTTTTGTACTTATGATCTCTCTCTTGCTGTGAGTGGTGTGTCGACATCTCCAATTTAATACTGTGCGGCTGTCAATGTCTCCCTTAAGGTCAAGTCAGTAAGTACTTTTTTATATATATTTGGGTACATGCATATTGGGAGCTTATGTATTGATGATGTCTTCCTGTTGGATTGATCCTCTGACCAATATAGTTTCCATGTCTGTCACTTTCACTTTCTTTGCCTGAAGGTCTAATTTATCTGATATTAGAATAGTTGTTCCTCAGTATCATAAACCTTCTTGTGGGCTGCTGGGTCACATCCACCATGTTGTCCCCTCAGGGTATTGCCAGTTCCCACGAGAATTGAAACAATATTCCCGGAGTGCCTTGTTACACCATGTTGTCCTTCAAGGCATTGTAAATTCCCATGAGAGTTGAAACGATATTCCCAGAGTGCCTTTCCCAACCAATCCTGTCCCGACTCGTCACTTCCAGGTTTTTACCCTATAAAGCCCTCCTGCCTCCACCTCTCTCTTTTGCCTGCTTTTCACATTGGTGACTGAATGCAGGGAAGGGTGTTGTGCGTAGTGGGAGGCGGCCATTTTGCTAGGTCCACGTGGCCCAAACTGCTGAGCTCCCACCCAACTCTGAGGTCCCTGCATGAATAAAGATTTGTGTTCCCTCTCCGCTCCAGATCTCCTCTCTCCTCCATGGCACAGCCTGACAGTGGGCCTCTATAGGACCTTTTTTTCAATATAGAACAATAGTGATAGAAACTGCCCCACTCTCTGAAGGGAGTCTAGGTCAACATACTCTGCCACTCAAGGAAGAATGGTCCTGAAACGAGTGAAGCCTAAAATGTTCCTATCTATGACCATGGAATGCAAGTTCAGACCAACAGGGATGCAGAGGTTACACAGGCTCCTCTGTTAAGCATGAATAGACATGGACCATAGATCAAATCATTGGGGTTTATAGTTAACAGTATATACATACTTTTCCCATATTTGAGAGCTACTCTCTTCCCTGATCCAGCTTTCTAGTCCTATTCCCAACTCTGATACCATCTTCCCAGACAATACTATTAGCCTACCTGCATGTTAGCTATTAAGCTCAGGCAAAAATTAGTAAAGTCATAGGCCCCTCGGAATATACCTAAAATAGACTTCCTAGCTTCTTCCAACACAAAGACCCCAAATCTTATCTGCTATATTCTTACCTTTAGGATCTTATTAATTAAGCAATTTTTTCTGCTTTATATCCTAATGCTTTTCAGCCACCAAGTTGCAGGTGCTACCATGACACCAACTGACTTCCCTGGGCAGATGACCTAACCAGTGTGTCTTGGAACTCCTCCTCCCCAGAGCCTTACCCCACTAGGGAAAGATAAAAACAGGCTGGGGACAAGGACAGGCTGCCCTGCTCCTTCTCACTTATCCCACTCCCATTCAGCAACCAACCAGGATAAGTAGTTCTGATCACCAGTGATTATGGCCCTCAAGAAAATTAAATCTGAATTAATTTTACATGACTGTCCTGGTAAACACTTCTTTGCCATTCTCACCTTTTCGAATGTTGTAGAGGGGGGGACAAGTTATGATATTTAGTGATAATTTTGCACATACACATAATTGTACGGTAAACTCCTCCTTTCTAACCAGCTGTCCTAGTTGTCCATCTCCACCTCTCCCCATTCTGTTACCCAGAGTGCAGCTGTCCCACAGTGGTGTTAACCTAGCTCCCTCTCTGCCATCTCCATGGACTGGTCACACTCTGCACCTTTCCTGCCTTCCCTTCACAACCAATCAAGTCAACACTTGATTATAATTTCTTCCTTTCTGTATTTTATCTTTCGTTTGGTTCTAATTAATAAAAATTAAAGTTTCTAAATTTACATTTTTATAATGTATTGTAAATAAAAACAAGTTGTATACTTGAAAAAAAAAACAGGCTGGGGGTATGGATCGACTTGTCAATGCCCATGTCTAGTGGAGAAGCAATTACAGAAGCCAGACTTCCCACCCTCTGCACCCCAAAAAGATCGTTGTTCCATACTCCCAGAGAGAAAAAGAATAGGAAAGCTTTCAATGGAGAGGATGGGAATTATATGGAATTGTACCCCTCTTATCCCACAGTCTTATTGATCATTATTAAATCAACAATAAAAAAGAAAAATAAATAAATAGAATTGCAAACAAAGAAAAGAAAAAGAGGAAAAAGAAAGAAAAAAATTTAAAATGAATAGCCGTTCTTGTCTTTTTATTTGCATTATTGGCTTGGAATACTTTGTTCCAGCCTATCACCCAGAACTTCTGTTTCTCTTTCTTTTGATGTGTGTTTCCTGGAAACACAGAATGGATGGGTCTTGCTTTTTAATCTATTCAGTCACTCTAAATCCTTTGACTGGTGAATTTAAGCCATCCAAGTTGTGAATGATTATTGATAAATGTGGTTTGCTTATAGCTATTCTAGTTTTTGTTTTGAGGTTGCTTTATGTTCTTGTTGACTCTTTTCTTGTTTGTTTCTATTTTGCTATTTTATGTGGATAGTTTCCTAAAATGGTCTTGCCTACTACATATATGTTTTCTATTTGTCTTTGTGCTATATTTTGTTTTGTGTTTATCTTGAATATTGTGTCTAATTTACAATATTGACAAGAGTCTTTTTCAAGTTGGCCTTGGTATATCAACATTGTACTGAGTCACTCTATTTTGCTCTCCCCTTTCCTGAATCTGGTTTTCCCTGTTGTGTTTCTGGTTCTATTCTAATACTGATTATCACATTAAAAGTTTTGGATTCTTTTTTTTTTGCATATTGGAATCCTCACAGTAATTCTTGCAAGGCAGGGTTGGTAGTGGCAAATTCCTTCAATTTCTGAATGTTTGAAAATGATCTTTATTTTCCCCTCATATTTGAAGGAAAAATTAGCAAGATACAGAATTTATGGCTGGCAATTCTTATCTTTTAATACTTTCAATATGCCATTTTGCCGGGATAGCCTGAGGGTACTTCTTCCCGAGCTAGTGCTCTCTGGGTTGGAGAGAACTCAACTGGAGCTGATCTAGGCTGCTGTGTGGGAGAGGGATCAGGAACTCGTGCTGCACCAACTTCCGCAGGAGATACACTCTGGAACTCTCGGAGCCGGAAAGCAATTTCCAAGTGTCTTTAATCAGAAGAGCAGCTGTTTTATACTCTCCAAGTAGGGCGGAAACAGGATGTGATATAGAGAGGGTGGAGAGAAAAGTGACTGGTGAAAATCAGAGTGTAACAAGGAGGGGGCGGAACAGGCGAGAATCCTATCACTGAACCACCAATGCCCTGGAGTGCTTTATGTAAAAGTGATTTATGTAAATAGACCAAAGCTTTGGATCAGTAAATCCCCATATGGTTAAGCAGAAGCCAGGGGGAGGTGGCATACTACCCAACATCTCCCCCTTTCTTTTTAACTATTTGCCATAGTATCAGGAGTGTGGGGCACTTTGTGAGGCAGGGAGACTGATAAGAAGCACACCTTTTTGGGGGTTCTACTGTCCCTCCTTGCTCAACCTCTCCGTGGAGAGAGAGACTAACAGGATTGACACACCCCTCAGGCTCAGCCCTTCCAAGCTCAACCATATCCTCACAATTCCCCAACATCTTCCTCTTACTTAATGGCCATATATAACTGGGTCAATGTCTGTAAAAGGCTTCATCTCTGTCAGGGGAATAGCAGTGTAGGGGTGAACGGAAACCTGTTGGGAAGAAAGCAGAATGATAGTGTGTAGGTGTCTTCAAAAAGAACTAGCACAAGACAGGGAGGGATAAGTAAGAGTAGCAAGAGACAGAGTGAGCCTGATGGGTGGAGGAGTGGGGGCCTGATAAGCCGAGGGGCTAGAGGGGTGATCTGGCATTGCAAAATCCCGAGTCAGCTGGCGGTAAGTTCTATGAACTGCTACAGTCATTCTTCAAGAAGTCCAGCAGTATAAAAGGAGTGTCCAGCAAGTTCTATAGAAGCATCATTCCAATGTCAAAGGCCAGGAAATAAATGCCACACGTCTATCTTGATGGAGGAGGATGGCCAGTGGAACTTTTTTTCTCTGTAGAGAGTGACCTGGAACCGCCAAAACATGGTGGGCGAAACAGAAGCAGGAAGAGCAGACACCGATGGTTGAGAGAAAGGCAGTAGGAAAGTCTTGTCCTTTGGAGTCTGTGAATCAGGTTCTCCAGATCGTGTCAGGTCACATCATGGGTTTCGGGGGATGGCTGTAATTGTGGGTGATGTCAGAGGTCAGGGGTCCAAGATGGATTTCTGGGGATTCTATATGAGCAGATGCTTCTTTATGCGAAGGCTTGTCATAGCTGTAGTCAATTACTTATGAAAAAACTTTGTAACAAATTAGAAGTTTACTACAATTGATAACTCAATGATTATAATTGGTTTAGGTATCTTTATAATTTCATGTAAAGGTCATCTTACGTGACCTCATGTAGCAGTCTTTATATAGCAAAGTTTTCATACCAAATTTAAGTCACATATATTGATTCTTAACTATTTTTACATTGGGTTTTTAAGCAGGTTACTAGAGTTAACACATTTTAGTGACAATTTTTTTTTTGGTACATTTACAATATCGGATTGATGCCAAATTTGTTGTGGATTAATTTCCACAAGATAGCTTACAGGACATTTTTGGGGGCCCTCCAAAAATGTCCTGTATAGAGAATTTGTATTTTAACTTAGGAGATGATGAATTGTCACATTGAATATTTAGAGTTTTACCTTAAACACTCAGTTACTTAAATGAATTGATTTTACCTCTTCTCGTAAAAATGTAGCTTCGAAGTTACAATTTAACTGTTAAGTTAATGTTTACCAAACTTGAAACATGCATATTAAACATATAGTTTATAACACACAGGAGGAGAAAAACTTGTAAATAAGATATATCATTTCAAATGTGAATTTAGATCTACTGTCATAGTTGAACCATCTTTACTCACACAGTTTAAGACTAAACATTTCATATTGATATCAAGACTTAAAAAAGAAATCAAAAGGGGGAATGAACAATTTTTGGACTGTTTCTGGACGTCTCCAGAAACCATGGCTGCGTCCAGCCATTTTATATAAAGTCAGTTAACTTTCAGAGTACTCTGAGCACAATGGGTCATACAAAAATTTTGGTCACTCAATTTCTTTTTTTTTTCACTCACTCACAAAACACAACTGGCCAGTCATAGCATAAGACATTCATTCGGGGGGGGGGGAAGAGTTCTGTGAATCAGATTGTTTTTTTTTTTTTTGATTCTGCCATGCTGTATTATGGATCCTGGGGTGCATCCTGTAGCCAGTCCTCTTGCAGCCAGTCTTCTTGCAGTGTTTCTTGTTCTTCAGGGATATCAGCGCCATCATGTGGGTATTGCCAAAAATGGCGGGCAGGAACCCAAACAGGCTTGGAGTAATTTTGTGGAAAAATACATGCAAAATCCCTCCCCATAGTCAACAGGGGGTCAGGTCCTTTCCAAATTTTATCAAGTGGGTCTTTCTATTTGACTTTAATAGCTGGGAGGGTGGGTGGTGTTTGGCAATGAAGAATTATAGGAGGTTGGTCTGAGTTTTTGTAAATATTAAAGAGATTTAATGTAGTTAAGGCTTTTGCCAGCTGGATATTAGGGGGGTACATTTCCCCTTTTTCTTTATTTAATTGAGCCTTAAGAGTTTGATGGGCCCTCTCAACAATGCCTTGTCCATGTGGATTATACGGAATGCCTGTAGTATGAGTAATGTTCCAGAGGGAACAAAAATCTTTAAATTGTTTGCTGGTAAAAGCAGGTCCATTATCCGTTTTAAGTGGAAGAGGTAAGCCCATTACAACAAAACAGGAGAGCATATGGCTTATAAGCTTTTTTGAGTTTTCTCCAGTCTGAGCTGTAGCCCACATAAACTTAGAGAAGGTATCAATTGAGACGAACACATATTTTTGTTTGCCAAAGTTAGGTATGTGGGTAACATCAATTTGCCAAAGAGCGTTGGTTTTTAAACCTCGAGGATTAACCCCCAGAGTCTGAATAGCAGGTGTTTTGATTAGACCTGCACAGGAGGAACATGTAGCAAGAATACGTTTTAACTGTGGCAGAGGAATATCAGGAAATCGAGCTCGAAGACCTTTAAGATTAACATGGGTTAGGGAATGAAAGTCAGCAGGATTAGAGACAGAGGCTAGGAGAATTCCTGTGGAGGCAAGGTGGTCAGCTGCAGCATTCCCTTCGGACAGGGGACCAGGAAGAGGGCTGTGGGAACGTAGGTGCTGAACATACAGTGGATGGGTTCGAGAACAGAGCATAGAGGCAATTTGAATTAAAAGAGGAGAAAGTGGGTTGTCATCAATTCTTACATAAGATCGAGCAAGCCATGGAAGTAAGTTAACAGTATACACACTGTCAGAAAAAAGGTTGAAGGATTCTGGTACAGCTTTTAATGCAAGGATAACAGCATAAAGTTCTTTGTACTGAGGGGAATTATCAGGAAGTTCAGTAAAGAGAGGTTTGGGGTATTGCTGGTCTGGATAATATATAAGGGCAGCAGCTCCCTTTTTTCCACCATCAGTGAACACTGTAGGAGCAGAGGGGATGGGATCTCGAGAGAAAAGTTTAGGTACTAGTAGAGGCAACAGAGGTAAAGAAGCTATCAAATTATTAGAGGGAAAATGATTATCTAATTGTCCTGGAAAACCCATTAAACTTATGGCAAAACGAGAATGGTGGCGTATGAGCCATTCTGTATCAGTGAGAGAAAAGGGAAGAATGATTGAATCTGGTTCCCTTCCTAAGACCTGAACCGATCTGTTTCCTCCTTGGCGAACCATAAATGCTAAGACATCAATCTCGGTAAGGAGTCTTGGAGCTCCGCCTACTGGCGTATGAAGCCATTCGAGAACGCCATGTTTCTGCCACAATGCCCCCACTACCGTGGGGGTGGAGTTAAAGATTAGAAGATTTACTGGAGAGGAGGGGGAGAACCGAACGAGGTGCATGTCCTGGAGAGCCTGGTTAACTTTTTCCAGAGCCAAGGAGGCTTCGGGGGTTAACATACGCTTTGAGGAGGGCTGTTTGTTTCCTTTTAACAGATCAAACAGTGGTTGCAGGCAGCTCGTAGGCAGATAAAGATACTGCCTAAGCCAATTCAAATTTCCAAGAAAACTTTGTAAAGAAGCAAGAGTGAGATTAGAAGGAAAAGTAACACAAGGTTTTAAAGGACGAATCTTCGTTAGGGAAACCTCTGAGCCTAAGAAAGATATTGGAGGGATTAGCTGTATCTTCTCAGGAGCTACATTAAGTCCACTTCTCTTTAAGGCAGGGATTAGAAAATCACGTAGGGCGGAGAGATCTGTATCTAATTCTCCCCATATTAACACGTCATCCATATAATGAAAAACCTTAAGGCCCTTATGAATATATAGGAAAAGGGCAGATTTAACAACCTCTTGACAAATAGTAGGACTATTAGCCATGCCCTGGGGCAGTACCACCCATTCAAATCTATCGGCAGGGCTGGCATTATTAATAGAAGGAACAGAGAAAGCAAAACGTTTACAATCTTGTGGGTGTCAGGGAATAGAGAAAAAACAATCCTGTATATCAATAGCTATGATTGGAATTCCTGTGGGAATTGCGGAAGCAAGAGGCAAACCCCTTTGGGGGGAGCCCCAAACCTGCATGGTTTTATTAACTGCATGAAGATCTTGGAGGAGGCGCCATTTTCCTGAGCGCTTTTTAATCACAAAGACTGGAGTATTCCATGGGCTCCAAGAATGACGAATGTGTCCCAAAGATAACTGCTCTTGGACGAGTTCTTTTAAAATTTCTAGCTTCTCCCTAGGCAAAGGCCACTGTTCCACCCAGACAGGCTCATTAGAAAGCCAATCTAAGCGGGGAGTTCTGTTACGAACAGTGGCAGTTAGTATTGGGGGTGCTGGTTGGGTCTAGGACTCTCACAGGAGTGAGTGTGGTGTCCTGCAGAGGTGTCTGAGGATATCACTACATCTAAAGATTCCAGCAAGTCTCTTCCCAATAAATTGGTGCTTATATCAGCTATTAAAGGCTGAAAGCATCCGGTAGTCCCTTCTGGATCTTCCCACACAAGGGAATCTCGTGTGCTGAATGCCTGAGTCAATCCTCCAACACCATGTAAGCGTGGTCCTGGGAGGAGTTCCCAACTCTGGGGAACCTCTGCTTGTCTTAATATTGTCTTATCTGCTCCCGTGTCAATCAAACACTTAAAAGGAATATTACCAATCTTTACTGTCATAGTTGGGTGACCCCTTTCTAAAACAGGGGTGGTCCATAAAATCTCAGGCTCTGAATTCGAGCTGTTCTCTTGCTCCAGCCAGTTATTTCTATGCTGGAAGTTCCCACATACCGTGGGTTCCTCCTTCTGCTCACCCTCTGTTATTGTTACTTGGCGTGGTGGGTATAGCGACGGATTGGGTCCCAAGCTGGGCTTCTGTTTGTGGAAGAAGGGCACAGCACCAAGTGGGCGACCTGCTTCCTTCCCTCTTGGGGGCGGGGCTAAGGGAAGCCCCATACCTAGTTTAAATCCCTGTTTACATTTGGCAGAGGCGTGCTGTTCCTATGGAACCTTGACCAACAATCTCTCCTCCAGTGAAATCCTTTCTGGCATCTGGGACAAGGCATTCGTGGTCTCTGATTCCCTGTCTGGAGGCGGGGTTGCCTGACTGGAGGTGAGGTCGCCCTGACTGGAGGCGGGGTCGCGGTCTATTTTCCGCATATTGGTTACGCCAATGCCCTTGGCGACAGCACTGAAAGCAAGCCCCTTTTTGCTTATGTAAGGTAGCTGCATAGGCCTGTAACATAGGTCCTTGAAAAGAGCTTGATCTGAGATCCTGTGTAGCTAGAATCCAAGTATCTGGGTGTTCGTTTTTAAGAGTGATACAGGCCTGTCGAAAATGCGGAAGCATTCCATCCCAGACTATGGATCGCAGGAGGAGAAAACGAGCGTCAGGATTATAAATCTTCCTTTCCAAACTCGACTGGACCCTGGCAATGAATTTAGCGAGGGATTCATCAGGTTCTTGTTGCAGGGAGAGAATGGGGGCTGAGGCTGCTCCCATGGGTGGTGTTAATCGCTCCCATGCTTTTAATGCACACAGGCGTACTTGATCAAAATACCCCGCTGGAAACTTGGCTTCTGCCTGTTGAATCCCTGTTTCTAATTGGCCTGTTCCAAACAATGCATCAAAATTACCCTCTGGCTGATTTTGAATATTTTTCCGCGATTGTTGTAAACATTCGTCGCGAAAGAATGCCTCCCATTGCAGGAAGAGGGGGCCTGGGAGCGTAGCACAAGTCATATCTCTCCAATCTTGGGGGGTATTAAGGTTCTGAAGCAGGTCTTGTAAAATGGACCTGGTCCATGGGGCATGAACACCGTCATCTTTGATAGCCTGGCGTAGTTCCTTCAGGTCTGTGGCGGAATATGGATACCAGGCCTGAGGTTTTTGTCTATTGGGGGCAACATTGACCGGAAATGTGTGGACTTGCTCTGATAAGTGTGTAGCGGTAGGAGGAGTCACCGAAGTGGAAGCTTCTGGACAAGTGGCCGAAGAAGTGGTTTTGGAGGCTACAGGAGAATTCGGACATGTGTCTATCAAAACAGGGGTGGGTGAAGAAGCAGCCGTGGAGGCAGCAGGAGGTTCCGGACACGTGTCTGCCAAAATGGGGGTGGCCGAAGAAGTGGCTGTGGAGTCCAAAGGAGAATTCGGACACGTGTCTGCCAAAATAGGGGCCTCAGGGCAAGATGCCAAAATAGGGGCCTCAGGGCAAGATGCAGAGGAATTAGGGTGGGTCAAGATCACGACAGGCCTTTGCTTCTTCTTGTTTTTAAGGTGCTGGTTAAGTTCTATGATTACTTCCTTTATCTCTTGGACCTCAGCCTCTAGGTCCTTAAGCCTTTTGAGAGGTTGCCCTATATATCCCTTAAAAGCTGCTATGATGATCAACAGGATATAAGGTGAAGCCCCGAGAAAAATGTCCCAGATATATAAAAATTGTATACTGGAAAAAGAATGCAGGATTTGGAAAAGATTTTCCATGGTGGAGAGATCTCAGGAAAACAATAAGAAAGAAAAAAAAATCACAATGCCTTAACACAATATTGCAGATACCCAAAAGGTGTGTACTTATCTAAGATGTCTTCTTGAAAATCTGCTGCTTACGTGTCCCTGTTCCGGGCGCCAGATGCCGGGATAGCCTGAGGGTACTTCTTCCCGAGCTAGTGCTCTCTGGGTTGGAGAGAACTCAACTGGAGCTGATCTAGGCTGCTGTGTGGGAGAGGGATCAGGAACTCGTGCTGCACCAACTTCCGCAGGAGATACACTCTGGAACTCTCGGAGCCGGAAAGCAATTTCCAAGTGTCTTTAATCAGAAGAGCAGCTGTTTTTATACTCTCCAAGTAGGGTGGAAACAGGATGTGATATAGAGAGGGTGGAGAGAAAAGTGACTGGTGAAAATCAGAGTGTGACAAGGAGGGGGCGGAACAGGCGAGAATCCTATCACTGAACCACCAATGCCCTGGAGTGCTTTATGTAAAAGTGATTTATGTAAATAGACCAAAGCTTTGGATCAGTAAATCCCCATATGGTTAAGCAGAAGCCAGGGGGAGGTGGCATACTACCCAACACCATTTCATTCCCTTGCCTCTAAAGTTTGTGATGAGAAATCTACTGAAAGCCTGATGGTTCTACCTTTGCATGTGACTTTCTTCCTTTCCCTGGCAGCCTGCAATATTATTTCCTGGTCCTTGGTTTTGGCTATTTTTAATATAATGTTCCTTGTTGTGTGTCATTTTGGATTCAAGAATTTAGGTGTGTGTTTACATGCTTATATTTCTATATTTTGAACATTACACAGGTATGGAAAAATTCTCTGTTAAAATTTCTTGGAATGTGTTCTCTACCCCTCTTTGTATTTCTTCTTTCTCAGGAATCCTAATAACTCTGATGTTCATCTTTCTGATGTAGTCTGCTATTTCATTGAATAGTGTTTCATTTTTCCTAAAACTTCACTCTCCAAGAGCTTTAAATTCACAGTGTGGTAGTTGTCTTCTAGTGTTGATATTCTCTACTCCACCTGATTAAGTCTATTTCCAAGACCTTTTACCTCAACTTGAATTGCATAAAAACTGTCCTTTAGGCCCTGAAATTCTTTTTGGAGTTAGTTTGTTTGTTTTCCTGTACTTTGTAATATTTTATAATTCTTTGGTAAAATGATCACTGAATTCTTGAATCTTAAGTTTAATTTCTTGAGTTGATTTTATAATGAGTTTTCTGAACTCTATCTCTGTCATTTTTTCTAGATCTGAGTCTGTGGTCATTTGGGGTTTCTGTCATTGCCATCTGTGTATTTATGTTTCCTAATTTGGTGTGGCTTTCATTGTTGGACAGCAGGAGGTGCTGTGGCTTAGGTGTTCAATTTCCCTGTTTGTATATCTTGATGGGGAAGGAGAGATTTTATCCTGAGTCACCAAGCCAGCTCTGTGAACTTTATGTCAATATAGGGTTTCCCTGCTGCAGTTCTAGCCTCTGTTTGGCAACAGCAATAGAGACTCAAGAATTCACAGTTGTAAATTGGTGATTTTCTTTCTTTTTAACGGTCTTTTTAAAAATTTGGACCCAGAAGTGGTGTGTCTCAGCTTCAGATCTAATTTGGTGCCTGCCATCCCTGAGCACAGGTTTTTAGTCCTAGGAATTGCTCACTCACCCTCTTTCCATTCACAAGCCACATGTGTCTATACTCATCTATGGATTTGGTAATTTTTTTTTCCTTTCTTTCTTTTTAGTAGTCATTTCTTTCTTTTTCATTTTTTCATTATTTATATTTATTTATTGGGCAGAGATAGCTAGAAATCAAGAGTTAAGGGGGAGATAGAGAGGAAGAGAGACAAACACCTGAAGACCTGCTTCACTACTCATGAAGCTCCCTCAGCCCCCTGCTACAAGTGGGGAGTGGGTACTTGAACCTAGTGTGTGTGGTCATATGTGTGCTCAACCAGATGCACCACTACCCAACCCCCAATAGTCATTTCTTTAACTTGGGCCCAGAAGTGATGCATCTTATCTACCAAACTCCCAATATGGTGCTAGCTGTCTCTGAGTACGGCCTTTTAGTCCCGGGAATTGATATGCAACCCCTTTTCTGTCCACAAGCCATACATGTCTAAAACTCACCTGTGGTTTTGTGAGTTTTAGAAGAAGTCCTGGTTATACTTTGTTGAGTTTACAGATGATTATCATTGCTTTTCTTAGGTGATCAGGGAGAGCAAAATACAGTTGGCTGTTACTCCATAGTCATGTCTCCAGAAGTCTCATATATATAAATTTTAATTAGCACCTCAGCACCCTGAATCTCTGAAGTACCCTAGAAGGCACACTGTAGCTTATTTGAACCTAACTGGCAACTCTATAGAGAAGACATAAATGAATGGTACCTACAAAGTGACATCTGTGTCTTGAAACAGAGAAAACATACAAAGAATAGATGTGAAGGTCTGTCCTTCAGAAAGCAGCCACATAGTCTTACTCTGAAGTTGAGGAAACCAATCTCAATGAACAAACTGACTCACATTTTAAGTATTTCTTTACTATATAGTTTACCACTTGAAAGCCTATGAGAATAACTGAAATTGACTGTTTCGCAGCTGAAATAACTCTTTAGAGATCTTTCCCCAACTATGAGATCTGTGCCTGCTTTCCAATTTAGGTTTCTTCATCTGTAGAATAGTGATAGTCATATCCTCTACCTTACAGTTATATTCTGTGGATATAATTACCTAATAGATGTAAAATAGCTAGCATTGATGAGCCCACAAGTTACTTTAGCTGTCACCAGAACAATAACAGTACCCATACACTGTGGGAAGTGTATGTATGTATATGTGTGTTAGTTTTACATAGAGACCTGAGTCACTGGGGATGCCTTCAAAATTGTCTTGAAAAATGATTGAGGTTCAATTAGGTGAGTCTCCACTTCTTAGTCATCACTAAGAAGCAGCTACCTTTGGAATTACCCTATATATTGAGTTATCATAAAAACCATCATTTAACACTGGGTCCTTCTGCTTAGCAGGAAAAATATTTTTTTAAAAAACCCACTAGTTTAATCCCTCCCACCTCTCTTTTTATCACTAATTGAAATTGAAAGCTGAAATACAGACATTAACCCAGGTTTTCAACCCAGTCATTTTTCCATTGAATCAGACCAGGAGCAGGGAGTTGGGAAGAAACAGGTTTCTTTGCCCAGCCAACCTGCTGGTTCTAGGGTCCAGACATTGTCTCTAACCAAAGGCTATCTCTGGAAATGCTGGTGCCACAGTGAAGAAAACATTATTCTTAACTACTGCAAAATATATACCTGAAAGCAGGATTACACTAGAGTTTGCAGTGAGTACCTCCCCAACACTTCCTCTCCACTATTCCAATCTTGGGATCCATGTTTGCTCAACAAATTGTTTGGCTTTGTATGTTAACTCTCTTTTCAATCACCAGGTTCCAGATGCCACCAGGATGCTGGCTAGGCTTCCCTGGATTGAAGACCCCACCAATGTGTCCTGGAGCTCAGCTTCCCCAGAGACACACCTTACTAGGGAAAGAGAGAGGCAGACTGGGAGTATGGACCGACCAGTCAACGCCCATGTTCAGCGGGGAAGCAATTACAGAAGCCAGACCCTCTACCTTCTGCAACCCTCAATGACCCTGGGTCCATGCTCCCAGAGGGCTAGAGAATGGGAAGGCTATCATGGGAGAGGGTGGGTTATGGGGATTGGGTGGTGGGAATTGTGTGGAGTTGTACCCCTCCTACCTTATGCTTTTGTTCACTAATCCTTTCTTAAATTAAAAATTTAAATTAAAAAAAAAAAAAAAAAGAAAAAAAGAAAACATTATTCTTCACCTACTGCCTTATTCAAACGTTTCCTCCTACCCCAAAAGCTATTCTGAGCACCTCCCTATTTGCTGAATTAGGTAAGGCTATCTCAGTGCCAAAGGCATTGCTCAGGCAAACTTCATAGTAAAGTCATGGCATAGCATAGTAATAGTCATGAGTGTAGCTTAATTATAATATTAGTGTCAAGCACATATAAGGACATATTATTCCACACTCATTTCACTAAAAGATTAGGACAATTTAGTAAAACAAGTTGCTATTATCTCCATTTTGCAGGAAAGAAAAATGAGGTCCTCAAAGTAAGTTATAAGTATAGTTGCACTGTATGAATTGTACACAAACAAATAACCTGGGAAGTTGGGAGACATGGGGGGTACAGAGTTTATATCTAAAGCAAGTTGTGTAAAACAAAATTATTTGGACTCCTCTAAACAATCACAAAAAAGTAGGAGGAAGAGAGATTTAAGGAAGTTTAGATTCTATTGCTAGGTCATCTCCTTATTTTTTGCCTCCAGGTTTCCAGAATGTGAATTCAGATCAGTACTTCTTTTACATGGCTCTGTTTCCCCTAGCATAGAGCGAGCAGGCATTAAACTACTTTCCCTCTACCTACCTGTTTGAAAATGCCATTTTTACGAGATAACTTGCAATTCTTCTTCCTCAAATAACTTTCTTCCATGCTTCGAGTTTTTGAAAGAATTAATAGAAAGGGCTCTGAGGAGGGGCTGGGTGGTGGCACACACTTGTTACAATGCTCAAGGACCTGGTTTTGAGTCCCCAGTCCCCACCTGCAGGGGGAAAGCTTTGCAAGTGGTAGAGCAGGGCTGCAGGTGTCTCTCTGTCTCTCTCCCTCTCTGCCTCCCCCTTCCTATCGACTTCTGACTGCCTATATACAACAAATAAATAAAGATAATAAAAAATTTTTTAAAAAAGGACTCTGGGGAAGGAGAAGAGGGTAACAGTTGGAGAGGGCATTGAAGCCCTGGTGCACAATGATGGAAAAGGACCTAAGTCAGGGGGTAAGAATATTTTTGCAGACACTTATCACAGGGAGATGAGAAATTATATCCATGTATCAAGAACCATATTATGAACCATTGACTCCCCCCTCAATAAAGTGATAAAAATGGGGGGAATGTCACTGAAATTAATAAACATCTCTATGCTTAAAGTACCATGCTTAAAAAAAAACGAATTCATGTCACACCCCTACTAATACTTTGCTAACGCACCCCATCGTTCATGGTCTCTTTAAACGCACTCCCCCTTTCCATTATGACTGGATCAGCCTCTTCACCCTGGGCTAATTCCTCTCTCTCTCTCCAGTGTTTATACCCTTCAGATGTTTGCAGGCTATTATCATGTACCCACTTAGTCAAGCAGCACACATTAAGTTCTTTTCATCTTTCCTCATAAATCAATCCCTTAATCCTTCCAAGTCGTTTAATCGTACTAGCTGCTTCTCTCTTAACTCCATCCAGTTTCCCCAAGTCTGATAATTCTGTGACACAAGGCTGGATATAAGGCTCCAGCTGCTACTCGCCAAGCTTCCCAAGTGTCAGGGACCTCCATACATGCACATACACACACCCCTAGCAAAATGGACACTTTGCTTTGTCAGCTCCTAGGTACTCTTTCTGAAATTATATCATCATGAAGTGACTATGCAGAGTTCTCAAGAATGTCGGTGTCATGCAGAACCTAAAGGGGGTAACAAAAGCTGCAGGATGTTTTATAGTCCTATAACATTTTCACTAGCTTTTCCCACATACACTCTAAGAATACAGATAATGCCTCTCAGATCAAGAGGGATTTAGGAATCCAAAATAAGGTCATATTTCAGCCTCAGGTCATAAGAAAATTAAAACCACAATGAGATTATCACTACATCAGAATGGCTGCAACTAAAAATACTCACTACACCAAATGTTGACAAGGGTATGGACAACCAAAACTCATACATTGTTGATTAAAGTAAAAATGTAACCACCACTCTGGGGGAAGATTTGAAAATCTCTAATAAAAGAATAGAATACAACTACACTAAGACCACAAATTCCACTCTCAGGTATTTAGTCAAGAAAACTGATAACAGGGAGTCAGGCGGTAGCGCAGCAGGTAAAACACAAGTGGCGCAAAACGCAAGGACCAGTGTAAGGATCCCAGTTCAAGCCTCCGCTCCCTACCTGCAGGGGAGTCGCTTCACAAGCAGTGAAGCGGGTCTGCAGGTGTCTTTCTCTCCTCCTCTCTGTCTTCCCTTCCTCTCTCCATTTCTCTCTGTCCTATTCAACAACAACAACATCAATAACAACAACAATAACTACAACAATAAAACAACAAGGGCAACAAAAGGAAATAAATAAATAAATAATTTTTTTAAAAAAGAAAACTGATAACATGTATACATTAACGCTTGCATACAAGTATTCATAGCATAAGTATATTCATCCATTTTTAGTAATAGCTAACTAATACTTGAAAAAAAGTTCTTTAATACTCCATAAAGTAATGGACAAGCTATATATCATATGTATACAAAGGAATATTTCTCAGTAAAAAAATAAAATTACTGAAATACACAACATGGATAAATCTTAGCACATTGTATAGTTGAAAGAAGCAGGAGAAAAAAATAACAATGTTTGATTCCAATTATACAACATCCTAAAACAGTCAAAATTAAGCTATAGTGGGGAGGGTGGAAACCAGAAGAGTAATTGTCTCCTGAGTGGAAAGAGCAGGAAATCATGGGCAAGAAGCATAAGGAAACTTTTTGGGTTGAGGTCAGGTTTTTCCATTTCGTTATGAGCTTGGATTATATAGATGCACACATTTATCAAATGCCAGAATGGTATACTTAAAGTGTGTGCATTTCTCAAAAGGAGAAATATAAATCAATATTGAATGCTAGTAAATTATATGGTGCTTAATGTTTAGAGTGAAGAGTACTGATGCATCTTACATTGAAAATGCATCAAAAAATAAGATGGTCTGATGGATGAATAAAGGTAGAATAAAGCAAACAGAGCAAAATGCTCATGAAAGAATCTGGATGGTGGGTAGAGGCGTGTTCACTTTATCTTTCAACTTTTCTGCATGACTGAAATTTTTGAAATAGAATTTGGAGAGAAGAAAAAAGAACTTGACCTTTTACATCCTTGACTTCTTGAAGATTATGGAATTGTGAATATCATACTGATTTAGTCACTATCTCAAGTATTGGTTTCTCAGTCTAAATATGGACCACTCACCATTTCTCACCCATACTTACGTCCAATAACTACAACCTTAAAAAGCTGAAGTTCATCCAGAGGTCCTTAACATAGATTCCAGAGAACACCAGAAATTTTATGAAAAATACTATTCCACACATTGAAAATTTTCATCAGAAGAGACTCTATAGGTTTTTTTGTTTGTTTTTGTTTTTGTTTTTTTTACCAGAGCACCACTCAGCTCTGGCTTATGGTGGTGTGGGGGACTGAACCTGGGACTCTGGAGTCTCAAGCATGTAAGTCTCTTTGCATAACCATTATGCTATCTACGTCCCTCAAGGTTCTATAGTTCTTATCAGAGTTTCATAGAGGACCATGGTCCAGGAAGGCTAAATGCACAGTTTGAAGCCTTCACCAGAAACATCAGGACCAAACATAAGTTACAGCAGGTAATACTTTCAAGTCTGGAACATCTGTGTTTTTATCTATAAAAGTGTTGGGCTTTTATTCCATACTAAGAAGGGCAAACGCTAGAAGAAGAATTCCATACTATATGCACCTCATGAAGAGAGAAATAATAACTGCTTCAAAAATAGCCAGTATACCTGAGCATCCTCTTCAACTGTGTACAGTCAGATTAGGGTGATCAATGGCCTGGGAAATGGCACAGTGTGTAAAATGCCAGACCTGCATGAATGAGGCCCCAAGTTAGAGTCCCAGGATCACACATGTCTGAGTGATACTCTAGTTATGTCACATAAATAAAACTCTTTTTACAAAACTAGGTGATTGGATGTAAAATTAAAATTAGGATACATAGCATTGATAAAGGTTTTTTAAGTTTCGCTAGTAAATCTAATTTACTAAGCATTTAACAAGTGAATTTGCCATAAAATAAGTTGACTATATGCCAGGAACTTTACATATGTTATTTAATGTCATTATCTATTAAATTATACCTCACTAGCACTGTTTCGTGGATTAAAAAATGAAATGAGTCCCGAAAGTCACAATGTAAGAAAACTTGAACCCAGATCTTCAGAGCTCCAAAGTTCATCTCTTCAAACCTTCTCAAACCAGTGTACCCAATTATCAGTTATAGTTCCCAAATCCTGAAGATTGCTCCTGAATTTCAAATACTCTGCTCCACTAACTCTAAAACCCTTCTCAATGACTCAGAAATGCAAGCACTCCTAAAAGCAAATCTTACCAGCCAGATTGTCACCCTTTGTATTGGTATAATTTGTTCATCACATAGCATATCCTAATTCTTGGTTTTGAAAACTCCACTGCTGTTCAAGGGCAGGGAAAGGAGGGACTAGGGCATAAGATGTAAAACAGCATTGTCAGCAGCAACAGCAGCAGCATCCTGCCTCAAAGTATCTTTGTACTCAGTGGGAAGAGAGTCATCTTACCTGGAGCCTGGAGACCATCATAAACATCATCACCTGTATTTGCAACAGTTAAGGCTATCCAGGAGCCAGCTACTTCTGAGGTATTCCCTTAATCATCTGAGAATTCTTTAAAGTAGTCTGTTCACAGAAAGGTGAATGCATGGCACTGGCTTTAACTTCCAGATTTCAAGGATTTCTATGAAGTACAGAGTACTTCATCCCCATAAGCCACAAGACATTGGACCACAAGGAAAATGCCCTTTGGCCCAGATGCCTGCAGGGGCTGAAGAAGAGTGGCAGGTGTGAGCCTATGAAGGACAAAATAATAGTTCTAAAACATCCAAGAAACATACTGGCAACTCTTTGGTCATCTCTTCCTCTGGAAGGCAGACCTTGATGTTTTAGGTGCATAAAAATGTTATGAGGAGAAATAAAGACTTGGCACTCAAGAAAAGGTTTCCTCCATCTTCAACATCTTAATATCAATATAAACATCAAGGGAAACCTTAAAAGGGAAAAGGAGTCATAAAAGACCTGTCTGAAGAACGTACGAAAGCAAGGAGAGGAATACCAAATCCAAGTTCATGTAGGGAGAGGCATACCAAATATAGGTTCCTGTGTGTATGCAAGCCATGTGCAAGTACATAAGCATATGCATGTAAGAATATGACAGAAGGCTGAATTGATACATTGTATTACAGAGTTTACAAATGACCTATCCCAACATCCATTCTCACCCTCTCTTTCAAGAACAGAACATCAAATTTTAGCATAGTACATTGTTAGCCAGATAAAAGACTACAATTCTCTATCTCCTTTGCAGCTGAGTGTGACATTATAGCTAACCTTTCATAAGAAACTTGCATTGATATGTCCTAAAAGGAATGAGAGAAAATGTACTTCTTTGCCTTTCCTATAGCCGTTAGCCAGGAATATGGATGTAATGTCTAGATCATAGCCTTGTGATCCAAGATAGGCAAATTCAAGATGCCATATCTTAGTAATAGCAGAGTCATAAGCTAGAAAGAACCTGGATCCTCAGTGATATCATGAAGCTATCCAATCAGCACCTGGTTGTCAACTTTTAGATTTCAGTAGCATGAGAAGGAGTAAAAATCTTAAATCTTTCATAATCTTAACTGATTCAGAGAATTATATGGAAAATATAAGTTGCTTTTATCAAAAGTTAGCAAAAATATAATATCTTAATCCCAGCTCTAATCTATTTAGCTCCTAGGACCCAAATAAGAAGGGATGGTTGCCAGAAGTATTCCTATAGTTCTCCATATGGCAAAGGCCAGAAATAAAAAGCAACCAATCTCAAACTTCTAAATCATAATTCATAATTTCAAGCAAGTTTTTAAGTGCCTAATTTAAGGAAAATTTAAAGGGAGAGATGCATGCTTAAAACAAGTATAATTTGGGGACCATGTGGTGGCATATCCCATAAAGTACACACACTACCATGGGCAAGGACCCAGGTTCAAGCCGCCAGTCTGAACCTACAAGGGGGAAGTCTCATAAGCAATGAAGCAGTGCCGCAGGTCTCTCTCTCTCTTTCTTTCTCTCTTCCTCTCTCTTCCTCTCTCTCTCTCTCCCTATTTCCTCCTTCTCAATTTTTCTCTGCCTCTATCAAAAAGGAAAAGAGAAAGAGAGGGGAAAAATGAAAGCTTGCAATGGTGGTTTCTTCATGGAAATACCAAGCCACAGCAATAACTCTGGTGGCAATAAAGAAAGAGGAGGGAGGAGAGGAGAGAGGAGAAGGAGGAGAAAGGGGGAGAAGGGAGAAAAGAGGTGAAGGGGGAGGAGCAGCAGGAGCAACATAAAAAGTAAGTCAACTGAGGAGTCCCAAGAACAAAAGTTACCTGATGAGACTATGAAGTAGGAAAAGGGGGAAAGGGGACTAGTCTTTCACACACTCTTAGCCCTTCAAATGTGACTGAGTGGGATAAGGAAAGACTCCCTGAAATAAATTGAGACCATGGCCTATACCCATGGGGATATTTCACCACACACTCAATTCCAAGATCTGCAATAACAAGTTACTCAACAGCAAGAAAGATGAGGCCAATGCCCAGATGGTGCCAGGTTTCAAAAACATGACTTAACCAACTCAACTAACAAAATGACTAAGTATTTTCCACCATATCTCCAGCAGTCAAAGCTTTTCTACTATGTGTCTTAAGAAAATTGGCTTCTATCAGGAACAACATAATAGACCCCTTTGTGGGCCCCCATAGGACCATGCCCTCAACTTGGATCAACAATGGTAGAGAATGTTTCGTCCTCCAAAGGAAAGTGGGACAACATACTCTATGTTCCACCTGAGGAAGATGGGTCCTGAAATTGGGGCAGCTTAGAACATTCCTACTCATGACCACAGAATGTGAGCTCAGATCTATAGGGATGTAGAGGTCACATAGGCTGCTAAGCTAAATATAGGCCCCAGATCACATCAAGTTGATGGGGTTTACAATCAACAATATTTATACACCTTTCCCATATTTGGAAGCTACTCTCTTCCCTGATCCAGCCTTCTGGTCTCTTTTCCAGCCATAACATCATCTCCCCAGACAATAACTTGGGCCCACCTGCATATCAAATGTCAGGCTCAGAAAGAAAAAGAAAAAAAAAAAAACTAATGTAGTCATGCGTCCTTTGGAATATAACTAAAATAGGCCTACTAATTATCTACAAAATGGAGACCCCAAATTTTCATCTGTAGTATTCCAGCCTTTAGGTTCATGATTAGTCAACAATTTGTTTGCCTTTATATGTTAACTCTTCTTTCAGCCACCAGGTTCCAGATGCTAAGATGATGCCAACCAGACTTCCCTGGACAGACAACCCCACCAATGTGTCCTGGAGCCCTGCTTCCCCAGAGCCCCTCCCCACTAGGGAAAGAGAAAGAGACAGGCTGGGACTATGGATCAACCTGTCAACGCCCATGTTCAGCGGGGAAGCAATTACAGAAGCCAGACCTTCCACCTTCTGTAACCCATAATGACCCTGGGTCCATACTCCCAGAGGGTTAAAGATAGGAAAGCTATCAGGGGAGGGGATAGAATATGGAATTCTGGTGGTGGAAATTGTATGGAGTTGTACCTTCTTATCCTATGGTTTTTGTCAGTGTTTCCTTTTTATAAATAAAAATTTTTTTAAAAAGAAAAGAAAATTAGCTTCACAGTGTGCAGCCCTGCATGTTCAATCAGCTGAACTGAGAGGATACCCCTTCAGTCCATAAGGATTCTCAGGAGCTCACCTGGCTTTCCATCTGCCATTTCCCCATTCCAATTTCATGGTCTAGATACACATGCACACACCTTCCAATTCCACTATCCTCATCTCACTCCCCAAGCCACAGAACTCAAAAAGGACTAGGACTTCAAGAGTCTCAGTTTTCCAGACTTCCCAACTCGGCATGATTCATTCACCAAGGATGTTTAAGTGGGAAGGGAAAGCCATCGTTTAGGCTCTCTGAGGTAGGATTTTGGTGATAAAGTTTTAAATTGCTGTCCATTATTAATATTAAACTCACAGCAGTCAGCCCTGCAATCTACAATTATAACAATTCATAAAAACAGCTCCTTTGTTAGTCACACTTGAAGAGCTTTTGATATATAATTGCAACGCAGTGTAAAGTAAAATAAAAATTCAGACTTTCTTTTACTGAGGCCATGAACAATACTGTCCTTTTTACAGCAGCAGAAAGCCTCAAGACATCCGTTATATTCCTTCAATGAGCTTTGTTCAATAAATGCTAAGCCTTGAAGCTTTTAAATGTATTAAAGTGATTATGATATCATCACTCCAAAGGCACTTCAATAGAACACTAAGACAGAAACAATTTTCCTCCACACAAACGACATAACAGTAACAAAAAGTTGATTAAATGCACATAGTATCAAAAATATTTTCCGTATTTATAGACATATGTAGATAACATTAGCTGAAACCCACACCATGGGTAGGGAAGAAAAGAGAAAGTAATAAAAAAAAAAAGCATTAAGGAAAAACAAATTTTAACAATAAATCTTCAAAACTTATACTGACTTAACTGTGACTGAATGTACAGCCAAAGTTACACTGCATAATGAGAATGAGACTCAAAATTAATCAATACTAGAGGAAAGCAAGCCCTTGTTTGCTCTTCTCAAAAGCTCAAATATAATCCCCATCACATATGCCATGCTTTCTTAAATGTCTCAATGTGACAACTGGCAGAAAATGTGAATCTGTTTATTTTAAACGGCAGTTAACATACTACAGACAAGAGATGACTCTGCAAGAAGCAGATGCCTTAAGCATTCAACCAGGAGGTACAGAGAGCTTAGAAAGGAGGCCAAGAGGTGGAGCCAGAGCAAAACCATAAGATGTAAGGTCCTTTGTAACAGACTCCCCACAGAATGCTCTTAGCACAGATAAGGGGATTATGAATTCACATGTGAATTTATCCCCTATTAAACTTTCATCAAAAGGGTCAGTTAGCTCCAATAGCAAAGCCAAGACACCATGGTCACATGCCAAAGGAGAAACCACTTGTAGGCTTTCCTGACAGATGGAAGAAAAAGAACATTCCAGTTCTTTCTTTGAATGCACATAGGTTAACACTTACATCTGCATGTTCAGTTCTATGGCCTGCTATTTTGATCATCTTTTACTTGCCAGCCCACTCCCAAGGCATTTAACTTAGTACCCTCTCTAATGGATGCACAACAGGCAGTAGTGGTTCTTTTTTTGTAGTAGCTACTTATATAGCAAGGATATATAGCTTTCCATGTTGTATTTGACACAAATATTTATCAGCAACTGCTCTGCTTCTTAAGTTTGATTATGTTTTATTAAGTGAAGCAGCTTTATAACTTAAAATTTTTAAGAAGTACTCTAAAGAGCAGAGGGAGACAGAAAGAGATAGACTCCAAAGCCATTCCCTACATATGACCCAGCGCCATTCAACTTTTCATACCCTCAAGGCCAAAGGAAGAGTCAGCATTTCTCAGTAGAAACACTCTATAAACAATGCAGAGTATATAAGAAAAGCTACTGACAAGTCCTCTTATTACCCAACTTGGGGCCCTTGTGATTTTCTTTATGAAGAGTGTAGCCTTGTCCATCATTTCAAGCACTGCTCTCTAGCTCAGATCACTTCTTAAAGCAGCTCAGAGAAAGGAACACATAACAAAAGTCCAAGAAAAATGGGAAGTAAAGACCATACAGTGGGTGACAAGTTCCCTCATTCAAGCAACTAGCCAGTGCCATGGGCCAAAATTGATTTTCTATACAATATCAGAAAGGATTACCTTCACCCCAGAATATAGCCCAGGGGGGTGGAGTGGAAATCATAATTAATTCAGGTAAATTCAATTCTGAGAGTACAAGTGAAAAATATTTTCCTTATAATATGAAGCATAGTCTCAAAACATCTTAAAGCAAATGGTGTGAGCTATAGTAATATAGTCAATGCAATAATGACATGAAGCTACACAATAAAGTAGCTGTGACCAAACAGTAATTCTTCCAAGACAAGAAAAACTCTTTTAAAAATAAACTTCAATGAAAATACATTTCTATTTATAATGCTAACTCTCACTCTTGGTGATATGGGGAGGTGGGACTGGAGGTCAATTTATATCTTAATTGTATTGTTCCATCAGGTCACAAAAAAATTGTTACAGGAACATGTATTATTGTGTTTTTTGATTCCAAAATAAAATGAGAGAAGCTGTTTCCAAACCACTGTGACCTAAACCCACAAGAATCTAAAAATACCATGGTGGTCAATTACAAATTAGCCACACCAGCAGAAGAAAATAAGCAACACTTGTATTTCAAAATAGATAATCAAAAGTTACTTTTTGGCTTCAGAGATTATTTCATTGAGTGATAGGGTGACACAAAGGGTAGAGCACTGAATCAAGAAATAAACATTCCAAAATCTATTTCTAATCCCAGCACTCAAAAACCAAAGCTTGGGAATCAATTAGTATCTCCCTGGAGGACGTGGGGCTCATTCTTTCTAAAACAAAGTACTTGACTTACACCACCCCCATATGCTCTTTCATTTGCACTATCCTATACTGGGTGACTATTATAATCTTTCTAATGACATTTTACTTAGAATTATACTTAAAGATGTATTTTTTTTGTAAAGAAGAACAAGACCAGAATACCTTTGAACTCTGGCATATGGTGCCAAGTCATCAAATCTGGGCCCTCAGGAATGTAAACCCTGTATTTTAATGTTCTAAGCTTCCTCCCAAAGCCCTGAAATATGTTTAAGTGAGCTTCTGTTCCTTGACCCTAACATCAAAGGAAATGTTCAAGAAGGCACTGGATAGAAAAGATTATATTCTGGAAATAGCAAAACTATAATTGAGTTAGAAAATCAAAAAATGATTTCATGTGTATATGTGTGCATATACACATATACTTTCTCCTCCTCTGTATCTTCCTTTTCCCTCTGAATTTCTGTCTCTGTCAAATAGATAGATAGATAGATAGATAGATAGATAGATAGATATAGATAGATTCAAACCTCCAATAACCACCTACAAGAAGAAAGAAAGATTGAAAGATTCATGGGCAGTGAATCAGTGCTTCAGGTATCTCTCTCTACCTCTGTACCTTACACTTCTCTCTCAATTTGTCTATCCAATAAATAAGTAAATAAATATACATACACAAGCATGCATCTCCTTGCCCAAAATAACATCATCATTACAACCCAACATTTAGAAAATAACATCATCATTACAACCCAACATTTAGAAAATGCCAGTTAGGAAATGTCTCAGTTTCACTTGTTATATATGATTAAAAGTGGTGATAAAAGCATGGTTGATACATGCTTAGTTTTTAGAATCAGATGACTGATTCACATTAACTGGGAAAAAAGTAAATATATCTTCCGTGTTTTTATTTCCTCATCTTAAAAATGGGAAGATAAAAGTACCTTGCCCATAGGATTTTTATGAGGCTTATATAATATAATCCCAAATAAAGCAGGCATAGTAGTTATAATAATTACTACTTACCACCTGTATTAGTATCTTATTGTATTTCTCTTAAGAGTTAAATGATAGCATGTTGAACACTTAGTACCTGACACACAGAAAAGCTAATAAATGTTACCATTCATCTTACCAACTATTACATTCACCTATGTAGTATTATTTAGCTATCATCATAAGATAAGCTTATATCATTTCTCCTTAGTCCAATATTTCTTCCTTTGCCCAAAGTGACCATCTTCAATGACATTAATCATTCAGACTCCCTCAGACACAAATCACAAACCACACTTTAATACTTCAGACAGTAGTCAGGCTGGGTTAGGAGAGTCAAGGAATACAGATTGGGAGACTTTTCCTCCTTTGAAAAATGATATGACAAGAGTCAATGAGTTCAAAGATCCCTTCCAATTCTATAGTATTACAATTTACCTTGTCAGTCACTACAAAAAAAAAAAAAACTGTCGATCATAGGCTTAATATCTCACTTGAGAAGGTACCTGCTTTGTCATGCATGTTACCCGGGTCTGAACCAACCTCCACCACACTGGGGGATCTTTAGTACTGTCATGTCTTTCCCTCATCTTCTGTCTCTCTGTTTCTATCTTAATAAGTCAGCCTGGTTGTCCGGGAGGTGGCGCAGTGAGAGGGCTTTGGATTCTCAAACACGAGGTCCTGAGTTTGATCCCCAGTAGCACATGTGCCAGAGTGATGTCTGGTTCTTTCTCTCTCCTCCTATCTTTCTCATAAATAAATAAAATCTTTAAATAAAACAAAAGTCAGCCTGTAGCAGTGAAGCCCCAGTGATAAACAACAAAAGAGTGAGTCATACACAAAGCCTAGTTTCCTCTCAACAGTTTTCATGCTTGATGAATCCAAATAAACAGCTTGAAATCCAAAAGAATAACCTTCTCATAGTGCTTCAAGAAAAACTTGTGTGTTTATTACTAAATTAGGGTTGAACCAATTTTCTGGGCTTGACCTAATTCTCTTCTTCACATTAAACAATGAGATGAGTTGTTTTGGGCATCAATTCATAGAGACAAAATAGTTCTGTGCTATCCGTTTAGTTTCCACTTAGAACAATGTTTGACAATGCTTGGATTTCATTTCAATGCCTTATTAATGAAATGTCTTTTTTTCCCCTAAAAATCCGAAGAGATTGGCATACAAAGTTTTACTGACAGGGTAAGGATGCTGATGGAGGTGACATGGAGATAGATACCCTGACCTTTTGCCTCATAGTTGAAGTATTCCATTAGCTTTTCCTCCTTTGCTCTTTTTAAGCCACATTAAATAACAGGTAGGCATTACATGCTCCTCCGGCTGTAACCCATGTAATGTATCTTTCCATGAATGGTACACAAGATCATGGAGTCATGCAAGCAGTCACATCAAAACAGACAACACGCTCTTAGTTTCAGTAGATTGCTATGAAGAGAAATTATTTTGAGGGTTATTAGGATTTCAGGGTTATACATAAAGACATGTTATACATTATACTTCTAGGAAACAAGGCCGATGGCCCGTCCTTTCTATAATCACCATAGCCCACAGGTCTGCCATGCAACAATAAAATTTCCCTTGGCTTTATGGACATCACTCTTAACTCTAGACCTTTAAATAGGAATATGTTCTAGAGGGGTAAAGGCAGATAGCATAGTGATTATGCAAAGAGACTCTCATGTCTGAGGCTCTGAAGTCCCAGATTCAATTCCCCACACCACCATAAGCCAGAGCTGATGAGTGCTCTGGTAATAATAATAATAGTTATTATTATTCCTGGGGCTGGGTGATGGCACACCTGGTTGAGCACACATGTTACAATGCACAAGGACTCAGGTTCAAGCCCCCAGTCCCCATCTACAGCAGGATTATTTCACAAGTGGTGAAGCAGTACTGCAGGTGTCTGTCTCTCTCCCTCTCTATACATCCCCCTTCCTTTCAATTTCTGGCTGTCTCTATCAAATAAGTAAAGATAATTAAAAAATTTTAATTAAAAAAAAAGAAATATGGGGAGTCGGGTGGTAGTGCAACAGGTTAAGTGCACATGGCGCAAAGCACAAGGACGGGTATAAGGATCATGGTTTGAGCCCCCGGCTTCCCACCTGCAGAGGAGTAGCTTCACAGGCAGTGAAGCAGGTCTGCAGGTGTCTGTCTTTCTCTCCCTCTCTCTGTCTTCCCCTCTTCTCTCCATTTCTTTCTGTTCTATCCAACAACGACGACAACAACAATAATAAATATAACAACAAGGGCAACAAAAGGGAAAATAAATATTAAATATATATATAGTTTAGAACCATGAGGATATGGGCAGAAAAGCCAGCACCTTGACCCTGTTGCTTGCTTAATGTTTGGCAAAGTGAGTCTCAGAAACTAAGAAGTAAGAGAGAAAAAAATAAGAAGACACTAATGCTAACTTTTTATTGCCATTGCTTAGTTGCTTTATTAGAGTTTTCTTAACTCCTCTGCACAACGGCAAGGGTAAGCGATAGGAAACTAAGTGGCTTTGTCATCAAAAGCCTTCTCCACACTGGCACACAAACACCTGTCAGTGCAAAAGATGCCTCTTTATCAACTCTTCATACCTACCAGGAGCCAAGCACATTCTGAGCTTTCAGACTATTTTCTTCCAATGTTTTGAAGTCCCTTTCAGTTCACATGAAGGCTAACGATTTCAAAAACGTGGGGAAAGGAAAGAGAAAATTCTTTTTTTAAGAAAAAGGAAAAGATACTGTGCCTTGATTATGAAGTCCTAAAAGCCTTTTAGCTGACAGCACAGACTTTGTTGAATAGCCTTTAAGAACCTCCACTGAGAGACACAATTCAGCAATAAAATAGAGGCAGACCATACACAGTTTAGCATCTCCAGGCTCTGAAAGCCAGGTAGTCCATCTTATGCCAGAATCCAAGTATCTCTCCAACAGCCCTTTGGAATACTCAAAGTTCAGGGTGGCATCAGACCAATGGACACATGAATTCAACAAACTAATGCATCATGTTCTGCCAACAGATAAACTCATTTATACCAAACTCAACACAGTCCTACAGCTTAAAACGAGTTCTAAAAATAAGAGACCCGGCAGTGGCACACTGTGCAGAGTATGCATGTTACAATGCTCAAGAAGCCAGATTCAAGACCCCACTCTCCACTTGCAGCAGAGAAAGCTTTACAAGTAATGAAGTAGTGTTGTGTCTCCCTCTCTACTTCCCTCTCAATTTCTATCTGTATGCAAAGTAAATAAATTAATTTTTAAAATAAATTTTAAAAATAGTTGAGACTCTCAGAATGTCCTGTGCCCCATGTCTATCAGTTTGTTCACAATATTCTGTGCTCAGTGCTGACAATGAGCAATGGTTACCAGGTTAATAAAGTCATCTTTTCTGAGAGATTGCCCTAATCAGCAGGGTTCAGGCCTTTCACAAGCACTCAGCACTGAGGCATTCAGAGTACTCACATGAAACAGTACTGATTTAAAGGGAGTTGTGATCAGATCTTCACAAGCCTATATGATATAATTTCAGTTGCTATTATATTTCCTGACATTTTTCTCTGACTGCTGGGGTCCAACTGTAATAAAAAAGGAGTAAGAGGCAGGAATAAGAAACTCTTTCTGACTGGCACATATTAACAATGACTCTTTAGTCACTCTCAGGCCACCCCATCAGCTGGGGCCCAAACAGACATGATGGGCCTTGACCTCAAATAAATCCCTCTCTCCATTATTATTGGTCAACTCTATTAGGAACAACATGGGCAGAGGGTAGATAGCCTAATGGTTATGCAAACAGACTCTCATGCCTGAGGCTCTAAAGTCCCAGATCCAATTCCCCGCACCATCATAAGCCAGAGATGAACAGTGCTCTGATAAAAAAAAAAAAAAAAAGGAACAACGCAATAGGCCCCTTTGTGGGCCCCCATAGGACCATGCCCTCAACTTGGATCAACAACGGCAAAGAATGTTCCATCCTCCGAAGGGAAGCTGGACAACATACTCTATGTTCCACCTGAGGAAGATGGGTCCTGAAATTGGGGCAGCTTGGAATGTTCCTACTCATGACCACAGAATGTGAGCTCAGATCTACAGGGATGCAGAGATCACATAGACTACTAAGCTAAATATGGGCCCCAGATCACATCAAGTCGATGAGGTTTACAGTCAACAATATTTATACACCTTCCCCATATTTGGGAGCTACTCTCTTCCTTGATCCAGCTTTCTGGTCCTTTTTCGAGCCATGACATCATCTCCCCAGTTAATAATTTGGATCCACCTGCATATCAGATGTCAGGCTCAGAAAAAAAAAAAACTAGTATAGTCATGGGCCCTTTGGAATATAACTAAAATACACATACTAACTGTCTACAAAACATAGATCCCCCAACTCATCATCTGCAGAATTACAGCCTTTAGGTTCAAGATTAGTCAACAATTTGTTTGCCTTTATATGTTAACTCTTTTTTCAGCCATCAGGTTCCAGATGCTAAGATGATGCCAACTGGACTTCCCTGGGCATACAACCCACCAATGTGTCCTGGAACCCCGATCCCCCAGAGCCCCACCCCACTAGGGAAAGAGAAAGACAGGCTGGGACTATGGATCACCTGTCGATGCCCATGTTCAGCGGGGAAGCAATTACAGAAGCCAGACCTTCCACCTTCTGCATCCCACAATGACCCTGGGTCCATACTCCCAGAGGGAAAAAGAATAGGGAAGCTATCAGGGGAGGGGGTGGGATACGGAGTTCTGGTGGTGGGAATTGTGTGGAGTTGTACCCCTCTTATCCTGTGTTTTCTGTTGGTGTTTCCTTTTTATAAATAAAAATTTTTAAAAAGGAAAGAAACTCTTACCAAGATCATATTAAGTAACTTCACCCATCTCCCATCCCACCATGAAACCATAGTTTCCACAGCATGTGTAGCATTTGGCTTAGGTACGTGGAATACCATTTTTTGAATGATGGAGCATTCACCCCTATTTCAGACATACCTTTTCTCTGAAACTATTACACTTGGAGAGCTTCAAGATCCTGTTCCAGACCCATCCATCTAGTGGCAGAAAGCACCTCTCAAGCTCCTTTCTGACATAAGCCCATCATTCACTATTTGCTGGTACATACAGTTTTGCTGACAAAGCTCCATTACTAGAAAAAGCTCAGTAAGTAAAGCTGATTTGAAATAACTATATATTATATGGACGCTGGATGAGGAAAACTGATTTGAAGTCCAGAAAATCATCATATAAAAAGGTTCTAGAAAGAACTGCTTAATTATTTAAATACCTTTGCTTCCTACAGACCACACATCATTTGATTTATCATCAGTGTTAAATATTTGGTAATTTACTGAGGTCACCTGACGAAACAACTCCATATAGCAAGTACATCTCAGACATTCTAATTCCTCTGTTGAAATGCTTACATCTCCCTGATTAATGTTTGAATACGAAGCTAATGCTATCAAACTGAGGTATGTGCCAATTTCTGTTCTCCAGTGAGGCTGCAACGCTAAGAGCACACCAGTAGGGAAGCCTCAAGAGTACATTAACACTGAAAGTGTGAGTCACTACACACTCCACAACAAAGTTCTGCACCCCTCCCCCCACCGTAACCACCATAGTTCTCACTAAGTCCAAGAGACAGTTTGGATACCAGAGTAAGTTCCTTTGTTTTAGGCATCTATATTCCACATGAGTGTAACCATCCAGAAGCTGCCCCTGAAAATTTTTAGTTTTGTAAAATTCTGATAAATCAATAGTAAACAGGGAGAAAACAGTAAATTACCATACACTGTCCTCTTTTGGTGAAAGGTAGGCTGGAATGACAACAGCAAAGATTCTTATGCAAGCAGTTGAACGGAGATGTCTGCTTCCCATCTTCACTCCATGACTCAACTGTTATATAAGAAAATCAGACCTTGGAAGGAGGAGATCATGCTTTTCCCCTACAAGCCAGACTCACCCAAAGCCCAGCTCTGCTCATGATATCCCCAGACTAGAATCTCCTATTGGTGCAAATTTTACATCTCCTATTTGCTCTTCAAAAACTAAGCTTTCCTTCATTATCTAAGGCTCAAACTTCTCTCTTCAGTATTTCAACTCCTAGTTCACTACTACAGTTTGCATAAAGTCAACTGTCTCCTTAAAAAATTCAAGGTATATCTTTAGTATAGTTTCTGGAGTGTTTAGCTTAGTAATGAATAGTGGCTCTGTTAAGTTTCAGGCTATGATAAACCAAGTGGATGAAAAATAAGGAATATAATAAGACTAATATCAGATATTATGGCATGTTAACTGATAAATTAAGTCTATAGAGTCAGAGACACAGTGGAAGTAGCTATTTACAAGATTTGACCATATACTGGGTCATAAAGATCCAGTTCCAAGAAACAAATAGTACACATCACATTTTCTAATAAAAATTTTTAAAGCTGCTATTTGTTACAAGAGAAGATCAAAAACCTATAAACATATTTAGAAAACAAAAAAAATGGCATTAAGTATTAGAATTTTAGGACACAAATCAATGCTGGCGGGGGAATCCACATATGAGTGGTACAGTTCAAAAGACAAGAATTTTGACTGAAATGTGCAGTTCAAAAAGAACATAAGACAGAAAAAGGCAGATAGTCTGAAGTAGGGCAGCAAACTAAAAACCCTGGGTGAGGGTGAGGGTGGATATTCAGCTTCCCAGGGTGGCGGGAGGGGGCCGGGGGAGGTGGGATGGGACACAGTCTTTTGGTAGTGGGAATGGTGTTTATGTACACTCCTATTAATTTGTAGTCATATAAATCACTATTTAATTAATACAAGAGGGGAAAAGTTGATTGTATGTCTCAAACTTTTTAAAGGACAGACTGAGTCTTTTTAATACATAGGCTGAGTCTTTGATATGTTGACTTTCTCAAAAGCTGAGACCAGGGAGAACAGAAGCAACCGGTGGCACAACTATATACAAATAATGTCAAAGGACATAAATTATGGTGATGTTGTGTATGATACAGAAATTCCTAGCAAAGGGATTTTTCAAAGTTAACCCAATTATCAAATAATGTGATTATGACAATAACTATCTATTGGCTTCTTGAAACCTAAGACAGCAGGAACCTCACATTTCCACTATAGAGCCTGTATTTCTCCCAGTCCTGGAACCTTAGGGTGGGGCCCACTTTCCTGCATGCTTCTTTCAATTCATACCAAGTAATACTGCATCCGCCTATCCCAACCTAATCAACACAACGAGTGCCACCCCAGCATGCTTCACTTCTGACTGTGTCCAGAGTCTTCTGGTGTGGAATGACAACCCTTCAACTTCATTACTCGGGTGAGACCTTTCCTTTCATAGTATTCTCTAATTCCATTTCAGGCGGTTCACTTCCTAACAAAGTCCCAAAACCTAGATCTAGACCAGGTCAAGTGAGATAGAGCCTATGTTCACATGTATCCACAAACTAGGGCAAAATATATACCTGAAAGCAAAAGTACACAATAGTCTGCAGTGAGTACCCCCCAACACTTCATCTGCACTATTCCAACCTTTAGGTCCATGATTGCTCAACAATTTGTTTGGCTTTGTATATTGACTCTCTTTTTAGCCACCAGGTTCCAGATGCCAGCATGATGCCGACCAGACTTCTCTGGACAGATGACCAACCCCACCAATGTGTCCTGGAGCTCCGCTTCCCTAGAGCCCCACCCTACTAGGGAAAGAGAGAGGCAGACTGGGAGTATGGATAGACCTGTCAACACCCATGTTCAGCGAGTGGGGAAGCAATTACAGAAGCCAGACCTTCCACCTTCTGTATCCCACAATGACCTTGGGTCTATACTCCCAGAGGGATGGCGAATAGCAAAGCTATCAGGGGAGGGGATGGGATACGGAGATCTGGTGGTGGGAACTGTGTGGAGTTGAATCCCTTTTATCCTACGGTTTTGATAATGTCTCCTTTTTTAAATAAATAAAAAAAAAATTTAAGGCAGATAGAAAAACACTAATAAGAAACAAGGGGAGTAGCACTAATAAATCCAAGAGTTACTGAAGTAACAATCAAATACAAAACAGTTGTCAAAGGGAAAAAACTACAAAGCCAATTATCAAAGAGAAGAGAAAAAAGGAGGTTGATCTGTGCTAAGTGTTCTTATCATACTCATACTAGCAGTAGTGGTGGTGGTGGTAGTAAAAAAAATAAAGGGTAGGAGGAAAGTGTGGGGTATGACAGATATACTATGACATAGCGATAGTTCCATAGAAAACTACTTATCTCCAAATTTTCAAATTTTACACATTAAATTAAGAGCTTTTTATATTTTGTATGTCAACAAAGCAGTTTTAAAAGTAATAATACAGCTTTAAAAATCCCTTTTAAAACTCTTTCAGTACTAGTCATTGAAATTAAATTTAAAAATAGGGAACATTAAAACTAAAAGGCAGAAATTTTCTTTCATATGATTCAATTTTATGCCAAAACCATGAGAATTAACTGACTAACTTTTAGGAAAGAAAAAAAAGTAAGGTGGCTTATTATGAAAGAAATGCTTAAAAACCAACAACCTCACAACCATTTCATTTTTATACATTCCATTTCACTCAACTATAATTTGCAAGTCCTTTTATTTTAACAAATAATTTTAACAAATCTATGAAATAAATATTCATCAGGCCCCTTTGAAAGGTATAGAAAATAAAACTAGGAAAGGTCACGTTACCTTCCATGATCCTAGAGCTAGCAAGCAGCAATTCCTGTTCTCTGAAGTCATTCCCTAGAACAAGATGCATTCTCCCGACTCTTCCCTTCCCTCACAGGACAGATTTAAAATTATATGGATGTAAAAGAACAGAGCATGCAAAGAATGAAAACAGCTTAAATGTGCATCAGCAAATGACTGGATAAGGAAATTATAGGGTATATATATTCCATGAACTTGCAAAAACAAAGCAAAAAACAGAAGTAAACAAATTGCCTCTAAGAACTTTAGTGGTGGATGTGGTGTGGAATTACACCCTACAATCTTATACTCTTATACACCATAAATTTAAAAATGCCTTGACAAAACTTAATTAATTATATGAACTTTTGTTTCTTAATCTGTATCAAAGTAGATCTTAAATGCTTGATTTGTTTCTAATAAAGAAATTACCTGGGGCAGCGGGATAGTTTACCTCTGTAGCTTAACTTGGGGCACACTCTTTACTATGCATGAGGACCTGGGTTCAAATCCTCAGCAACATGGGGAAGCACCATGCACAACACCAGGGTGAGCTCCATAAACAGCAGAGTGGTGCTCTGTGTCTTTCTTCTCTGTCTCTCTCTGAAATTAAAATTTTTAAATGTTCACTGGGAGGGAGCTATGGCACACCTGGTTAAGTATACACAAAAATGTCCAATGTTCACTGGGAACAATGGAATCATGCATGCACAAGGCCCTCAAGTAAAATGTGTGTGTGTGTGTGTGTGTGTGTGTGTGTGTGTGTGTGTGTGTGTGTGTGTGTGTGTGTGTATGTGTGTGTCCAGAGTGATGAACATTATAAAAAGCAGATAAATAAGTAATTCTTAACTAGGTTGAATATGTGACTAATAGTCTTTTTTGCTTCAAGATTTTGGATGAGTATTTCCCCCACAATTTATACTATAAGTTCTTGGTTCAACTAAATGTTTTATCAAATTCTTCTTAAGTTACAGGAAGCAAACATTTCTAAATGCTGTCATTTCATTTCAAGTTAGCATAGCACTATGAAAGCAAAATGTATCCTGATACCACTGGAAGTAGGCTGATTTGGGCAGAATCAGGAAGGAAAGATTATCATGGGAAGTAGAGAGGCACATACCACATCGGTGACTTGAAGCAGACTTTATTCAGTCACTAACAAACATGTGTGGTACACCTATATGTGTCAGGCACTGTAAAGGGGCTAGGAAATATAACAGACCCAGATTTTACTTTCATGGAGCTTAGTGGTTAACTGGAAAGACATAGGTAGTAATGTAGAAACAGAAATTTATCTTTTATTATAAGAACCATCACAGCCAAGATACTTTTCTTTAACAAACTACCCACAAACTCACTTGTCCTCACATTTTCTACAAACTAACTATGGCTTGGCTAGACTAAGCTGAACTTCAGATTGCAGAGTTCACAGAGGACATAGTCCCTATGTGTTCACTGTACTCAGAATGAGCAGGTATCAAAAGCTCAAGAAAGGCAAACAGAACAATGTCTCCAAAGATGCAGCTTCAGAACTGGCATTCCCTCACTTTCACCTATATTTCACTGGCCTGATCAAGTCACATGACCATGTCCAATATCAACATCAGAGAAATGTACTCTGGAACAGAAACTGCAAAGCCATATGGCTAGAGAGATGGAAAAAAACTGGAAATATAATGGATCCTGTCATAGCCAAGAAAGATAGGTGATGCTATAAGAGTAAATAACAGAGATATTTGACCAAGGGAAGAAGTTCAAGATAAACTTTTCCACAAAAGTGCAACTGAAACTGAAATGTGAAATACATAGGAATGAATAAAATGAAAGAGGAGGTAAGAGATGTCTGAATAAAGAACCACATGTGCAAAGCTCCCATGGTTAAAGGAGACATGGCCACTCAGAGCATTTTTATTATAAGACTCATATGACAAGAGAGAGATGGGAGAGTAGAGAACACATAGTACAAGATGATCATCAAAAGGAGGTAGGAAGCCTATGTTCCTGTGAAGGAACTTGTCTTTATCTTAATAGAAGAAAGCCAATAAAAGAAACTAAGCAAGGAAGTATCAGATTTGCTTCTCTATAAGATCACTGTACAGAATAAAAAAAAAAAAAATGAGTGGATCAGTCAGCAGCTACTACAAAAGTCCATGTAAGAGATCATTATTCAAACTAAAATAGTTGCTGATGAAGATGGAAAGGAACAAATGTGGCTATGAGACACTGTATGAACCAAAAAAGTCTACCATTCTATCAAATTATTCTTGCTGACATCACTAACTACCTCCCTATCATGAAATCCAATAATTATTCCAGACCTCACCCTTTTTCTCCGCCATGCAGAATCTGACTCCACTCATCACTCACTCTTCATTAGATATTATTCCTTCCTAAAATATACATCATATACATATACATATACATATACATATACATATACATATACATATACATATACATATACATATACATATACATATACATATACATATACATATACATATACATATACATATACATATACATATACATATACATATACATATACGATATGTATTCGATGGAATATTACTCTGCAATTAAAAAAGATAATTGTAGCCTTTAGGAAAAAGTGGATGGAATTGAAGGTGATTATGCTCACTGTAGTAAGTAAGGAGGTGAGATTAAAGACAACTACTAGAAGATTTCACTCATTCATGGAATACAGGAGAAAGAGGAAGCAATGGCAACTGCCAAACAGTCTTCTAAGACTTTGAGAACTACAGAGGCTACCTGGCCCAGGGATGAAGGAGAGGGGCAGGAAAATTTTAGTGACAAATACAGGATGAAACTGTACAGTGTAATCTTATAATATTATAAACCATTATTAAATAATTAAGTTAAATGTGCCTTAAAATTAATTGTTCTTTCCTCAGTTTCTGGCAAATCACAAATCTAGTCTTCCTACGCTCCCTTTTGCTGCTATTTCATCTCAGTTCATCCCTTAAGTCCTCATACCTGAAATCAGTCTTATAAACACATATTATATTAACCTTACACACATGCACACACACACACACATATGCTTTAAATACTTCATTATACTGATACTTCCCTAGATCCATATAACCAACTGCCTACTGAACATTTCTATTTGATATCTTCATAGGTACCTCAAACTCAGTATGTCTGAAATTCACCCTCCCATCTCCTCCACCCTCAAAATCCTATCTCTCCTCAGTCATTGAGATCTAATATCCCCACAGCTAACTCATTTTTAACAGGTTACTTGGCAATACACTCTTACATGTATAAATTCAAACGGGTTGGGTGATATCTCCATACTTTATAAAAATGCACTACTTCCACTGAAATCCATTACACATTATTGACAAAATGGTCTTTCTGACTTTTACCCATTGCCATTTTATTTAAAGGGGGCAGACTACATTGAAGTAAAACCTAAAGTGTATGTTAATACACTTTTATAATGGATAGGATTTAATCAAAAACAGTAAATTCTTTCCAAGGTTACTAAAGAATATCCTTTTAAATGCAAAATGCTAAGTAATTAAGTTGAAACAGAAGACCTCTTTAGTTTAGTCAATTAAATATAGTAATACAAAAAGAGATAAAGCTAAGCAACTATCAAGGGAAACCCAATAGAATCAAATATTAAAACTAAAGAAGTTAAAGAATGGAGATTCTCTGTTGACAAGCAAAAATATTACCTCCTTGAATCTTCAATCTCTTGGTTATTAACAGCAGACAATGCCACATCAGTCACCAAGCCTGAACCAAGGACCTTTTGCCTGAGGTTAGATTTCCAAAGCATCCACTCAGCACTTTCAGTCTCTTAAATATGATGTTCCCTTGGCTATTTTTCTCCACCTGACTCAGAGCACGTTGCAATCTTGGGAGAGAGCTGCTTTTTCCCAAGGTGAAAGACAGCTCTAAGTGGGATACAGACTGCACAGAAGCTCCTGTCCTTTGGCCCTTCTGAGCGACAGTATAAAATCTGGTAGAGGGAAGGAGAGGTGCGAGGGGGGCTTGGGGGGGAGGGTTGACAATCCATTTTGTAAATGGAGCATGGCTAGAAACCAGAGAACTGGGAAAGTGGGAAATGAGGCCCACGGTAGACAGTGCTTCTGAGGTGGCCACAGTAGAGGGTATCTGTCTCCTTTGCAGCATATGAAAGGGGCCAGCCTAGGTAAGAGAAGTCATTAGAAAAGGAATTGCGATTACTACAGATATGACAAGAAGACCTGCAAGACAGGGAGTTCTGTCAAATCCCATAATTTTTGCAAATAAGCAGTAGGCCCTGGGTTACAGAAGTCCTCCTTCATGAATTATACAGGTAGTCATGCACTGTACACTCTGGGCTTTGCTTAATCAGAAGAATCACTAGTAGGGGAAGCAACAAGACCTCAGAAGTTATATAAGCCTCATTTCCCACAAACAACAGAAGCAGATATTCAGCCTTCTTGTCAACATGAGAACTTGGTTTAAGTGTTCCTGAAGACATACAGACAAGAAAATAAAAATAAAAATAAAAATCTGGGAAGTCATGTTTAGGATTATGGAGAACTATATAAAACTGGATGTTCAGATTTTTGCCTTAAACATGTAGGTGTGTCAGAGGTGGAGTTAAGGACTTTCCTAGAGAAGAAATATGGGATGAATTGTGATTTGTGTTGAAATCCTAACTCCTATTATCTGAGTGGAACTGGTTATATTTGGAGAGAAGATAAGGTCTTTCAAGAGGTAATCAAGTTAAAATGAAGTCATCAAGGTAGACCCTAAACCTCTCCTTGGGGTGTCCTTTTCCTTGGAAGAAGAGTTTAGAAATAACAGAGACACACAGGGGAAGAGACCATGTGAGGACACAGACAGAAGATTGAAAGCCAAGGAGAGAGGCCTCAGGAGAAATCAACCCTGCCAACACCTTGATCTTGGACTTGCAGCCTCGAAATTTGTGGGAAAATAAATTTGTTGTTTAAGCCTCTCCATCTGTGGTATTTTGTCAAAGCAGCCCTAGCAGACTAACAGAAAGGACAACAAAATACCGAGAGTTGAGAAAACACAAAGTACATTCAATCTGGTGAAGGGGAGCAAAAATTTGTCACCCCAAAATAAATCTTCAGTAAAAGGTAATTTATGGGAGAAGCCTTGAAGGCAGAATGAAGATTACCTCTGAAAAAGATGTTTCATGTAAACTATTCACAAAATGTTGTCTCTCTGAAGACAAAAATCTTATTCCCAAGGAGAACTTAAATCTGGAAACCTTATAGTGTTGTTCCTGATAACCTCCCCAACAGACCTCTCTCTTCTCAGTGTCCATTGCTTTAAGCTAAGTTATTTAAACATGGCTTCTGAACAACCTGGGTGAGTTATTCAGCTTTTCTGGGTCTCTCCCATGTATACAATATGTACACATTTTATTAATAAAATTTCCCCTTTTCTCATCAATGTGCCTGATGTGTATTTGTCCAGCCTCTGAGCTGTCCAAAGAAACACAGGATATATACATACATACATATATGCCACCAGGGTTACCCCTGGGGTTTGGTGCCTGCACAGCAACTCCACTGTTCCTGTGGCCTTTTTTCTTCTTTTTTCTTAGAAATAAGGAGAGAGGGAGAGTGGGAAAGAGACACCTGCAGCACTGTTCCACTATGCTTGAAGCTTCGCCACTGCAGGTGGAGTCAGGAGTGTGAGGATAGTGGTCTTGAATTACACATGGTAATATGTGTACTCTACTGGGTGCACCAGTGCATGGCCTCGGATATAAGATAATTTCTTTTGCACCCCAACACACACACACACACACACACACACATCAAAACTCAGGAAGAGAGGAATTAGAAAAGTTACTGGTAGCCTAAGATTCCATAAACACTAGTTTCAAGCAGGGGAATGATTTGGATCAGCCCATTCCTCTAGACAATCCCTGCAGTGTTGACAGGTTTAGAGGGCAGGCAGAGAAACAAGTACTTTAGAAAATTTTATGGGTATGAAAACATGAACTTAGACTTGAACCTGGGATATTGGACAAACAGTATTACCAATACCTGACAAGGAGACAACAAACTTGGGGTGGAATCATATGAAATTCTCTTTGGATGAACTGTTTGTACATATTTAGGGTAAAAAGGGAGGTGAGACTCTAACCCCTTATCCTGAGCAAGGGCTAATGATAGCCACACCTCCTTGCTGACATGGATACACATATTTGCTAACTCTACTCCCAAGTTCATAAGTAGTAGTTTGTTTTTTAAACCCACCTAATCCAATGATACTATAAATAACCAATATAACCTTACAGCTAAGAAATCCAGGGATTGTGTCTTCAGTAAGACAGAGCACATTACTTTAAATGTAGATCCATTAACTCTATCATAAATACTGGCCTCCCATTCCCATTCTAGTGGCCAGCTTACAGAACTTTGGATGAAGATGTCAGAATATTCTCATGTTTGCAAATTGTGAAAGTTCAAGCAAGAGTCAAACCATGTGGGAAAAGAAATGGGGTGGGGATGTGGAAGGTTGTTCTTTAAATATTGTGGTCTTGAACCACTTAAGAAAAACAATCAAAAATCACTTTCAATGCCCACACCTTCTTTCAGCAAGGTGTGGGGGGGGAGCATTTAAAAGCACTGCCTGTTGGGGCAGGGGGGAGGATTGTGTAAATCATTTTATTTCGTGCTCCATCATTTACTCAACACAGGTTTTTAGTGACACCTCATGATTATGTTTAATTTTAAGCCAGCAAGAAAACTATGTACCCTATTGTCAGAAAAAGTTCCATTTCCATCCAAGCCTAATGAGTGACTATTGTAATGTAAAACCCTTGGATTTAAATAACACAAGTGGATTCCATTATGAGAAGAAAGGTTTACAATTTGGAGAGTTTTTACTTCCAAGGAGCCCAGGTACCAACTAAGAATTAGCTGAAACAATGAGCTTCAATAATCAACTCTAGCTGGTTTCTTTAGGGAAAAAACTAGTTTACTTGCCTAAGGATCAAGAGTCCATGATCCAGTCACTTTCAGGAGACAGTCCCAGGTTCTCAAAATGAGCATTAGTTAGAAAAACTGCAGTAGATGGGCCAAAAGCAGTGGACATCTGTTTGAGCTAACACATTACCATGCACAAAGACCAAGGTTCAAGCCCCCAGTCCAGTCCATATCTCTAGAGGAAAAGCTTCACTAGGTGTGAAGCAGCCTTAAAGGTGGCCCTTCCCCAACTCTCATCCTTTCTTACAGCTGAGTCATATTCCTTTATGCATCTATACTATATCTTCTTTTTTTAAAAAAAATTTATTTTATTTATTCCCTTTTGTTGCCCTTGTTGTTTTATTGTTGTAGTTATTATTGTTGTTGTCGTTGTTGGATAGGACAGAGAGAAATGGAGAGAGGAGGGGAAGACAGAGAGGAGGAGAGAAAGATAAGACACATGCAGACCTGCTTCACCACCTGTGAAGCGACTCCCCTGCAGGTGGGGAGCCGGGGTTCAAACCGGGATCCTTATGCCGGTCGGTCCTTGTGCTTTGCACCACCTGAGCTTAACCTGCTGCGCTACAGCCCGATTCCCTATACTATATCTTCTTTAACCATTCCTTTCTGGTTGAACATGAGGGTTGTTTCCAAGTCTTAATTACTGTTTGAAGTATTGTGATTGTACAAGGGTGTGCACATATCAATAGGCCTTTTATTAACATGATTTTGTGACAAGTTATGTGATAAAGATCAAATAACTACTTTTTGCTTTCAGTGAGCACATTTCTGGTGGAATTTAGCCATGAAGTAGCACTTGTCCTGCAGTGTGATTCATACTACCAAATGTTATGGCAAGACAGACTATCAAGAATAATTTCCTAATCCCAGAAGATAGTATAATGGTTATTCAAACAATTCTTATGCCTCAGGCTCTGAGGTCCAAAATTCACCCACCAGTACCACCATAAACAAAAGTTGAGCAATGCTCTAGATAAAGAAGGGGGGGAAAGAGAAGGGAAGAGGGAGGGCAGGAGGGAATGAGAGGAGGAAAAAGGGGGGGAGGTGGTGAGAGAGGGAAGGGAAAGAAAAGAGAGGGGAGAAGTAAAAGAGAAAGAGAGAAGAATGAAAAGGAGAAGGAAAGGAAAAAGAGGAGGAGAAGGAAGAAAAGAAGAAAGAGGAGGAAAAGGAGGAGGGACAGGAAGAAGAAAAGGAGGAGGAAAAGGAAATGCAACTGCTGGAGATCTTGAAAGTTGTACCCTGAAAGCATGTTTTAGCAGTCTTATATTCCTGTTGAAGTCACCAGTCCCCATTAAATCTGAAGCAATATCAAGCAAAATGATATAACAATTAGGCAGTATAACATGCCAAAATCTGACAGAGTTATTGCAGCAAGTCTGTCCAATACAAAAGCAAAATTTAAAAAGCCAGAACATATATCCTGCTCCCTTTTGATAGCTCATCCTGCCACCAGATTTCCCTACTTTGATCATAGGAAAGCATTTCAAAGGAGCTCTGGCTCAAGAATCATCTGACCAGTAAGGAGAGATGGCAGTACATGGGGAAGACAGCACTGTGAGCACACACTTCAAATTATATTACATAGAACACAGATGCAAAGAACTATTCTCCTGATGAATCTGAAACTCACTGAGGTATAGCCCGAGAACTTTCCTTTTTTGTTTTTACAATTTTTTTTTTTGCCTCTAGGGTTATCACCAGCACTCAGTATTTGCATGCCAAATCCATGGCTCTAGTAGCCATCCCCCACCCTTTAGCTTGATAGGACAGAAAGAACTTGATGGAGAAGAGATGGAGAGGGAGAGAGAGAGAGAGAGAGAGATACCTCCAGCATTGCTTCACTATTCATTAAGCTTCCCCCTGTGGTAGGGACTGGGTTTAAACTTGGGTCCTTGCACATAGTAATAGTGTGTGTGCTCAATGGAGTGTCCCACCTCCTGGTACTAAGAATTTTCATTTCTTTTTATTATTATTTTAATTATCTTTATTTATTATTGGATAGAGATAGCAAGAATTTGGGGGTGGTGATAAAGAAGGAGAGAGGTAGACAGATACCTGTAGCCCTGCTTCACCACTGGTGAAGCTTTCTCCCTGTAGGTGGGGACAAGGGCCTCAAACCCAGACCTTGCACATTGTAATATGTGCACTCAACCTGGTGCACCACCACTGGGCCCCAGAATTTACATTTCTTTTTTTTTTTTAATTTTTATTTATAAAAAGGAAACACTGACAAAAAAACCATAGGATAAGAGGAGTATAACTCTACACAATTCCCACCACCACAACCCCATATCCCATCCCCTCCCCTAATAGCTTTCCTATTCTTTATCCCTCTGGAAGTATGGACCAAGGGACATTATGGGGTGCAGAAGGTGGAACATCTGGCTTCTGTAATTGCTTCCCCACTGAACATGAGCATTTCTAAGAAACTTCTAGGGCCTGGAGGATGGGTCATCCAGCAGAGCACTCACTTTACCATGTGAGAAGACCTGGGTTCAAGTCCCTTTTCATTACATGGAAACATCTTACATGGCAGGAGGCTTCATGAGCAGTAGAGAAGTGCGATAGTACCCTCTCTTCCTTTATCTTCAAAGAAAAAAGCCTGCGGGGAGCAGGGGACTCATATAGGTAAGGAGGCCTAGCACCCCAAAAACACTGATGTAAAAATGAACAAAAAAATATCTTGGTGATTCTGAGGGTCCCAGAATGCATGTCAAGAGCCACTGCTATAAAGGACAGTTTCCTTGGTCCCTACTGGAATGATGGTCTTGAGGACACAATTACAATAGCACCTGTAACACCTACAGGTCAGTTGCCATAAATTGGACTGTGCTAACAGCCTACAAGCATCATCTTGTTTAAATCTCACGACCAGCATTCCACAGATGAGAAAAATGAGTCATAACATGTTAAATAACAGCAAATATTAGGACTGAGACTTGAGCCCAGGAGAACCAGTCTTAATTCCCAACTTCTCTGCAGGTGTACTGACAACTTCATCTACAAACGTGACCTGCTGAGCAACTAACTATATGGAGATTACAATGCAAGATAGATATGAGAGGCCCTGAGAAATTCTTTTTAAAAAAAATTGTTTGATCTTGGAAACCCAGTCTTCGGGGTCAGATGGTAGCACAGCGGCTTAAGCACATGTGGCGCAGAGCACAAGGACCCTGGCTCCCCACCTGCAGGGGAGTTGCTTCACAGGCGGTGAAGCAGGTCTGCAGGTGTCTATCTTTCTCTCTCCCTCTCTGTCTTCCCCTCCTCTCTCCATTTCTCTCTGCCCTATCCAACAACGACATCAACAATAATAACTACAACAATAAAACAATAAGGGCAACAAAAGGGAAAATAAATAATAATAATAATAAAAAAGAAACCCAGTCTTTCCAAACACACTTAGTTTGAGTAACACTATTCCCTTTTAGTTTAAGGCCCATCTCCAGTATTCTATGAACTCTCCAGCATTTCATTCTCTCATTGCACAGCACTTAGAACCTCTTCAGCTTTCTTGCTTCTATCAGCTCATATTACATTGGCCCCTGCAGAAAAGTTCCAAGTTTGGCTTCACTTTGGGTATAAGCCCCTGATAGTCCCTACTTTGGTGTCTGGCTATGAGTATTTCCCACTTGGTAAACTCCTCCCATTAGAATCCAACTTTGGTTTATAATCAGTCTCTTTTCTCTAGCCAGGAACTGAGCAAAAGGAAAGTACACCAGAGTTTCCTAAGATTCACAAATAGTCTGGTTGTAAGACGCTGTTTGGAACCATCATGGGAGAAGCAAGAGGACAAGCTCCAGATCAAGCTCCATGTCAGGGAAACCTGACCTAACGGCCAAAGTTAAAGGGGACCAGTACAGACCATGGTCCCTGTACTCTAAACTCCCACACTCAGTTCTAGTTATATCCATCCCCTCACATTATTAAGACCTCAGCAAGAGGAGGAAACAGAGACAGAGACAAGGAACAGATGTGGGGAGGTTGCTCTTGTCCAGGGCAGAAGCCTTCTTCAAGATGTGTTCCCCTCTTCTCTACCTTTCATCAATGCCTGACTCTCACCCAACTGCAGAGTTCACTGTTTGAAAGTAAAAAACAAATACCATATGCATAACTGACTGAAATTTTCCCTCCTGACTCTGCAGAGCACAGAAGGAATTTTCACCCTCACAAAAGAAATTGTTGAATAATTCAATGCAACATTTCATGAGCATCTAGTATGTGCCTTACATTTTATATCAATCACTAAGGGAAATGGATATGAAGTCCAAAAAAAAGATCACTGGCATTCAAGAGTTCTTTCACTTACATGACACTCATTTTTTCTCACCTTATCTGGAATAACATTAACTCCCTCCTCACTAGGAATAACGAATCCCACCCCCAAGTGTTGTTTTGAGGATAAAATGAGACAAGAATGGAAGAGTGCCAGATTTAGGACTGTGAGATCCTCTTGCCTCCTTTACCCAATGGATTTCATATGACAGCATGTAATTTGGTATCAAATTGGAAAGGGTGGGGTTTCAAGAAGAAATCAACTATGGCAAAGGGACCTGAAAACTACAGATGTCAATGTTTCCTTTTTATAACTAAAAAATTAAAAAAAAAAAAAAAAAAGGAAGGAAGGAAGGAAGAAAACTACAGATGCTGAGCCAAAGTCTGAAGGTGGGGCAGAGTTAAAGAAGACCTGGGGAGGGAGGGTAAATAACTAAGCAGACACTAGAGAAATCCAGTTTCCAGTAAAAAAAATAATAATAACCTATTTAGGACTAGGAAATAAAGCTGGTATGTTGCTGGGAGTGAAAGGACTATCCTAGCAAGATGATTTGGGCTCTCCCTGAAAAAGAAGTTAGAGGTTTCTAAAAAACCCACAAGGAAGACTGCCTTGAGCAAAAAGTTCAGGGACAAGAAACCAAGCTCTACTACCATAAATCTTCAATGACCAAGGACAATATCTATCCCCGACCAACCTGGGAACCTCCTCCTCCACAAGGCCCAATCTATGCTGGCCAAACTGCTCTTTTAGGCACAGAGCATGAAGAGGGCAGTATCAGAACATTCCTCTCAATTATCCAACATCAAAGAAATTGGAAATAAACAATGAATGTTTCAGGGACTGATTTACATTAGAGTACATCAATGCTGGGAGAAAAATCATGTAGTCATTTAAAAAGATTATCATGAATACTACAGAAACACAGAAAATTGCTTTTGACATGTTAAGTGAAAAGTAGCAGAACTCAAAACAATATGTATACCATTATCAAGAATATGGTGCAGTCGAGGAACAGACAGAACCAAATTCTTTTTTTTTTTTAATTTTTTTAAATATTTATTTTATTTATTTATTCCCTTTTGTTGCCCTTGTTTTTTTTTATTGTTGTAGTTATTATTGTTGTTGTCGTTGTTGGATAGGACAGAGAGAAATGGAGAGAGGAGGGGAAGACAGAGAGGAGGAGAGAAAGATAGACACCTGCAGACCTGCTTCACCGCCTGTGAAGTGACTGCCCTGCAGGAGGGGAGCCGGGGTTCGAACCGGGATCTTTATGCTGATCCTTGTGCTTTGCGCCACCTGTGCTTAACCCGCTGCGCTACAGCCCAACTCCCAGAACCAAATTCTAATACTGACTGCAGCATACAAGCTGTAAGACCACAGGCAAGCTTTTACCTCTGTTTCTATGAAGATAAAAGGGAGATAATAAAAACAATCTTACAGAGTTGCTAAAAGTTTTCAAATACCTGGCACAGAGATGCTATTTAACTTCTTCCATTCCCAAAATGTTTGATGAGTGAGTCATAGCTCTTCAGATAAAATTAAGGTTTCTTATTTTCAAAGGGAAATTTGTTTCAAACACAGAAGTTGAGCTTCCTGAACACAGGAACTGTGTCTTACTTGCTGGTAGGATAATGAAAGTGGTCTATTATTATCACTCTCTATAGTTGTAAAGGAATGGAGGGGGAAGGTAGTTGGGAAATGTTTATCTCTAGCAGACACCAAGAACATGACTATGATCTGGCTATTTCTTCTCTCGGCAGTCAACATGTTGCTCAAGATAGAATGTCAAGGAGTTTCAGCCTATCTGGGAGATCACCAGCATCTCTGCACCACAGATGCTAGGTCAGAGCTATACAACAGGAAGACCCAAAACTTTGAAGGCTTCCTAGGACTGTACTGAATCTTCCTAAGGATACAAAATCTAGGTCACTCAGTATTGCCCAAAGATCTCCTAAAAATCACCCAGGAAGTGGTTGGTCTTTTTCTTAATGTAACTTACCCAACCTCACATGTTCAGAGTGGTGCTCACACTAAGGGCATCTACAAGGAAGGATCTACTTTGCAGAGACACTGTGTGTCAAGCAGGCCATGTTAGCACAGGGAAAAAATAACAGCACACACCAGGCAGGTACATACCATACAACAGTTGGCCAACCAACTACCTGAAACACCACTCCCACTAGTATCTCTGGGGGATACCTGGAAATTCTTCTAATGGCTGAAACTCCTTCATAGTGTTTCTTTCAGCTGTAAGTTTTGATATTTAACTGCAATGCAAATATATGTAAGATAATTAAAGCCCATTTCCACAACTTGAACCTGAATATAAAAGGATTCCTGAACAGGTGCTCGGATTGATTTTGATCATAGCAAAAGAAAAGCTGAAAGATACTAAAGTTGTTATGCAAAAAGGGCAATGTCATTAAAGGAGAAGGATGCATGGAAGAATCAAGAGTATGGAGCAAATAAAGATCAACCTTTTAGACCTCAACATGTTGCTGAAATCCAGTTGTTAGCTTGCAGGTATTGAGCCATTGTACAACAAAGACAATGAAACTCCTTGGAAAGTAACACCAGGCACTGAGTTTTGTTAAGACTCAAAATACAGTCTAAAGAACATGAGTCCCAGTCCCAGAAAACTGTGTGATCATATATGTCTGGTGCCAGATCTCTTACCCTATTGTCAGTCTCCAGGGTTGTCCTATGAACAAGCATAGTAAAAATCCTCACCTCCTAATCAAAAGTCCAACGTTGATATGCACTTCCAAGAAAGGAAAAATGTCACTGCCCCCCCACCAGCATCATTCTCCATTTCCTAACACTTGAACACACTGGGGGCACAAGCCCCCAAAACACACATATAAGGAACAACCAGCACAATACCTACATTCTCATCTTAACAGAGAGGAAGCTAAGAACAATTCTGGGGAATAAAGTCACCAGAAAGGGCTCAAGGGAGGGGCAAGGGAGAGTCAGGACACTGAGCGTTCTCGGTTCAGGCTAGACTCAAACTCTGTGAACCCCTTTACAGTAAGGCTCTAGAAGTTGCCAAGGTCTTTGGTTGGAATGAGAAAAGGGGAGTATGGGAAGAGTTAAGTCAAATAACTACAGGCATTTCAATTGATGATGCTCCCCCAGTGACTCACTGTTTCTTTATTGCAACATGCTCTCTATAAAAGCCATTTTCCTCTAGCAGGATCTGCTTGGGCAACATGTGATGTCATCATAAATCATCTCTCTTTCTCTCTTCCCCTTTAAAATGTCAGCAGATTTCTTGGAGTTTCAAAAAAGCCAAGAGAGCCAGCACCATCTCCCAGTTTTGGCAGGGAAACACGCTTTTTTTCCCAAGACGTCTGTCTTCACTTTTTCCCCTTGCTCTCCCATAGGAGCCCTGCAGAGATAAAGCCTTGAAGAGTACAAAAAGTCACAGAAAGCATTTATGAAAAAAACTTTCCTTTCTACCCTTTCCAAATGCAGGCTCTTTCTCTTGCTCCCTTTTTTCCTCTCATCCTATTTTGGTGTACTTCCAGGGGAAGTGAATGTATAGTGAGCACTTTTAAACAAGGTCTAATACAATCCATGCCTCCCAGACACGGATGCCATTAATCAGAACGAAGTCTTTGTGTGAAAGAGGCCACAGGCTGGATGAGTGCCATGAACCAATAATGCAGACAGGCCCCTACCTTCCCACCCCAATCCTGCAGAGGCTTGGCATTCATTCTTTCCACCATAACCCCATTCCCAACACCTTGTGCCCAACATTCTCCAAAAGACCTGTAAAACTCATCTACTACTAGAAAGGGAAAAAGTTTCTTTTCATTCCAAGTTCATTGGATCAAAGAAAATAATTATCATTTCAACTGCAGAAGCTTTAAATCACAAGGGAAATCCAACTCAACTCTATGCCATAGAGCTTGCAGGACCAGAAATAAAGGAAGTATTTTGCTGGCCAAGGTGTTCTTGGTCACAATGTATAAAGAAAATCTAACTTTTAGAAACCCTCTTTCTGGAAACAGCTCTGTAGGCAGCTTATGGCTACCCTATCACCTACATGCAATGATCACACAGTAATGAAGACAGTACTGGATTCCTAATGGTCCCTTTCTTACATGCTTGGGCCACAGACATCCTTCTCCATAGAATCCAATTAACTAGATCTCTTGGCCTAAAAAGAAAACTGGGAGCAAAGAAACTTATGTGAAGTCCTTTGGGAATATTATGAATGGACATAAGTATTCTTCTATCCAGCCCTAAAAGCAAATTCTCATGCCTAGTCCAAAATGTCTGATATTCCTCAGTATGGATCCATTTGGGTTAATCTCTGAAAACATGAAGACATTCTTTGGGGCTGGGGCCTATACTGCAATGAGTTATTTATATCTACATATGAATAAGTGGCAAGTATCTTGGTAAGAAGAAAGAAGATGGGAGTTGGACGGTAGTGCAGCGAGCGGGTTAAGCGCACGTGGTGCAAAGCACAAGGACGGGTATAAGAATCCCAGTTCAACCCCTGGCTCCCCACCTGCAAGAGAATCACTTCACAGGCAGTGAAGCAGGTCTGCAGGTGTCTATCTTTCTCTCCCCCTCTCTGTCTTCCCCTCTTCTCTCCATTTCTCTCTCTGTCCTATACAATAACAACATCAATAACAACAACAATAATAACTAAAACAATAAGGGCAACAAAAGGAAAAATAAATAAATAAATAAAAATGTTCAAAAAAAAAGAAGAAGAAGATATGCAACCGTATGGCAATAAGTAATCAGGGACAGGTGAAGAACTGGTTCCCTCTCTATGTGGCATAGGGCTGCCTCTAGTCCCCACAATTTATCCAAACACAAGTGTAAGGTCCATCCCATCACACACTTGACAGAATGTGCTTGTACTTACTTTCTCCATTTTCTCAATACCCTAACTTAATCATAGTTCCTTCTATACGGAAAGAAAGCCAGAGGTAGGGGAAATTTAGGAGGAGTGGAAAAGAAAAATAAATGATATACAGACTATATGCAGCAGATGTCTTTGTTCCATTTACCAGATTATAGTTCAAGCACTTAAACAACACCTGACATAACTTAAACACTCAATATAGTCAGGTGTTATTTAGCCATTGAGTCATGTTCTGAGAAAATGTGTTGCTAGATGATTTCATCACTGCCAACTTTGTAGAGTGTAATTACACCTTAATCGTAGAGCCTACTGTATACTCAGGCTATATACAGGAACCAACGTCATAATATATGTGGTCCACTGTTATTGACCGAAGTGCAGAATATAGCTGTTAAGTATCTGCTGAATAGAGATTACTAGAGAAATCCAAGCAAAGCAGAAGCAAGTAAGCTGTTTGTAAGATCTGTGAGAACCGTGGTGGTTATCCTTGGAAGGTGGAGATGCAGAATTTGGTGGGTGTGGTATGGAACTATATATTGTAATTTTACAGTCTTGTAACAAATGATTAACAACAAAATTAATAATATATATATATATATTATTATATATATAATCTCTTATATATATATAAGAGATTACTACGGATCAAATATTGTGCTGGTCAAGAAATGGTGAGGAAGTCACCCACTAGGACATGCTAAATGTTGGCTCCAGCTATTTTAAACTTCCCTGCTGCTGTTCATACGACCTCATCTTCTAGGAATGCCTTCCCTCATCCTCCCAAATAGCTTATCCCGCTCAACTCAGACATGCTATAGTCCAGAAAGTTTTCTACCACTTCCATGATGGGTTGGATTCTACATCATTACCCTGTACACCTCTCACAATTTCATCACCTCACTATGGGCATTAGTCAGCAGAGTCAGCAATCTCTGCATCTGTCTCCTCTGTGGAGATAACAGTTCACTTGGTATGTTCAAAGCCTAGCACATCACCACGTGCATAGTAAGTATCTGGTAACTTTTTGAAAAAATTGAGCAACTGGAAAAAAAATTACCAATCAAAAATCATTATTAAATTTTTGTTATTTATTGGTTTGATGCTGGTCTTCCCATTTTGGAGAAGATTTTTTTCAAGAGAGAACTATATAAGAGTCAGCCAAAAGTTAAAAAGAAGAGTGAGGGGCTAGAAATGGGAGAGGTCTGTGTCAAATACAAGAAAATTTAATTCAGCAAGGGGTGTGCACTTTTTGTGATGAAAGAATCTTCTGGAATCTGTACAAAGGGTTAGGACACACCACTTGAGATGGAAAATACTGGGGAGAGGGTAGGAGATAATCTCACATAGAGGAGACAATTCAACCACTCTCATCTTCAAGAAGAAAGAAATCTCAGATTTTATCAGTTGCGGATCCTATCTAGTAGACCAGAGTAGTTTGGGATGATTTCAGTGGATAAAAAATTGAAACTGTGGATGAAAATGTGTTGATAAGGGGGCTGGGCGGTGGTGCACCAGGTTAAGTGCCCAGAGTACAAAGCATAAGGACCCAAGCAAGGAACCGGTTTGAGCCCCTGGCTCCCACCTGCAGGGGGTCGCTTCACAAGCAGTGAAGCAGGCCTGCCGGTGTCTCTCTGTCTCTCTCCCTCTCTATCTCCCCCTTACCTCTCAACTTCCCTCTATCCTACCAAAAAATAAATAAATAAAAAATGGCCACAGGAGCAGTGGGATTCATAGTGCAGACACCAAGCACCAACAATAACCCTGAAGGCAAAAAAAAAAAAAAAAATGTGTTGACAAGTGCTACATAGCTAAGGGCTAAAACAATATCATCAACTCCCATAGCACCCACAAAACAAAAACAAACAAAAAACAGGAAGCTATTAATGGAACTTGTCAAGTCAAAGGAAAAAAACAGATATGTACCATTATTCTCCACAGATTCAAGCAAGACCCCAATTCTACCCTAGAACTGTTAGTGCCATCCTTATAGACTGAGAGAAAATTTAAAAAGGACAGGGGGTGGTCTGGGAGGTGGCGCTCTGAATAGGGCATTGGACTCTAAAGCATGAGGTCCTGAGTTCAATCCCCAGCAACACATGTACTAGAGTGATGTCTGGTTCTTTCTCTCTCCTATCATTTCTCATGAATAAATAAATAAAACTTTTAAAAAACAATCATACTCTCAGGTCCCACCCCAGACTTGCTAAATGAGAATCTAGATTTAAAAAAAAAAAAAGGACAGGGGAAAATATTTTTTAGAAAATAAAACAAGAGCTGGGGAGATAGCATAATGGTTATGCAAAAGACTTTCACACCTGAGGCTCTGAGGTCTCAGATTTAATCCCTAACACATCCATAAACCAGAGTTGAACGATGCTCTGGTGTCTCTCTCTTTTTCTCACTCTCTCTCATTCTCTCTCTCTGTATCTCTCTCATTAAAGCAAATAAATAAAATATTTTAAAAGAAAGAAAAATCTACCTTATCATAAAATAAAAAGGAGAGTAAAAAGAATCCCTCCCCAAATAAAACCAAATACATAAGGTAACTGTCTTTCCAAATCCTGCTGTCAAATACCTTATTACTACCTTTTACAATCTTCCAGCCTCACTTCTGGAGAGTTTCAAAGTCACCACCAACCAACCCTTTCCAATGCACAATGGCATTTAATAATTGCTATGGTTCTCGCCTGGGAAGCCAGGCAAGCACCCACAATTCATTACACGTGTGACCTTTCAAGCCCTCAGTCCCCAAATGATTTTCACTCACTTTAATCTGACTCCGATTCAAAACAGATCTGCTGTCAGCAGCCTGAATTCTGTAGCCCCATAGATGGGCAGTGCCTACGGCTAATCTTTTAGTGCCTTAATCATAAAATGCTGCACTTCTCCAGCTGTTTTCACCCAAACAGCCAGAAAAGGGGGTGTGCGTGGTGTGAGAAAAGATGAATTATGAACTCCAAAGTAGTATTTCATTAAGCAAGATTGTACGCTAAAACTTTAACGGTGCTCTCTGCAATTGAAAGGTCATTTTATAAAAGTCCACAAACTTGAAGAATTCTGAATTTCCACAGCTGCAGTGGAGTTCATCACCATGTGTCAGACTGATGGGGGAGAGGGGGAGAGCATGAAAGCAATGGTCAGCATAAAATATTTTTAAACCTTGGCCACTTTAGGTTTTGCAACGTGATGCCAAGCACATTCAACAGGTCTACAAATAACACTGCATTAGCCTAAATTTAGTAGGTGTTAATTGAAATCAGAGCTGCAGTCATTACCACCGACATGTTTCTAAATACTACCCAATAAATTTTTGTCTGTTTTAGATTCTCTGTGACAGCTGGCAATGAAAAATTAAGAGCAGGCATGTAAAATGGTCTTCTTATGTACCTAGTCCTATAGTATGTGTACAAAAAGGTGTCTGTGCATGGATCTGGCCTATGTCTGCACACACAGACATATGTATGGATAAACACAAGATAGATGTGCATGCCTTGCCCATTTTTAGAAGGCAAACAGAGAGAGATGTGCAGAATACACACAAGCGCTGCACTCAGGCAACTTCCTTTTTTCCAAATACTGCTCCACAGGAAGCAAAGTGGGGCTCCTTTAACATGACAAAAACACTTGAGTTCATTGTAAAAGGGGTTCTTGGTGCAATGCACATATCTTTTTTTTACTGAAGGGTCATTTCCTTTCACTTCTCTGGCTTGCCTTACTCTCTCTTCAGGAAAATCTTGTATCAATTTTAAAAAATAATTAAAATTCCCTCCAGAACAGAACACTTATGGGCCAGTCAGGGAAAGATCTGCAATATACAGAATTTGACAGGAAGAAGGAAGGAGCCAAGACAAAGGAGGGAAAATTGAAGAACCATCAACTCTCCTTAGCAACTTCAGAAAAATACCAGATTCATAAAAGTTTAGTTTAAATAAAAGAAAACAGGTAGTATGGTCTGAGTTCTAGGTGACTTTTTTAAAATCCTGGCTAAAGTGAAAAAAGGGGAGGCAAGAGTCTGGCCTTGAAGCTCCACATATTTTACCCTTCCTTGATCCTTTTAAGGTAATTTGAGGACTTCCCCAGATCCCAATAGAATAGCCTAACTTTGCGGGGGGGGGGGGGGGGGGGGGGTCTATTCCATCTGAAAATAAATGTTGCAGTCAGCTTGCACACAGCCAGTCAGGAGGAACCTTGGAGGCAAATACGTTTACCAAAGACTAAAGACACCAAAGGACTATGTTTTGGTCCCAGCAGCAGATTCTCATGCAACTTTTCCCACTACCTATGCCCCATGGACAAGATTACTCAAATGAGTACTAGCTAAAGAGCCTTAGTGTTCCATTTAATCTCTTTCCATCCCCTCACACATACACATACACACGTCCCTAAACATGTACCTATCAAGTATGCTTACATTTGACACACAAATAGTATAAACTCAAGTTTGTCACACACCTATCCCCAAGACACCACCAAGCATAGACAGAAACACACATTCTGACAATATACATGAAGTTCAGTATGTGCCCTGCCTCATCCTCACAGCAATAGTATGTGCTCAGTTTGTGTACAAATACCCACAATGATAACCCTTCAGAAAAGGCATAATACCTTGGACTAGGAGAGGGCTGTTACATGGCACACAAAGCTAGAGAAAACTTATCCATCTAGGCCTCCTCTGAAGAAGCTGGAAATATTTCTACAAAATAAGTAACTTCTTGATTTAGAAATCATTCTCGGGGGGCCTGGTGATGGTGCACCTAGTTGAGTGCGCACATTACAATGCACAAGGACTCGGATTTGAGCCACTGGTCCCCATCTGCAGGGGGAAAGTTCTGTGAGTGGTGAAGCAGTTTTGCATGTATCTGTCTTTCTGCCACTCTATCATCCACTTCCCTCTTGATTTCTGGTTGTCTCTATCTAATAAATAGATAAAGATAATATTTTTTTAAATCATTCTAGGCCTGAGTGGAAGATAATTCAGCTGGTAGGGCACATGTTTTGCCATATTTGTGGCCCAGCTTCCAGCCGTGGCAAACATGGGAATACCAAAACACCAGCAGAAGCTATGATGCTATGGTATCTTTCTCCCTCTAGCTCTATCTGAAATTGTAAAACATAAAATAAAATAAAATAAAATAAAATAAAATAAAGTGGTGAAATCACGCATGCATGAGAGCCCAGCATCAAAAATAAACAAATTGCCCAAAACACTCTAGTCCACCTAAACACTCAAAGACTTCCCTCTTCCCAAATTCCAATATTGTCTACTGGAGCCTTTAGTCAAATGATCTACAGGAATATCAACTGAATTCTGAGAATATCAGCTGAACTCTGATACTCAAGTTAGTTGGGTCTGCAAAGCAGCAGGTTAACTTCACCTGAGAACTCATTAGAAATCCAAAAATCAGGTCCAGCCCTGTTAAATTAGACAATGCATTTTAACAATACTGTGTATACACTCAAGTTTGGTGTGTATGACTATAAGTCCATCCATCCTAGAACTGAGACATGTTCAGCTGAGATCATTACCCTGTCTTCATCAGCACAAAGGAACCACCAAAGCTACCTCCTTCTCCTGAGTTTCTCCCTTCTCTTTTTTTTTTGAAAAAAATATTTTTTATTTTGACTAAATTGAGTTATCCATAGAACATACCAAAACACGGAAAGATCCTTTTTTGTTGTATAAAAGAGTAAGTAGGAGATGATTCAATACATCAGATATCCCTTGAATACCTAAGGCCCCAGAAGTGTCAGGTTTAATCCCCAGCACCAAGCAGTAAGCAGTGCTCTCTTTGCTTTCTTTGTGGCTCATATTCATAAAATAAATAAATCTTTATAATAAGAATAACTGGGCTTGGAAAACAGCATGATGGTTATGCAAAAGGACTTTCTTTTTTTTTTTTTTTACTTTTTTTTAAATTTATTTTTTATTTAAGAGAGGATAAATTAACAAAACCATAGGGTAAAAGGGGTACAACTCCACACAATTCCCACCACCCAATCTCCATATCCCACCCCCTCCCCTGATAGCTTTCCCATTCTCTATCCCTCTGGGAGCATGGACCCAGGGTCGTGGGTTGCAGAAGGTGGAAGGTCTGGCTTCTGTAATTGCTTCCCCGCTGAACATGGGCGTTGACTGGTTGGTTCATACTCAGGAGTCCACACTCCTCTGAATCTCTAAACCCAGCTCAGCAATACTAACAGTTTTCTCCTCATTAATTGTCTCATCACTTCAAAACTGTTGCTTTTTATTTCATTAAGCTTCTCATCAGCCTCAGATAGGAGTATATAACCGCAAAAGAGATTGGAGGGGAATAATTTCAATATTTCAAAACACATGCAAATCAATGCCCAGAATCCTACTTAGAGTGTTTTTATTGAGACAATTCTGTGCTTGTCTAAGAAATGGGCTTATAATAAATAAATTCATATCTTGCAAAGATAGATTTTTCTCCCCACCTTATAAAACTAATTATACCAGTACAACATAACATTCTCCTAACTGCCTGATAACCTCATCCTGTTACTCAGGAAATATTATTTTTAAATAGGTGTGATAGATACAAACTGAAACACTTGAATTTCAATTCCTGCCCCAATTCCCGGATCCCCTCTGAGTAATTTAAGGACTTCCTCCAGATAGTTTTTCATATTCTTTTAACTGACATTTTATCTTTATACAGTATCTCACAGAATGAGCACACACTAAGACAATGACAGTCAAGAAGGCCTGTCATTTCTCATTCTGACAAAGACAGATGTCTTACACTGGCTTATGCCAATAATAGATCCAACAAAAAACAAAAGAGACTACACCTGCCGCTTATGTAAAGGCACCAATTCACATTTGTGACACTCATTTGTCAATTAACAGATTTCTTCCATTGTTGACACAATGGAAGACTTAAAAGATGTGGGCTCCAATGTGATGAATTAAAAAAGACAGATGAGTAAGCTATGAGCTGCAAAGTAATGCTATAATGTGCTTTAGATATGAATATCAACTGACACCCCTGACAGGCCATACAAGGTTTTATTTCATTTTGCACTGTATCCAGGCTTCATACTTTGTCTTCTTTGTTCGCTTTTCATCAAGCTCCTAACATCCCATTCTGACAGCCCAAGACATTTAAGGCACTTTCATTTCAAATGCAAGTTAGCGTACTTGATTTGTCATTAAAATGCAAAACGATTGCTGTTTCAGGTAAAAGTAGGTATGCTTAAAAGGTTGGATCTGCAAAGGAAATGTTAAAAATGGTGTGAGTTCTTCTCCAGACTGCCTTCACAACTCTGCCCACCCCCCAACACCTCCCTAGGCAGCCCTGTCCTGAAGGGCCTCAGGAATTCACAGATCTGGAAGTGGCCAGGAACAGACAGATTGGTAGACTCAAGGATATGCCAGGCCTCTGTGAAAAATGAATTTCACCTCCCCATAGATCTGTTTGGGCCTCCAAGACATTGCACAAATCTCCAAATATATCAGCATTTGAGCCTTCAGTCTATGAAGAGAAAGCATAGCCAAGTTTAGGTCAAGATGTTCAAAATATTCTGCCCTACCATCTGACCAACTACTCCACCTCCTACAGAGGAGAAAAAAAAATTCTGCACTCTGGACTCTCCTGTGGGAGATGGAGAAAATCCGCCTAAAGGGGGCTTCAGAGGAAGAATTTTTCTTTTAATGACCTTTCAGTGAAGCCACTGCAATGAGTAATTTTCTTAAGGAAGCAGAACACTGAAACAATGATTTATAGACTAAGATGTTCACCACAGTATTTCTTATTAACACTTCAAAATGGAATAGTAACTATCATAGTTCTCACAAAATCTGAGCCACAGTTTGGTCTTTTGTGTTTTTGTTTTTGTTTGGGGAGGCTTTTTGTTGCAAATTCTAGTGCTTTCATTCTCTATTTTCCACACATGAGCAAAACCATCTGGTCTTTCACCACCTTGCTTCACTAAGCATAATCCACCCATTTTGTCCCAAAGGATACAATATGGGGAGGGGGGGATAGAATGCTTCTTCTTCTAGCGTTTGCCCTTCTTCTGTAGCCAGTCAACAGCGTCAGGTTGAGCCTGATGTAGTTTCGAGACCTCCTTTGAATCTGGAGAGGTGGCAGTCGTTGACTATGTGGGTCATAGTCTTCCTGGAGCCGCAGGGGCAGTTCGGGTCGTCTCTGGCTCCCCAGCGATGCAACATAGCGGCGCACCGGCCATGGCCTGTTCGATAGCGATTGAGGAGGGCCCAATCATAACGTGCTAGGTCAAAGCCGGGTTGACGCTTGCAGGGGGTCTGTGATGAGGTGTTTGTTCTTTACCTCAGCTGACTGCCAACTCTGTTTCCAAGAGTCTGGAACAGAGAAGTTCAGTGTAGGCGTAGGGGACCAGATTGGGTGACGAGACGTCAAGCGTTGGACAGGGTGGACGAAGATATCCACGTATATTGGCAGGTCCGGTCGAGTGTAGACGTGGGAAATGAACTTAGATGATGCCGCATCCCGACAAATATCTGGCGGGGCGATGTTGCTAAGAATTGGCAGCCATGGAACCGGGGTGGAACGGATGGTTCCAGAAATTATCTTCATGGAGGAGTATAATTTGGAGTCGACCAAGTGGACATGAGGGCTACAGAACCATACTGGGGCACAGTATTCTGCAGTGGAATAGCATAATGCCAGAGATGATGATCGTAGTGTGGAAGCACTCGCGCCCCATGAGGAGCTAGCCAGTCTTGCAATGATGTTACTCCTCGCGCCCACCTTTGCTGCAGTTTTTATGAGATGTTCGTGAAGTGACAGAGTGCGATCGAGAGTAACGCCAAGATAGACTGGCTGGGCTTCATGCCGTATTCTTGTATCGTCAAGCTGCACATTAAGCTCACGCGAGGCCGAGGCATGGTGTAGGTGGAAAACAGATGATACCGTTTTTTCAGTGCTAGGGATTAGTCGCCATTTTTTACAGTAATCACATATCAGAGACATGTCTTTCATGAGTGTTTCCTCAAGGATGTCGAACTTGGATGCCTGAGTTGCACAGCAGATGTCATCGGCGTAGATGAACTTCCTTGAAGAAGTTTCTGGGAGGTCACTGATGTAAATATTAAATAGCATAGGAGCCAGAACAGAGCCCTGGGGGAGGCCACTTGAGACAAGTCTCCATCTGCTAGACTTGTCACCCAGATGCACCCGGAATTTTCTGTTTTGGAGAAGAAACGATATAGTGTTGGCCACCCATGGAGGCAGGCATCTTGAGATCTTGACTAGGAGACCACGGTGCCAGACCGTGTCATAGGCTGCTGTGAGATCAACAAAGACAGCACCCGTCTTTAAATTCTTCTGGAATCCATTTTCAGTGTAAGTTGAGAGGGCCAGGGCTTGTTCGCAGGTAGATCTTCCTGGGCGGAAACCAGCTTGGGCAGGTGATAGGAATTTCTCTGTAAGAGGAGAAATTCGTGACAGAAGCAGCCTCTCAAGGAGTTTGTAACACACGGAGAGGAGAGAAATTGGTCTATAGCTGGCGGCCAGTGTTGGGTCTTTCTTTGGTTTCAAAACTGCTATTATCTTCGCACGACGCCAAATTTTGGGCATAGATTCAGATTCCAAGATGTGGGACAGGAATGAAGTGAGCCACTTCTTTGCTGCGGGGCCCAAGTTAAGAATGAGTTCTGGGGTGATGTTATCATAGCCAGCAGCTGTTCCCGGTTTAGCCCTCTTCAAAGCGTCTTCCAGTTCAGACAGTGTAAAGGGAGAGAGTTTTGGAGATGGACAAGATAAACGGAAGTGGGATGACCACTCATGGGAAATTTCTCTTTCCAGACTGGGTCGATCTTAGCACGTCCAACTTGAGTTAGGTGACTGGCCACTGAGTTTGGAGATACGAGAGGATGGGAGACGGGAGAGGGTTGGCTACCGACACCCAGACTATGAAGAAGCTTCCAGGCCTTCCTACTTGAGTGGGTGAAGTTCAGACTTTCCATGAGTTGTTGCCAGCAGGCTTGGCGTGCTGCATCCAGGGAGGCAATGAGATGGTCGGCCACATCTAGAATGCTGATGGTGGGTGCCCTACAGCCTGTAAACTTTATAAGCCTGTAAACCATTACAAGGTGTGTGGGGGTGTGTAGGGGGGGTGTGTGTGTTTTGTTTCTACTGCCAGGGTTATCACTAGAATTCAGTGCCAGCAGGACACTACAGGCCCCAGATGTCTTTTTTTCTTTCTTTCTTCTTCCTTTCTTTCCTCTAGTTAAAGGGTGAAAACAGAGATTCAGTGGAGGAGGAGAAAGAGAGACATACCACCACTCTACCACTCTCATGAAGGTTCCTCCTGCAGGCGCTATTGTATGGTGACCCTGGTCATTTACATGGTAACAAGCACACTCTATTGAGTGGCCAATATACTGGCCACCATAAAAATATTTTTAAGCAGAAAAATATAAATATATACCAGTTAATAAGAAAACAGCCCAAGATCCTTGTAAATAGCTCTTGTGTGCTTGGGGTCCCAGAAGACTGACTGTCCCTCTCTTTCTCTACTTCTTTTTCTCTCTTTATTTATTTTATTTTATTTTATTTTATTTATAAAAAGGAAACATTGACTAAACCATAGGATAAGAGGAGTACAACTCCACAGAATTCCCACCACCAGAACTCTGTATCCCATCCCCTCCCCTGGTAGCTTTCCTATTCTTTATCCCTCTGGGAGTATGGACCCAGGGTCACTGTGGGATGCAGAGGTGGAAGGTCTGCCTTCCGTAATTGCTTCCCCTCTGAACATGGGCATTGACAGGTCGATCCATACTCGCAGTCTGTCTCTCTCTTTCCCTAGTGGGGTGAGTTCTAGATACAGACCAGGTCCCATGAGATAGAGCATATGTTCACACATATCCATAAACCAGGGCAAAATATGTACCTGAAAGCAAAAGTACACAGTAGTCTGCAGTGAGTACCCCCCAACACTTCATCTGCACTATTCCAGCCTTTAGGTCCATGATTGCTCAACAATTTGTTTGGCTTTGTATGTTAACTCTCTTTTCAGCCACCAGGTTCCAGATACCAGCAGGATGCCGACCAGACTTCTCTGGACAGACGACCCCACCAATGTGTTCTGGAGCTCTGATTCCCCAGAACCCCACCCCACTAGGGAGAAAGAGAGGTGGGCTAGGAGTATGGATAGACCTGGGAGTATGATCGCTGAACACCATGTTCAGTGGGGAAGCAATTACAGAAGGCAGACCTTCCACCTTCTGCATCCCACAATGATCTTGGGTCCATACTCCCAGAGGGTTAAAGAACAGAAAAGCTATCAAGGGAGGGGATGGAATATGGAGTTCTGGTAGTGGAAATTCCATGGAGTTGTACTCCTCTTATCCTATGGTCTTGTCAGTGTTTCCTTTATATAAATAAATAAATAAATAAATAAATAAATAAATAAATAAATAAATAAATAAATGATTTAAAATACATATTTTAAAGCAGGGGGGTGGGCAGTAGCGCAGCAGGTTAAGTGCACATAGTGCGAAGCAAGAACCAGTGTAAGGATCCCGGTTTGAGGCCCCGGCTCCCTGCCTGCAGGGAGGTCGCTTCACAGGCAGTGAAGCAGGTCTGCAGATGTCTATCTTTCTCTTCACCTCTCTGTCTCCTCTCCTCTCTGGATTTCTCTCTGTCCTATCCAACAACAGCAATAATAATTATGACAACACGGGCAACAAAATGGGAAAAATGGCTTCTAGGAGCAGTGGATTCCTAGTGCAGGTACTGAGCCTAAGCAATAACCCTGGAGGCAATATATGCCCTTTTTATTCCATAATGGTCTTTCTGTATAAACTCTTGGCTAGGAATCATCTACCATTAGAAAATTAACTACAAACCATAGGAATTAACTTTTCTCTAAGGTTCCTTCAAATAGCATGTGAAGATTCTCTACAATAAACTACAAACACTACAATAAAAAGAACCTGGATAAGTACTGTCTTTCACACTACTGTGGCACTAGGCATATTACTTTATCAGTCTAAGTCTCAGTTCTATAAAATGGGAATAAAAACCTCAGAGTTGCAAAAGTTCAATGAGATAGGATGGTAAGCATTAAAAAATGTTAATCAAAATTGTACCATTAATACTTGACATATGTGGGTAGAAGGAATGGCTAATTAGTGGATGGGTCAACATGTACAAACTGTCAAGGCAACATTAAAATGCTTTCATATTGTCAGTAATGGAAATTTCTTTACTACATTAATTAATAAAATATAAGTACTTTCTGTCTTACCTGGCCCATGTTTATTTTCACATTTATTTCCTCACCTTCTCTATCATTTGACTAACTTAGATTCTTGCAGCATAGTTTCCTTTTAATAGTAACTCAACTTCAAAGTTCTCACATTCTCTCTCCCTCCGCACTGCCTAAATATAAATTTTATAATTATCTCCTAGAGTTTCCACTAAGTCATTTAGTCCTACTAATTACAAAAGAACTGTCAAATGTAAATATAAATATATAGATATATAGATATATGAAAGGCCAATTTTTAGTCAAGACAAAAAAATCAGGTGGGAGAAACTTTTGTTTATAAAGAATGGTCACATGCTGCTTACAAGAAAATTAACTATAGGATATTAATCTCCCATTTGATTTGCACAAGAATCAACACAAAAAATGAATGGCTAATGACACCAAGCAAAATAATATTACTCCTCCAAAAAAATTGTATTATATCTGTTATTTCAGTACATAGTTTACAGGAACAAAACATCTACATTTAGTATTTCATCTGATCTTCACAATCCTGATAGGTAAGTATCATTATCCCCTGTTTGAAAAATGACACTGAAGATTAGATTATTTACTTGTCATCTCACAGATAATTTGTACAGAGTAAAGACTACTAAGTAGCCTGCCTCATGATGTCACTGCTTTTCTACCAGATCATGCTCCATCCAGAACTTCCTCAACTTCTTGGTCTCCAACAATGACTCAGAGCTTCAAACTAGCAAGAGTTTAGTTTCTCATTTTAAAAGTGAAAATTTTAAAACAACAAGGGTAACAAAGGGGAATAAATAAATAAACATTTAAAAAAATGAAAACTTTGTCCAGGGAAGTCGACAACCCCACCAATGTGTCCTGGAGCTCCGATTCCCCAACACCCCACCCAACTAGGGAAAGAGAGAAGCAGACTGTGAGTATGGATCGACCTGTCAGCACCCATGTTCATCGAGGAAGCAATTACAGAAGCCAGACCTTCCACCTTCTGCATCCCTCAATGACCTTGGGTCCATACTCCCAGAGGGTTAAAGAATAGGAAAGCTGTCAGGGGAGGAGATAGGATACAGAGTTCTGGTGGTGGGAATTGTGTGGAGTTGTACCACTCTTATACTATGCTTTAGTCAATGTTTCCTTTTTATAAATAAAAAAATTATAAGGGAGTCGGGCTGTAGTGCAGCGGGTTAAGCGCAGGTGGCGGAAAGCACACGAACCGGCATAAGGATCCCAGTTCGAACCCCGGCTCCCAACCTGCAGGGGAGTCGCTTCACAGGTGGTGAAGCAGGTCTGCAGGTGTCTATCTTTCTCTCCTCCTCTCTGTCTTCCCCTCCTCTCTCCATTTCTCTCTGTCCTATCCAACAACGATAATAACTACAACAATAAAACAACAAGGGCAACAAAAGGGAATAAATAAAATAAATATTAAAAAATATATATTTATTTAAAAAATTATAAAATAAAAAATGAAAACTTTGAGAAAATTATTAATTATAAATATGTAATAGTTGTAAATTTATAAGATATTTGCATTCAAATATTCTATCTCCTGTATAATCCTGAAGAGAAAAGTGGATTATATTCTTTGCCTGTAACTGATGAGAAAACAGACCCATGCTCCTAAGAGAGTTTGTTTATCACCAGATAAGCACAGCAACAGAGGAACTCAAATATATCTTCAGTGGACCCAAAAACTACTGGAGGCCCAATGCCCACAGGTCCTAATTAAACGGAGCATGAGGGAGTTTCTTCTATTTTTTGCTGTTATCTTCATAAAGGAACAGGACAATAAATTAACCCCCAATCTAAATTTCTACAGACTCCTAAATTACTAATGTTTTATTTAAAGCCCCACTGCCTAGAGTTTTTATCTCCACTAGATGACAAGGTTAAATATAAGTTTGTAAAGAAAACAAAGCAGCAGTAACATTGATGGGAGAGAAAAGTTGTTTCTTTTTCAGTGCCCTACAAGACAGAATTTTCCTCTTCTCTACAATGTAGCTAACCAATCTACACTGGTTTGCAGATAAAGATCTTGAGGGCAGTAGGTTAGACTCCTTGGAAACAGTTAATATTATAGAATATAATACAGTGTAGGAGCTGACCATGTAGGCTTTGCCACTGGGCAAATCTAAGTTTAGCTCTTGGCTCCTCACAAACCAGTTGTATGACTCTGGGAAAGTCACAAAACCTCAGCACACTATTTTGAAAAGATTTGTTTTAATTTTTTATTTGTCATTATTAGTAGGTTACAAGATTGTAAGATTATAGTGCAGAGTTCTTCACCACACCCACCAGAGTTCTGTGTTCCCACCCTCCCACCTCCCAAAGATAAACACTATAGTTCTCACAAGTTTTAAAAACAGTTTGCTTGAGTCAGTCTTTTTTCTTTTTTTTTTCAAGTTCTCTAGACTCCACATATGAGTAAAACCATCTGGTAGCTGTCTTTCATCTCTTTATTTCGCTAAGTATAGTCACCTCAAGTTCCATCCATTTTGTCCCAAAGGACACTATATTATCTTTTCCTGATTGCACAGTAGTATTCCATGGAATATATATCCCATAAGTTTTTTAGCTAATCATCTGTTGATGGGCATTTAAGCTGTTTTCATTCTTTGGCTATTGGGAATAATGCAGCGATGAACATGGGTGCATAGGACCCTTCAAATTAGTGTTTCCATGTCCTTGGATAAATGACTAAGAGTGGTATCACTGGATTATAATTCCATTTTTATTTGTTTAAGGACTCTCCACATAGTCTTCCAAAGGGGCTGTACCAGTTTCCATTCCCACCAGCAGTATAGCAGAGCTCCTTGAAAATATTTTTTTCAAGAGCAAGAGTAAGAAAGAGATCAGAACACAGCTCCGTTCCCATATATGCTATATAGAACCTCTAATAGAGATTGAACCTGAGATGAGCCTGCACTTTATCTGCTGAGCCACTACCTTGGACCATACTGGCACATTTCATTTGAATTGAAGAACACCTAGCTTGATATCCTATTTAAGCAAGTGATAAATTCCAAGATTCCATAGTATCTTCCAATAGAGGGGGCACCTACAACAGGCAGAATTCTGCCCTAGACAATTCTAAAAGAGAAGTTGTTACCCATTCTGGAAAAGACATTCCAGTGGGAGACATTACTACAAGGATCTTATCATATTCATATAACCAATAATGTGAAAATTCTCCCAAGGAAGATGTTTCCCTAAATGCCAATCTTCAGAAACACTTTGACTGGGAAGAATAATAATAAATGTAATTTCTGAAAGATATGATTTCAAGTTTTTGGCACCTCCCTTACTAAAGAAGCCCAGGGCTAGCCTGTAGGGTCTTGCTGGGTGCTAAGCAGCACAGCACAATCAGAGCAGGAGTCATGGAAGAACTACATTAACTGTGACCCTCCTAACAGTGTAACTGTTGTGTATAAATATCAAGGCCAGCACTCAGGAGCTGTTTAGCCTGGAAACTGGCTACCCTCCACCAGATGGAGGTGGATTGTCTCTCCTACATGCCTGTCAATCCAAGGTGAAGGCATGAAAAAAAAAACAAAAACCCATACCTCCTCCAATTGAGTACTTGATTTACTCCCCACCCCCCACCCCTCAAAAGCTCTAGCCTGGTCAGTTTCCATGTCCCAAAACCAACTCCACTCTGTATAATACAGGGTTTATATGCACATATAAGAAGAGGCTTGCTTTGTTCTCAATTTTTCTTCTCCTGGACTCTTACAGACTCCTGAGGACCATGCAGACCAAAATCCAACCATCCCCACTCAGTCCATACCTAGTCCTAAAGCCATAATAATATTGTATAAATGTCTACCATGCCTAAATGTCTTGATCCTGTATGGCAAGCCCTGTTTTCCTTGAGGTGTAGTCCGAGTTCTAATTTCAAAGTTTCTTGAGACCTCCTTGGGCATGAAAATCAGGTGTATGTCCCTGGCACTCAACTGAGCTGTATGACCAGTTGGGTGTCTTGAATGGCCTACCCAGGAGCCAGCCCAGGGCTCACTGTGTAAATTTAACTGCTCTGCCTAATTTGTTGGGACTCTTCCTCTTGATGTGTGGCTCTCCCAAGCTTCTCATAAACTCAAAAAAAAAAAAAAAAAAAAACAAGCTCAAAGACAGTAGGAATAACTAGTCCCCAGTAGAACTACCAAGTTCTCCAAGTCCACTGGTAGATATGAAATAGTGTCCCCATTTCAACAGCATTTGTCTTATCTCCACACTGAGCACATGGTATTATCTAGGGAAATTACCATATCTCTAAGCTCCAGGTGCTATGGGTACCTGAGAGACTGGATATTTATACACATCTAATGAACATAATGGAATCTACAAATATCTTGGTCCTTGAGAACAAATGCAAACATTTTCAGGAGAGTCATGCCATCCTGAACAGTCTCTACCTTCACTTAGCAGAATGGCTTATCTATGGTCATAGCTATATGAGCTATTCAAAGGCCTTTATCATCTAGTTTAGAGAAACATTCATGGAGGGATATAGTTGTACACAGCATCTAAAAAAGACTATATAATATAGTTGTACACAGCATCTAAAATAGACTATATAACCCTGCTGAAATCTTTCAAATATAAGTCAGTCCATAAGCATAACCCTCACCAACAAGCAGTAGAAGAAGAAAAAACTTAAAGTATTTGATTAAACTTACCCCTATAGTCATTCTTTCAGGGCTTCATGACATGAGTCAGAGCAAAAAAATATTCCTTAAAAGCAGCATCAGATAAAATGACCTTTGGAAGTCACTACCATGCTCCATTTCTCTCTCTCTTTTTTGTTAATCTTTTCATTTATTTATTTATTTATTTGATAGATAGAAATTGAGAGTGGAAGAGGAGATAGAGGGGAAGAGAGACAGAGAGACACTGCAGCCCTGCTTTACTACTCGTGAAGCTTTCCCCCTGCAGGTGGAGGCCAGGGGCTTGAACCTGGTTCCTTTAGCACTGTAATGTGTGCACTTAACCAGGTATGCCACCACCTGCCCACCCCCTATGGTTCATTTCTCTATATCTCAAGTCAAACCAATTTTTCTTAACAAAGCCCAACCTCCAAAAACAGAATTCAAAGAGTTGATTTGTTAAAATTCAATTACAACTGGATGGCTAGCTAGTTAGCTATGTGTGATATTATTCCAGCTCAAGTATCTGGAAAAAATCATAAGAGCCAGTACTGGACTGGGGCAAAGTCCTAATTCAATTGCTATCACAAATGAAGATGATCTGCTCTTAGAATATACAAAAAACAGATGCACTTAGAAGGGACTGCAAATGCATTCTGAAAAAGAAGTATCTGAAAGTAAGCTGTCTACGGTCATACCACCCTGAACACACCCGATCTCGTCTGAAATTAAGCTAACACCAGGCAATTGTACCTACCCTCTGAGACTGCCATGCAAGTGGGAAAATACCCACTCAGCTTCTTAGAAGATTCAGAGAGACAGAGCAAAGTTTCTAAATTCATCCCCACTCGCTTTGCTCGTCACCAGCCCCATAAATGTATTTTAGTAGATACAATCACTAGAGTTTGGTGCCAAATAAATGTAAAAAAAAGAGGAAGTTCTTAGAATTTCTGAGGAACAAAGAACCTCAAAACTTACATAAGGCTGTATATTCCTGTGAAAGAAAAAAAAAGGTCTTTTAAAAAAGTAGCACATTTGAATGCAGATTGGTGCAATTTCCATAGAAAACAGGTGGAACATCCTTAAATAAAAATAGAAACACCATATAATCCAGCAATACCACATCTAGGTATATATCCGATGGCATGAAAGCATTAGTTTAAAAGGATACATGCACTCCCCCATGTTCATAGTCATACTATTTACAATAGCTAAAATATGGAAGCAACCTAATTGTCCAAAGACAAATGACTAGATAAAGGGGTTGTGGAGTAGATAGCCAAAAGAACACTGCTCTTCGATCAAAAGAGATGAAATCACTTCATTTGGAATAAAACTGGAGATGATTAACCTATGTGAAATAAGTTGAAAGGTCAAGGACAACTACCAGATGGTTTTGCTCAAATATGAAATATTGGTGACTTAGATGAGCTTGCAAAAACAATTATAGCCAGTCTTTTGGACTTTGTGAGAACTATAGCAGTTAACAGGGAACAAAGATGGGAAAATAGAACTTTAATTCAGGCTGTGATGAGTTACACTGACCATTTTTGGTTATAAGGTTACACCCTTGACATCTTATAACTTAGTAAAACTTGTAAATCACTAAAAAGGAGAAAATAGGTCCAGAAATAGCTCCCTTGGATAGTGTGCTGCTTTGCTATGTGCATAGCCCAGGTCTGAGCCTGGACCCCACCACACTGAAGGAAGCTTCTAGTGCTATGGCCTCTCTCTCTCTCTCTGTCTCTCTCTCTCTTTCTCTCTCCCTTTTTCTCTCTCTAAAGTAATAACAATAATAATAATTAGAGAAAATAAATGGTGCCTTCCCAAACAGCATTTTATTTGAGAATACATCCAAATTATCCCATGTTCTTGTTTCCCTAGCAATACAGGGACAAAATAAAGCTAGCTTTACTTTTTTAATATGAATGTTTTGATTACTAATTTTCAAGTAGTGAAAATAAAAAGAGGCCTCCTTTGCTATCATCTTCCCCACTCTTGTCTGCTCTACCTCTGAATGGCAAACTAGAGAAAAGACAAGAGCATACAAACCAGTAGTGGAGTAGAAATACAGACAGCAGCAAGAGTAATACAAACCCTGCATTTGATAATGGTCAATGGCAAGAGTTTTCATTCACACATATACATTAACTCATATTCATCCCTTCTTCTCCTCTTTCCTCTGCCTCTTGTAGGTGCTAACAGCAGAATATCCTTATGGGATGCATACAATATCTTACTTTACATATAAGAATTGTACATTATGAATTATCTAATTCTTTGACTCACATCAAACTATATCAGGTTGAAGTTCCAGGTATCATCTTCTCCCCCTCTAACTCTAGAAATTGTTTTCCCTCAGAGAAGACCCATACATTTACTAAAATAATCTGAGGCTTCATCAGAAAAGCTATTATGTCAGCAAACTTTAAATAATTTAAGTGATTCCTTGTGCATAAATATTTCATATCAGAAATTGATTTCTGAATGAAGTGAACATGAAGAATGAACATACTAGCAGTGTCCAAATACATCCTAGTATTCTAAAATATCAGCAGTAATTTAGTGCAATTGAAAAACTAAATTCTACATGAGGTCATACATAGCTATATACATCATCCATGTAAGAGTAAAACTGCTGCTTCTAACTCTCTTTATATAAGATTAGATACTTACCAGTGAAATATTTAAGAAGAACTAAATAAAAGGCTTTGAAACAAAATTTCAGTTTGCTAAGTAGAATTTTCAGAGGGATAACCTGGGACACCATAAGTATGAGAACTGATATTAGATACTTTTTAACTGCCATGTTATAAGAAGCACTGACTTTACCTTAGCTCAAACCACATTAAGATTTTAAGGATTTCAACCCTAGAAAGGCTCTGATTGTTCACCTCCATTCTTGTGCCAAGAGGCAATAAAAGATTAAATAAATAAATAAATAAATATGAATAAGAAAAACCTGTTTCTTGAACTTGTGGGGTAAAACATAGAACTGTGATGCAACTGTAAGTCTCAAAAAAATTCACAGGTTCTCCTTAAGTGAAGTGAACAGCAGTCACAATGAAACACTGAAAGGAATGAACAAAGGACAATACACACACCACTATTACCCAGGATGCCAGGCAGCATAAATAAACCAACTGAGAAAAATGAGCACTGAAACCCCTAACACAAACTTCCCAGGCAGCCTCCCGAGTGTGACAACTCATGGCTGCCCTGAAAGTATTGCAAGAAAAAGGGGGAGGGGGTGAGCTGGGTTCCTGGAGAGACCTTATCCTCTCCAATGCACTAATACCTCCTTTCCTTCATCTCCTTGTTGGCTACTAAAGGAAGAAGGTGTAACAAGACTAAGTAGGGTTGAATCATCTAGAATATGTCCACTTCTTACTCCACATCATCAGCACAGAATTGAGTAAATTATTAACAGCATGCACATACACCCCCATACACAATGTATTATCTGGCAAAGTATATCTCACTGATGAAACACACACATACAAACAATTAAAGATCATTAATAGCTGAGAAGAAAAATTATAAATCCTCAAGCCTTAGTAAATCCTGTCTTGCCTTAGCTGCAGTAATCGGCTTGATGCAGCTAAATTATCAAATGTTCACTTGGCATTTAGATTCTCTCTTTTCCTTTCCTTTTTTCTCCTTGTAGGCAGAGTGGAGGGGGGTGATACATAATAAGTTAAAAGACAAAGCAACTTCAAAACAAAATCAGTTATTTGTAAATAATCCTTGTAGGGAGTTCTCCTCTCTTCTCCCCCACCCTGAAAAACAGCCCTGCCAGTTGTAATAGAAAGCCAAGTAAAGATAAATCAATTAGCTTGCTAATTTCTCCCCTCTCATTTATTTAGCTCTGCACTGTATTTGTCGTAATTGACTACAATTATGTTAATTACTAACTCCAGTATAATTACTATATTTATTGTCATTGAGCACGCGATGTACCCACAGCAAAGCTGGCATTTGTCGGGCATCAAGAAAGCAAACTGTTGAGAGGTGGTTCTCAGCAAAGTGGTGAATGTGGCTTCAGCAAATGAAAGGGCAAAAGAGATTTCATGCAATGTTAGTTTGAAAGCACCGGTTCATTAAGGATATTAATTTTCTGATAACTACACATTTAAGCATGACACACTAGCACAGTATCTACAGGATTTCACAATTATTAATGCATGACAGTTTCAAATGCTAAGTGAATCAATTAAACAGCAGCATTCACAATTTGAGAAGAGATAACTGCTTCATAACTACCTAAGACTACAATTTTCACATGACAAAAAAGAGCCATTGAGGCGCCTTCAAAACCTGACAGGTCAAGAAAGAAGTTTGAAACAAAAGCACCTTACAACCATCATCTCTCCTCTTTACTTGTCAGATCAACTTTGCTAGTGTCTCCCCAGAAACGGCATCACATGCCAGCTGCCACAAGGTGATTTTTCATGTCTTGTCAAAGAAATCTTTTATTCTATTTGCTCTGCATTAACATGTTACATTTATTGATCAAGGGCCTGTTCGGCAGCCACAGCAGGGCACTGAGTTCTCCATGCCTACAGGGCTTTGATGTCCCGGTGACATTCGAGCCCGAATAATGCACATACTAAATGGATTTAATGCAGAAATGTGTTTGGGCCTGACAGTTACATTAATAACAGCCCCTCACACTGATAAATATGCAATTGCTACTATTAAGAGTTACCCAATTATGGGGAAAATATTTCTCTACCTTATAAATAAATCCATCAAGGGGAAAAAAAAAGTTAACAATGGTACATTTTCTCAAAACACTTCTCCAGCTGCAGAAATTGGGCCGTGTAGGGGCTAACACCCCCTCTGCTGCCCTACCCCCCAATTGTTTTTAATAAGTCTTGCTTTATCTCAAGAATAGTTTGGGGATTTTTTTAACCTCTTTTGTTGGTCTTCCCTGTTCTTATTTCTTCAGTATCAGAGAAAAAGCAGACACCCAGGAGACTGAAAAAAATGAGTTCTGTACAGACTCAGAGAGGATCTTAGGGGAGATGGTGCAAAGGCAGGGGGCACATAGCTGATCTCCATAATGGTCGGTCTAGAGGAGGAGATAGCATCCACATACACAGAAACCTTAACATGTGTTTCTCCCTCATTCAAAACTGAGAGACCTTGTGCTATAGCAGTATGGGAATAGGGGAACAAAGGGGGAGAGAAAGCAGCTGGGATACAAGAAAAATTTTATTAGGAAAGTCTTGGCCAGAGAGAGCTTGTAGTTATTTTAGCTCTATAATTAAACACAGACACCCAGAAAATAAAAATACGTAATTGTTCCTCTTTCATCATAAAGGAGAGGAGAACAGCTGAAATTACCTAAACAGCAGTCCCTGAGGAGACAAGAGAAAAGAGGCGTTTCAGATAGTGGGTGGGTGTGTGCAAGAGAGGACATGTGCAAGTAGGCACAGGAATAGGGAGACACACATGTGTGTGCACACACACCACTCTCCACAAACAGCAGTAATCTGCCTCAAGGTTTCTCCATCCCAAAACTGAGAGAGCAAAGTCAGAGCAATTGCTGAACTATTACTCTCCATGACTGTGACCCTCACCTTAACCACACCTCAGAGCCTAACCAGGGATAAAAGAGGATGAATTCTATGGAAACCCTCCACCTACATGCTAGCTCAGGCCCATTCTAGCCCATGCTTTACAAATCATTTCTGATTTGCAGCAACAGGAGGGGAGAAAATGCAGCAAATATAACTGAGGCTTCCAGGGCCTCCAGTGTGGGGCTGCAAGATCCACTTCAACTCTGCTATGGTGACTTCTATAGACTGTTCATAATTTAAAAAAGGAAAAAAAGTTTCCCACACAGAAATGTAGGCTTGGAAATGTCAAACTGTCTTCTCACACAAAGTAATGATTTATACCTAGAGAAACAGTTTAGAGTAACTTGAGTTTTAAAGTCAGACCAGGGCCAATTAATTCCAGCTCTCCCATTTCACAATCAGGTTAGTCTAAAGCAAATTTCTTTCCCTGTCTTGAGACTCAGTTGCTTCATCTGTAAAATGTAGCTACTAACAGTCTCAGTGTCAAAATGCTACTGAGTAGACTGAACAAGATAACAGAAGTTAAATGTTCTTCCCATACTTGGTCTTGATAGTAAGAGTTCCATAATGTTAGTGGCTTACTAATTAAAAAATGTCACTTGTTTGATCCCTGTCATTAGACTCCTTTAAAGAGTGGAGTCAACTGTCTCTTGGTATTTAATTAAGATGCTGCTTAACAGCAATTTTTCAATAAAACTATTTGGCATGCTGCCCCTAATAGGACTCCAGAGATCTCTTCCAACAGAACGCAGTTAGCATAGAAGAGGGAGAATTCTATTTTGTCCAAGGCTGTCCTGTTCCCTGCAAGATGTCTATATCCCTGATCTCAACCACCAAATGCCAGTAGAGCTGCCACCCATACCACCATCACTGTGGCTAAGAACCTGAGGGAACCAAGGAAAAGAAAGCCTGAGAGGAATAAGTTCACCACTCTCCCATGCTTCCACCAAATCACCACTGCCACCAACAACCACACTGAGAACAAGGAACAGAGTTGCCACACGCACAATGGTGTCCCCAAGACAGACATCAGTGCAGTGGGAAAGGATGAAGTTGTGGGACTCAAGTCCCAAACAGCTAAGGGAAACAAACTATAACCAAGACAGAGAAGGGAATTAAACTCAATATTCAGGGTAAGATAGATGACAAGGGGAACAGAGGTCATTACTGGAAAACATTCTCCAAATTTCTTATCCTAGAGATAAACACTGTAGGAAATGCTGAAACAATGTTTCTGAAAGCAGTTTCTAAGTCACACTGCCAACTATAAGGACCAAGTGAAGTAAACATCAGGAAAACTAAGACACCACAGACAACTCTCCACTGAACCACCACTTCCTTGGTAGACTCAGTATAATCTTACCCACTATGGTTCAATTTCCTATTTTGTCTAAGTCAAAAGGTAGGAAGCCAGGCCATCAGGATGTTGAGCAGAGGAGTATAAACTTCCCTTGCATTAGCCTGATACCTGTTTCCAAAATTATTTTCATTCTCTCTCTCTCTCTATCCATCTCTATCTCTATCTCTATCTCTCTCCTTCCCTCTCTAGTGTTTTTAGTGGTTCTGCAGTCAAAGAGACTGCTCCAGAAAAACAGAAATCAAAGTATTGCCACTGATACATTAAATGCTAACTGCCAAGTCATTTTCTACTTATCTGTTGGTAGCTGGAGATACTACAATGGGCCTAATATGCTCAGAACTTTAAAAAAAAAAAAAAAAAAGGTACTTTTCACGGTACATTCCAGCTTAGAAAGAACATTGGTTCCAGGGACCATGAAGTAGCACACCTGGTTAAGTACACACTTCCTTTCCCCTACATCTCTTATTTATCTCTTAAAGGAATTTGCTAAACACCTTTGATTTTTATTCAGCTAAGGGCAAAGATAGAAACCAATGCCTGCAGAATGTGAGCTCAGACCTACAGGGATGCAGAGGTTACATAGGCTCCTGTGCTGAATATGGCCCCAGATCAAATCAATGGAGTTTACAGATAATAATATTTATATACTTTCCCCATATTTGGGAGCTACTCTCTTCCCTGAGCCAGCTTTCTAGTCCTTTTTCCAACTCTGACACCATGTCCCCAGACAATAACCTGGGCCCACCAGCATATTAGATGTCAAGTGCAGGCAAAAACTAGTTGGGTCATGGGCCCTTTGAAATCTACCTAAAATAGACCTATGAGCTTTTTCCAAAATGAAGACCCCAAATATTCATCTGCAGTATTCTTGCCTTTAGGTTCATGATTAGTCAACAGTTTGTTCTGCTTAATATCTTAACTCTTTTTCAGCCACCAGGTTCCAGATGCTACCATGATGTCAACGATACTTCACTGGACAGGTGACCTCACCATGTGTCTTGGAGCCCCGCCTCCCCAGATCCCTGCCCCACCAGGGAAAGAGAGAGACAGGCTGGGGGTATGCATTGACCTGCCAATGCCCATGTTCAGTGGAGAAGCTAGACCTTCCACCTTCTGCACCCCATAAAGATCTTTTGTCCATACTCCCAGAGGGATAAAGAATAAGGAAGCTGTGGTCCGGGAAGTGGCGCAGTAGATAAAGCATCGGACACTCAAGTATGAGGTCCTGAGTTCAATCCCTGGCAGCACATGTACCAGAGTGATGTCTGGTTCTTTCTCTCTCTCCTCCTATCTTTCTCATTAATAAATAAATAAAATCTTTAAAAAAATAAAAGAATAAGGAAGCTATAAAGGGAGGGGATTGGATGTGGAGCTCTGGGGGTGGGCATTGTGTGTAAATGTACCCCCTCTTATCTCATAATCTTGTCAATATCTCCATTTTATGAATATATTTTTAATGCCTAAATAAACCCAAACATTTCTCTGATACTGCAAAGAAACAGTGCTACTTCCCCTCAAACCTCAGTCGAGCAAAAATAATGTCAAATATTATACAATCCCAAGTATCTCAAAGTGATTCAGGGTAGCTTTTCCCTGTGCTACTCTATAAATTTCTCCAGTTTAAGTCCTAAACTGAACGTAGAAGGTTCTCACCTCGTGCAAGGCAGATTCAACCTTAACACAACACTCAGTTCCTGGAGGACAGGTGCACATGAAGAACACTTCCCAGTGCCTAATCACTGGCACCCCTACTGGCACTGAGGGGCTATATGCCTCAGGCATATCCCAGTCCAAACAGTATAATCTGTCCTTTCCTTAAGTGTCAGGATCACAAGTATCCTTAATCTATTTAGAATCAGTTCTTGTTTGTTTGTTTTTTTGCATCTTTTTATCACTTTATAATATTTTAGTTTCTACATCTCCCCAGATGCAGAGAACTCCTCTGGGAATCAAGAACAAACACTGACAGTGCCCGTTCCTTCTATATAATCCTCTACACATCCCTTTCCTAGAGATGCTCATCTCAACATGGCCATGAGCAAAGGTTCCCAGTGTAAGCAGCTCTGCTGACTTACCTTAAAGTTCATGTCACTTGCAGTTGTATTCATGCCCAAAGTTGTGTCCACCTTCACTCAAATTATTTTATTTCCAGGTACCTGGACTCAGAGGGTGAGAGAGAAAAGACTCCAAGGGGTGGAAGAAGGAAATAGTATAAGCCTTGAGATGGGATTCCAACCCTTCATCTCTCCTTCCAGCCCAAGGAAGTCTGTTCCATTCAAAAGAAAATGGTAAAATCTCAAGGGAGCACTTGGGGGTGTGGAGAATCCTATATAGAGCCACCTTACTAAGAGGGTCACTATCCTAACCCTGCCCACTTATTCCACTGACAAATGCTTTCCAAGTATATCCAAAGGCACTCTTCCAAGCCCCCACACCAAACAACTCACCACCTTTTTCAGAAGAAATGAAGTAATAGCATTCTCCAATGTAGTAAAACGTAATGTAGTAAAACGTAAGACCATGCAACTATTTGCCAAGACTGGAAGAGTTGTGGGAGCATTTCCCTCCTACCCACCCACCCCATGCCAACAATGTGTTGATTAATTTAAAATTCCGTCTAGGAGAAATCATCATTGCAAATATTTAAGGTTCTAATTCATTAAAAAGGCAAAAGAAGAAAATACACATATGCACACACTCTACCTATGATTTCACAAATGTTTTGGGAGATAGGGTTATCCAGAAAAGCATATCTAGGTGCCTCTAAATCATTCTTGCTGGTCTCGTTTCACTCCTTCCCCAAAAGTATTCTAATCTATCTGCATGGGCATCAGTTAAAAAAAGAACGTGAAATTATAATGACCCTCAGGTAAAAATACACATGAGATGGATGATGTTCAAATGCTCATTGCTTCTTTTCTGGTAGGTACGTGCAAAGGGCTAGCCAAGGAATCATTTGTATAAGTGTCTAATCTTTGGTGTGCAATTCCACATGTCTCAGACCCCTAAAATGTGCAGAGCAGGAACTGTTTTTGAGTTTGACTTTTATCTGCAGGCCATTAAATTAACAGAGGGACTGGGCCTCCCAGGCCTGGTCTGCATCTTGTGAAGGTTACATACCTTAGAAGGTTAAAGCTCAGATCAAGCCTCTTTGCGAAATGTCCACACTCCCTGCCGAGGTGCTCTGGAATTTCTCTGCAGTCCTGGCCTATGTAAGACACCTGGAAATTAAATGGAACAGAAACAGTGTGGCAAACGGAAATCACGCAGCTGCACACAACCCTGCGTCATCGATCTGATGATTGTTTCCGCAACTTTTAACGCAAATTCCATACACATACATTACAAAGGCCACATTTGGAGCTGTTTTTCTGATCAAATTAGCTTTAGGGACTTCAGAGACTCTGCAAACAGTTCCCCTTTCCTGGTATACTTAGTATGATGGAGACTCATCCCAGCACAATGAAATGGAACTAAAATTGGCAGGATTCACGTGTTCAGAAAAGGCCCCTAGTTAGAGCATGCTAATATAATCACAGCAATCAGCCTCTCAATGAGGGGCCTTTCCAACAGCTGCACCTCTGGCTCCTTTTCCTCCACTGCCCCCCACCCTCCCCAAAATATGCTAGAATTCACATTACCCCATAAGACACACAGCAGATGCACTTACCAGCATTCAACTTGCAAGACACTGGAACAAATAGGATTGGATGAGAAACCTCCCCAGATCACCAACCCTATTCTATTACCTCTGTGTATAAAATGTCCCCTGAATTCTAAACAAGGCTGATTCAAAGGAAACAGAATAGGCCCAGGAGACAGTACAGTGGTAGTGCTCAAAACTTGCATGCCAGAGAGGACAAGACAAAAACAGGTGACCACTATTTAATTAATATGAGAGGGGGAAAATTGATCATATGTCTAGAACATTTTTAAAACACAGACTGAGTCTTTTTAATACATAGGCTGAGTCTTTGATATGTTGACTCTCTCAAAAACCTAGACCAGGGAGAACAGAAGCAACCAGTGGCACAGCTATATACAAGATGTTGGGTATTGTACAGCAGATCCTAACAAAGGGACTTTTCAAAGTTAACCCAATTACCAAATAATGTGATGATAACAATAACTATCCATTGTCTTCTTGAACCCTAAGACAGCAGGAACCTCACATTTCCACTATAGAGCCTGTATTTCCCCCAGTCCTGGAACCGTAGGGTGGGGCCCACTTTCCTGCATGCTTCTCTCAATTAATATCAAATAATATTGCATCCGCCAATCACAACCTAATCAACGCAACGAGTTCTACCTCAGCATGCTTTACTTCTGACTGTGTCCAGAGACTTCAGGTGTGGAATGACAACCCTTCAGCTTCATCACTCAGGTGAGACCATTCCTTTCATAGCATTCTCTAATTCCATTCCAGGTGATTCACTTCCTAATGAAGTTCCAAAACCTAGGTATAGACCAGGTCCCCTGAGATAGAGCATATGTTCACACGTATCCATAAACTAGGGCAAAATATATACCTGAAAGCAAAAGTACACAATAGTCTGCAGTGAGTACTCCCCCAACACTTCATCTGCACTATTCCAACCTTTAGGTCCATAATTGCTCAACAATTTGTTTGGCTTTGTATGTTAACTCTCTTTTCAGCCACCAGGTTCCAGATGCCAACAGGATGCCGACCAGACTTCCCTGGACAAATGACTCCACCAGTGTGTCCTGGAGCTCCGCTTCCCCAGAGATCCACCCTACTAGAGAAAGAGAGAGGCAGTCTGGGAGTATGAATCGACCAGTCAACGCCCGTGTTCAGCAGGGAAGCAATTACAGAAGCCCAACCTTCCACATTGCAACCCACAATGACCTTGGGTCCATACTCCCAGAGGGATAAAGAATAGGAAAGCTATCAGGGGAGGGGATGGGATATAGAGATCTGGTGGTGGGAACTGTGTGGAGTTGTACCCCTCCTATCCTACGGTTTTGTTAATATCTCCTTTTTAAAATAAATAAAAATAAAGAAAGAAAGAAAGAAAGAAAGAAAGAAAGAAAGAAAGAAAGAAAGGAAGGAAAAAAAAAAAAACAGGTGACCAGAGCTTTCACATCTTCCTCTTCCATGGAGCATTTTATGTAAGCAATCCACTCTGCTTCCAGAGCTATTTCCTTGGGCATTCTCTTATTTATATTTCTAGTATGAATACTAGCCTTGTATACACCCAAATATTAAAACATTGATCTGAAATCTCATTCCAAAACTTCTTTTGTAACAAGACCTGTTTTACTTCATATGAGATATAGAAAGAAACTAGAGCACATGCAGTGCCAAGGATCAAACCAGGAGCCTCAGGCAGGTAAGACCAGCATTCTACCAACTATTTCACCAACCATAATCCTAAAACATCTGTGACAAAGCAGAGAGTTTTCTACTGCTCTACTCACTCAGTTTTTGACATCCATTTTTATAAGTAGCACTCTGTAGGCAGGACTGGCAACTAATACCAAATCCATAAAAACAAACCTGTAGGGCAGAGTTGGCCAATGAGACTACACATGATATTTTCCTAAATGACCTTACCCTTAAATGGTCAATTAGGCCCATGATATGGCTATCTCCTTGATCTTTTCCCTCTACAAAGTCCTGTTTCCTTATGCATATAGAAAAGGATGTTTTAGAATGGCTGAGAGATTCAGTGAGGAGGATATATTTCTTATGGGTAACAAGAACATAGTGGCCAAGTCACATCCTCAAGATGGTAGAGCACATACATTAATACCTGGTAGAGCACATACATTAATGACAGCAGGCAAAGACCCAAGTTCAAATTCCTGATTCCCACCTGTAAGGTAGAAGCTTCATTAGCAGTGGAACAGTGCTACAGATCCTCCTCTCTCTCTCTCTCTCTCTCTCTCTCTCTCTCTCTCTCTCTCTCTCCATCCCCCCTTCTCAATTTCTCTCTATTCTATCAAATTAAAAATAGAAGGAAAAAATGGCCACTGGGGAGTGATGGATTTTGTGGTGCTGGCACCAATCCCCAGGTAATCATGGTGGCAATGAAAGAGAGAGATTTAAGAAGTGGGGGGGGGGGGGGACCGATAGTGGCACACCTGGTTGAGCACACATGTTACAATGTGCAAGGACTCAGGTCCAAGCCCAAGTCCCCTGGAAGAGGGAAACTTCACAAGTGTTAAAAACAATGTTGTAAGTGTCTCTCAGAAACTCTCCTCTGTCTCCACATCTCAATTTTTCTCTCTCTATCCAATAATAAATAATAATAATAAATTAAGAAGTGTTCATTTGACCTGGAAAGTTGTACAGTGGATATGATATTGGACTCTCAAGCACGAGTTACTCAATTTAATCACCATCATTACATGTGCCAGAGAGACTATCTGTGTCTCGCTCTCCTCTCTTATGTTAATCTTTTTTTAAGTGTTACTAAGTGGAAAACCTTACCTTACAGAATGGCAGAAAAGATCACATAATGTACAAAATGAGGCCAGAAGAGTCAGACAAAAAATAGTTTGCTTTTTCATCAAAGAGAAGGTATGCAAAGATTAATAAGTCTTACAAGGCATAGAAGACTATATCTAGAACTGCAAGTCACTGCATTCAGTATATTAACTTGGTTTATACTAAACTGAAGAACAAACCTTTGTACTCTTAGTTTGCCTACCTTATATAAGTTGTACCCACAAGGCTGCCACCACATGTGGAATGATAATAAGAAGGTACACCAACACCAGGAATTAAACCACACCAAAAGACCTTGACAGAGGTGAAGACAAGACTGCCTGAAAGGGATCCCATAGGTTCCACACACACAGATCATCTCAACAGAAGCTGTAGAAAACTATCCAACACAGAAGACTATGGGTTTCTCTTTGCAGATAGAACTATGTGACTCCAAGGACATTCTGGGCAAAGTGGATTTGACAGTAAGCAGATCATGATTATTTTTATGATACCTGGCCCAGCTAGGAGTGGAGGCTCCTTGGTTTTAAATTCACAATACTGGAAATTCTTCCCAAGTAGAAATAGTCCTGAGAGCAAGTGTTGGTCATTACACCAGGCCCCCTGCATTGCTTAATGCTGTGGTCTATTTACATAATTATTGTTTTGTCTGAGACCCGCCCTGCCTGCAGGTCATTGGTTTAATCCCCACTGGTTAGATGGAAGCTTGCTACCTTCATGCTTTTTTTTTTTTGCTCCACCCCCTCTCCTAGCCATTTCCCTTTTCCCACTTGCCACTTCTGGTTAAAGAGATATATAAAAGGCGTTGTATCTGATCAATAAGGAAAAATTGGATAGTGTTCCCACTCAGCCATGAGTTCCTGGTCATCTCTCTCCCACCCATGAAGCTAGCCCGGCAAGCAAGTTTAAGCTACTACTTATAAACTGTGTTATCCTGAGTGATTCTCAACTGGTAGAGTGTAGCATCCTTTCATGATCAAAACATTAAAAATAATGGGGCTAGGAGGTCAGCAGTGGCTCACTCCATTAAGCACACAGATTACCATATGCAAGAACCCCAGTTTTAGTTTTAACTCTGCTCCCCACCTGCTAGGAGAGAAGCTTTGTAAGCTGTGGAGAAAGTCTGCAGGAGTTTATCTTCTATCTTCCTCTCTATCTACCACTCCCCTCTCAATTTCTCTCTGTCCTATCAGAAACAGAATTAAAAAAGGAAAAAATGACCACCAGGAGCAGTAGATTCATTGTACAGAGACACATTAGTGCCCTGAGAATCCTGTTAGAGAAAAAGACAGAAAGACAGAAAGGAAAAAAGAAGGAAGAAAGGAAAGAAGGAAGGAAAAGAATGTGAATAGGGATTAGGGAATGGGTGGGAAATTCCTCAAACTTACTGAATCTGCATGTAGCAAACCTATAGCCAGCATAATATTCAGTAGTGAAAAACTGAAAGTTTTCCCTCTCCAGTCAGGTCCAAGTCAAGACTGACCATTATCACCATTAATATTCAATGTAGAATACTGGCATTGGGAAAATTGGGCTGAAGCAAGCAAGTGAATGAAATTGGAGCACCACATATCATGCACAAAAGTCAACTCCAAGTGAATCAAAGACATGGACATTAAACCAAAAACTATCAAATATATAGAAGAAAGCACAGGAAAAAGATGCAAATCCAGGGGCCAGGTGGTGCACATGTTACAATGCACAAGGGAAAGCTTTACAAGTGGTGAAGCAGGGCTGCAGTTCTCTCTCTCTCTCCCTTTCCCCTCTCGATTTCTGACTATGTCTAGCCAATAAATACAGATAATTTAAAAAATTTAAAAAAAAAAAGAAAAAGAACAAAGATTCAAATCCAATATCAAAGAAAACAAAAATAAACCAATGGGACAACATCAAACTGAAAAGTTTCTGCAGAGCAAAGGGTACCATCACCCTAACAGAAAGACACCCTACAGTATGGAAGACGATATTTATACAACATACTTCAGAAAAATAATAACCTAAATACATAAAAAGCTCAGTAAATTTAGCACCAAAAAAAAAAAGCATTAGAAAAATGGGTGGGTACATGGACAGAAACTTCACTGAAGAGTCCAGAGGGCTAACAGACACATGGGAATGTGCCCTAAGTCACTGATCACCAGAGAAATGCAAATAAAGATGAAATACCACTTTACACCTATGAGAATGTCACATTAGAAAGGACCTGGGCTGGGCACTGGCATACCTGGTTAAGCACACATTTTATGGTGCACAAAGACCCGGGTTCAAGTCCCCGCTTGCAAGAAGAAAACTTCACTAGTGGGAGTCGGGCAGTAGCGCAGCGGGTTAAGCACATGTGGTGCAAAGCACAAGGACCGGCATAAGGATCCCGGTTCAAGTCCCCAGCTCCCCACCTGCAAGGGAGTCACTTCACAAGCAGTGGAGCAGGTCTGCAGGTGTCTTTCTCTCCCCCTCTCTGTCTTCCCCTCCTCTCTCCATTTCTCTCTGTTCTATCCAACAACAACAATAATAACTACAACAACAAGGGCAACAAAAGGGAATAAATAAATAAATATTTTTGAAAATCTTTAAAAAAGAAAGAAAGAAAACTTCACTAGCTATGAAACTGTGCTGCAGGTTGGTATCTGTCTCTCTCCTCTCTCTCTCTTTCTCCTTCCTTCCTTTCCCTCCCCCCTTCCTTCCTCTCAATTTCTCTTTGTCCTATCAAATAAAAATGTTTTTGCTATTTTCTTTTTTTTATTTATTTGTGAAAAGGAAACACTGACAAAATCATAGGATAAGAGGGGTACAACTCCACACAATTCCCACCATCAGAACTCCATATAACATCCCCTCCCTTGATAGCTTTCCTATTCTTTATCCTTCTGGGAGTATGGACCCAAGGTCATTGTAGGATGTAGAAGGTTGAAGGTCTGGCTTCTGTAATTGCTTCCCCGCTGAACATGGGCATTGACAGGTCAATCCATACTCCCAGCCTGTCTCTCTCTTTCCCTAGTAGGGCGAGGTTATGGGGAATCAGAGCTCCAGGACACATTGGTAGGATTGTCTGTCAGGGATGTCTGGTTGGCATCATGCTAGCATCTGGAACCTGGTGGTTGAAAAGAGAGTTAACATATAAAGCCAAACAAGTTGTTCACTAATCATGAACCCAAAGGTTGAAATAGTGCAAATGAAGAGTTGGGGGTCTCCGTTTTGTAGATAGCTAGTAGGCATATTTTAGTTATATTCCAAAGGACCTGTGGCTATACTAGTTTTTATTGTTTTGGTTTTTTTTTTTTCCCTGAGCCTGAAATCTGATATGCAAGTGGATCGAAGTTCTGGGGAGATGATGTCATGGCTGGAAAAAGGACCAGAAACCTGGATCAGGGAAGAGAGTAGCTCCCAAATATGGGAAAGGTGTATAAATACTGTTGACTGTAAACCCCATCGATTTCCTATCAAATAAAATTTTAAAAAAAGGAAAAAGTGACTACTGGGAGCAGTGGATTCGTACTGCTGACACTGAACCCCAACAATAGCCCTAGTGGGAAAGGGGGGGAGGGAGAGGGAGGAAGGACACAACAAATGTTAGAGAGGATGTGGGGAAAGAGGAATATTTCTGCACTGCTAGTGGGAATGTAAATTGGTTAAAGCCTTGTGGAAAAGAATCCAGAGATTTCTCAGAATACTAGAAATGGATCTGCCCTATGACCCAGAAATTTCTTTCCTGGGAACTTACCCAAAGGGAACAAAAACACCTATCAGAAGAGATCTGTGTGTTCATATGTTCATAGAAGCACAATTTTTAATAGTCAAAACCTGGAAGCAACCCATATATCCAATGAAAGATGAGTGGCTAAAAAACCTATGACATATATATATGATGGAATACTACTCAGCTGTTAAAAATGAAGTCCATCTCCTTTGCATCATTTTGAATAGAACGTAAAGACATAATGTTTAAAAAAAATGGCAATGTTAAGTGAGGGGGAAAAAGGAAGAAGGACAAACACTTAATGATCTCACTTATGAAGCAGGACTTAAACAAAGAACTGGGCATCCTGTATTGCATCAAAGCAAAAGAGAGGGAGAGTAAAAGAGAATTGTGGTGTTCTAGTGCATAATGAAATTGTACCTATGTGTCAATAGCTGCACTATAAACCATTAACCTCCTCAATAAAAATTATTTTGGGAGTGGGGGTAAATAGCATGATGTTTATGCAAATACTCTCATGCCTGAGGCTCTGAAGTCCCATGTTCAATCACCCACACCACCATAAGGCAGAACTGAGCAGAGCTCTGATAAAAGTTTAAAAATAAATAAAAGTGTGTGTGTGTGTCTGTGTGTGTGTGTGTGTGTGTGTGTGTGTGTGTGTGTGTGTGTGTGTGTGTTGTGTGTATTTTAAATGTCATTCCTTGAAAGACCTCAACATCTCAGGGGGAAGAAACCCATGGGTCATATATTATTCTCATTGCATTTATAACATTTGAAGTATACAGCACTATGGCTTAACAGGTAAGGCATAGCAGGTAGAATGCCAGACTGGCATAGCAGGTAGAATGCCAGACTTAAATACCAAACATCCTGAGTTCGACCCCTGGCATCAAACATACCAGCCTGGAGTTCTGATTCTCTTTCTCCCCACTTACTAAATAAACAATTTTAAATAGTACTATCCTCAGCATGTAGTGGTCACTTATAAATGGTTGGTGAGTCAGACTAGTGTATCTATGAAAGAGATTTGTTCTTCTCATGTGTTGGGGATGAGATTTCAGTTCTCAGTTCCAAGTTTGCATTTCTATCTATAAGTATACCGATTTCAGTACTCTGTCATACACTGGTAGAAAAGACTGAGAGCTTAGTGTTGAATTTAAATGATACATTCAAATCAAGAGATGGATAAATGAAATCATATCCAAGTAGAATGAAAAGATTTTACAAAGAGAAGTAGGACTGCAGCATCCTAAGAATGTGGTTTCACAGGCCTGAAGAACTCCTAAATTTGGGCAGTGGCATCTAGCCCACTAAGGCATTGAAGCAGAGACCTAGTTTTAGCAAAACAGTATCATCCACTTCATTAAATTATTTATTTTAATTTTAGTTGTGGTACAGATTTTATCTTTCCACATTTTAAAAAGATTTGTCTGCTTTTTTGATGGGCCTAGACCTCAAATAAATCTCTCTCTCTCCATTGTTACTGGTCACCTCTATCAGGAACAACACAACAGATCTCTTTGTGGGCCCTCATAGGACCTTGCCCTCAACATGGATCAACAATGGTAGAGAATGTTCCATCATCCAAAGGGAGGATGGACAACATACTCTATGTTCCACCTGAGGAAGATGGGTTCTCAAATTGGGGCAGCTTGGAACATTCCTACTCATGACCACAGAATGTGAGCTCAGATCTACAGGGATGCAGAGGTCACATAGGCTCCTAAGCTGAATATGTGCCCCAGATCACATCAAATCAATGGGGTTTACAGTCAACAACATTTATACACCTTTCCAATATTTGGGAGCTACTCTCTTCCTTGATCCAGCTTTCTGGTCCTTTTTCCAGCCATGACATCATCTCCCCCAGACAATAACTTGGACCTACCTGCATATCAGATGTCAGGCTCAGAAAGGAAAAAAAAAAAAAAAAAAACTAGTATAGTCACAGGCCCTTTGGAATATAACTAAAATAGACCTACTAACTATCCACAAAATAGAGAGCCCCCAACTCATCATCTGAACTATTCCTGCCTTTAGGTTCATGATTAATCAACAATTTGTTTGCCTTTATATGTTAACTCTTCTTTCAGCCACCAGGTTCCAGATGCTACCATGATGCCAACCAGACTTCCCTGGGCAGATGACCTCACCAATGTGTGCTGGAGCCCCACTTCCCCAGAGCCCCATCTCACTAGAGAAAGGGAGAGACAGGCTGGGAGTATGGATTGACCTGTCAATGCCCATGTTCAGTGGGGAAGCAATTACAAAAGCCAGACCTTCCATCTTAAGCACCCCATAATGTCCCTTGGTCCATACTCCCAGAGGGATAAAGAATAGGAAAGCTATCAGGGGAGGGGATAGAGTATGGAGTTCTGGTGGTGGGAACTGTGTGGAGTTGCACCCCTCTTATCCTATGATTTCTGTCAGAATAAAAAATAAAAATAAAAAATAAAAAGATTTGTCTGTTTTTTTAGGAGAAAATAGAGAAGGGGAGAGGCAGAAAACCAGAGCATCACTCTGGCACATACAATGCCAAGGATTGAAATTGGGATCTCATCTTTGAGAGTCCAATGCTTTATCCAATGCATCACTTCCCAGGTCACTTTCTTGCCCTTAAACCATCCTTTTCTTTGAGTTTTTAGGTCTTTACAAGTATGAACATAGGAAAAGTCAAAACTGGTTTTATGTTTGTAAATTTAATCAACACTGTAATAAAAATAATGTCAATACCATGGGTCCAGAAGAAGTTTCCCTGTCACTCCTCTAAGAAGAATCTAGTGAAGTTTGAAGTTATGAAAGCATTCAAGGTGCTGCCTCTTGCGATGGTTATCACTGGAAACTATACCAGGCAAAATGTTTAGATGACCCTAACCTGAGGATTGCCATTTCAACTGAGATTCAGAGGTCTAGGAGGTTTGGGATGAGGACATTAATACCCTAACCACTTTCCTAAGTTGCCCTCTCAGCTCCTTCCACCTATGGCAGTTCTAGCTGCTTAAAACAGTCCCTAAGGGCTCAAAGTGTCTCAACTACACATCACTTATTGCATCAACATGTTGGAGGGAGTTAATAGTCTCTAATAACTGTTTGGTACAGAGGCAGGGGACACACACACACACACACACTCACAGAGAAACTATAAGACTGGAAGAAACTATACCCAAAGAATGTTGGGCGTGAAATGCAGAGCCCAGGCTCTGAGGCATTAGAATGGACAAAGCACTCCTCTGCAGTCCCTCCCTCTAGGTAACCAGGTTAACTCCAGAAACCCCACCAGCTATAAATAAGACTCATCACTTTCTTTTTTTTTTAATTTTCATTACTTTCCAAATCATTTTATTTGGGAAATAATGGTTTACAGGATAATTGACACATGATTACAGTTTCTCCCCATGAGAAACCATCAGTGATGTGGTCTGCATACTGCTCAGTGGTCTGCAAACTATCAGTGGTGTGGTCTGCATACTGCTCCTACCAACCCGAGTCTCACCATTTTTACTAGTCTACAAATTCATACATCGGAGACCTGCTCACTTATGAACTCTAGAGGAGACAAACATCTCTTTAAATCCAAAGTATTTTCAAAATTCAATTGTGCCAGATATTTGCTTTAGGCAACCCAATGGGAGAACTTCAAAACCTCAGAACTTCTCCAGAATGTGTGTAAAAGTGGGAAGTTGGAGAAATGGTTTAATCTGAGGTTAAAGAAGAGACATGGTTTTTAATCAGGTAAAAGATACTGGTACCCTAGTGGGGGTTATATTGTTATATGGAAAACTGGGAAATGTTATGCATGTACAAACTATTGTATTTACTGTGGAATGTAAAATGTTAATTCCCCAATAAAGAAACCACAAAAAGAAAGAAAGAAAAAGATACTGGTCCCAATATAAGTGAGTCAATATTCCAGCAAAAATTTCAAACATCTGAGGAAGGTTTCACTAGAAGGTTGAAAACAAGTGAATTGAGTGTTTACCATCCAGGATTGAAACTGCAGCTTTTCAAGAATCAGGTGTGGGGGTCAGGTGGTGGGACACTTGGTTAAGTGCTCACATACACAGTGCACAAGGAACCAGGGTTAAGCCCCTGGTGTTGCCCCCACCACCACCTGCAGGGGAAAAGTTTTACAAGTGGTGAAGCAGAACTGTAGGTGTCCCTCTGTCTCTCTCCCTCTCTGTCTCCCCCTCTCCTCTCGATTCTCTGTGTCTCTTTATCCAGTAACAAAAATAAATTTTAAAAATTTTTTTTAAAAAGAAAGAAATCAGGTGTGGAAATAAACCGGAAGTAGTGGCCTTCTATTTGCCATGAATGCTATCTATAGCTAGAAGCCAAAAACCACTCAACAGAAGTGTTCCCCAACTTCATGCCCACAGGGAAACACTATGATTTTGTACTTTTGCACAGATGATTAATCTTATTAGCCATGCAACAACCTATCATTTCTTAGATCAAAACATCTCCTCCCACAGTGTGCAAATCTATGTCTTGCTAAGAGCATCATCAGTGCACCCAATCACTTTATTTCCCCCTAGAGCACTGCTCAACTCTGGTTTATGGTGGTGCTGTGGATTGAACCTGAGAGCTCAGAGCCTCAGGCTTAAAGATCATTTGCATAACCATTATGCTATCTCCTCAGCCAGATTTTGTGCCTTTGAAAGGCCCTAGGCACTTGCTCCTTTGTAGGCTCCTTCCTCCATTAAAAAAATAATAATAAGGGGCTGGGTGGTGGCACACCTGGTTGAGCACACACATTACAGTGCACAAGGACCTGGGTTCAAGCCCCTGGTCCACACCTGCAGGGGGAAAGTTTTGTGAGTGGTGAAGCAGGGCTGCAGGTGTCTTTCTGTTTCTCTCCCCCTCGGTCTCCCCCTTCTCTCTCAGATTCTGGCTGTCTCTGTCCAATAAATAAAGATGGTGATAATAATGCTGATAATAATAATAATAATTAGTAGTAGTATAAAGTCAAATACACCATTATATATTTAAAATATTTTTTTGAGTCAGCTCTCAGTGTAAGGCTCAGTCAAGTCCATAGTGCCCAGGTTCCTTTCTCTGGCACCACTGGGAAATGCTACAGCACTGGAGAAAGTTATCTCTCTCTCTCTCTCTCTACCTCCTTCTCTTTATCTTGTCCCTGTCTCTCTCTATCTCCCCTCCACACCCCTCAACAGACAACTGAATGGAAAAGTGGTGTGGGTATGGTGAAATGGTGAATAAGCCAGACAGTGGCTCTGCAAAATAAACTTCCTTAAATTTTCTTTCACCAAAGTCTCCTTTTTTTTTTCCTTGATTCTTAAAAAAAAAAAAAAAAATTAAAGTTTTTTTAAGGGCCCCCAAAATGGTTTGTGAGCACTGCCCAGTACAAAGTGGCCATGCTGGGCCTAAGTCTAAGAACGTGGGGGGGGGGCCGCAGGGGGTAGCGGGGGAACCCCAGGGACCTTAGTCCTTACCCCACAGCCAGGGGATGTGGCAGGCCGAAGTTCAGTCTGTACTCATCCAACTAGGGCGGGTCTGGAAGCCCAACGGACGCCCCACAAACAGGTGCACACCCCCAAAGTGGAACCCCATTTGATGTGGGGACTGTTGGGAGGAAACTTAGCAGTTTCCGGGGGCGCTTCTAGTTCCAGCACTTCCTTCCCGGACCAACAATGTCCGAGAGGGACGGGGGCTTGCCCTGCTCTTACTTACTTGCGTGCCACTGACCACGAGTCTGTCCATGGCGACAAGGCGGACGCGAGGCACACAACACCCAGCACCGAGCGTGGCAGCGGGCAGCCAGGCAGAGCGAGCAGTTCCGCACTGGGCGGTCAGCTGACCCGGCGGAAGCCTGGGGCGCAGGCTGCTGGTCTGGTCGCAACAAGCTGCACGAGTCTCTCGCCCTCCGATGGTACTCATGCAGGTGAACCTGGCAGCCAAGCCAAGGCAACCACAACTGTCCTGCAGAGGGCCGTGCCACACACACACACCACTAAGGTGTCAGCCCTTGACCTCCCTGAGGTTTCCAGGACTCTGTGGACCCAAGAGGGGACACACACACACACACACACACACACACACACACACACAGTGTCAACACACACACCACGGTGTCAGCCTTTGACCTCCTAGAGGGTTGCAGGACTCTGTGACTCCAAGAGGGGACAGAGGAATCAAAATAGTGCTCTCCCTCCCCCCACCCCCACACGCACACACACAAAATTCATGTCCAGAGGTTTACTGAATGAGAGATAAGAAGCTAAATAGGGGTTAGGTAAATTTCTCATCAGGGTCTCCCCATCTGTGCTTGAGCCTGGGAAAGAGACAAGTGGGGCTTTTCCTATATATTTTTATTATTTTAATTTTATTTTCTTTATTGGAGGATTAATGGTTTACAGTCAACAGTAAAATACAATAATTTGTACATGCATAACATTTCTACATAACAATACAACCCCCACTAGGTCCTCCTCTGCCATCATGTTTCAGGACCTGAACCCTGCCCCCCCCCCCCAAGAGTCTTTTACTTTGGTGCAATACACCAGCTCCAGTCCAAGTTCCACTTAAGAGTTTTCCCTTCTGATCTTGTTTTTCAATTTCTGCCTATGAGTGAGATCATCCCATATTCATTCTTATGTTTCTGACTTATCTCACTTAACTTTTTTTTTTTTTTTTACCAGAGTACTGCTTAGCTCTGGATTATGGTGGTGCAGGGGACTGAACCTGGGACTTTGGAGCCTCAGGCATGAGAGTCTCTTTAGCATGATATCTTCGAGCTCCATCCAAGATGGGATAAAGAAGGTGAATTCACCATGAACCCGAGACTTTGGAGCCTCAAGAATAAGAGTCTCTTGGCATAACCATTATGCCATCTACCCCTGTTCACATTTCTCTTTTCCACATAACAATTCAATCCCCCTGTAGGTCCTTCTCTGCCATCATGTTCCAGAACCTAAACCCTCCCCCCACACCACCACCACCCCAGAGTCCTTTACTTTGGTGCAATACACCAGACCTAGTCCAAGTTCTGCTTTGTGTTTATTGTTCAACTGTTTTTTGTTGTTACTGGATTTGTTTCATTGAAAATGCATTAAAAATTTAGATGGAAATGAGTTCTACCAATATTTTCCTCTAAGTATTTGATAGTGTCTGGTCTAACATCCAAGGGGCATTGAAATCCCCTAGTATGACTGTGTTGCTGTTAATATATTACTGTAGCCCTTTCAGTAGATGCTTGATGTATTTAGATGGCCTCTCCTTGGAGGTATAGATGTTTATAATCATTAAGTCCTCTTGACTGACTGATCCTCTGAGTACTAAATAATGTCCATCCTATCTTTTTTAATTTTATTTATTTTATGGTTTATCATGTCAGATTGAAAATAGCTGTTCCTGACCCTTTTTGTGGTCCACTGGCTTCTATGATATTTTTCCATTCTTTCACTTTGAGTCTGTGTTTGTCTTGCTAAGTTAGGTGGGGTTCCTGCAGACAAAAATGATTGGGTTGTGTTTTCTGATCCATCTTCCTACTCTGTGCCTTTTAATAGGTGAATTCAGACCATTGACATTTATTGATATTATAGACTGAAGATATTTTAATGCCATTATTCTAAAATTTTAGAGTGTCCTGATACATGTCATGTTTATGATGATATGAATGTTTATAGGAGAACTTTCAGAACTTCTTGCAAGGCAGGCTTGGTGATAGTTGATTCCTTCAACTATTGCTTGTCTGAGAAGGTGATCCTGTCCTGTAAGGAATTTGTTTTTTGTTGTTGTTTTTGTTTGTTTGTTTTGGTTCTTTTTGTTGTTGTTAATAAAACTCAGACCAGAAGTGATACCTCAGCTGGCAAACAGCGGGACTTTTACCAGTCACTCCTGATCCTAAGGATCTCTCCTTGAGCCCCTCGCTGTCCAGGAGCCACAGGTATTTGCACTCACTTGTGACTTGGTGGGTTCCCAAAGTATTCTGAGTCTCATCTTGTGTTCTCAGGTGATCTTCTTTTTATTCTTAGTTAACCAGGAGAGGGGAGAGTCGCAGCTGCTGCAACTCTGTAGTCCTACCTCCAGAAGTCTTCTGGCCTTTCCTATATTTCACAATCCAGATTACATAATTGTCACCAACTGCAGGAAGGAAGGGTCCTCTCCCCAACTTTGAGGAGAAGGGGTAAAGACCAGAGCTTAAAAGGATTTTCAAAGGTGGGACTTCCATTTGTTGGCTATGGGAATTCACAGGTCTTCTGTTTTCATTGTTATGTGTCTAAATAGCACTTACAAACCGCCAGTTATGCAGAGTGAAGAGAGAAATTTGATTTCCCTGTAAATGAAGTGCTGACTCAGCTAACAAGAATCCAGCTAACAGTAATATAAGTCCTGCAGAAGGAGAGTGTAATAATGTACGCAAATCTCGGACTCCTCCGGTCTCTCCCTCTTCACAGCAAAAAGGCATTTGTAAGGGTCAAAGTCATCTGTACACACACACACACACACACACACACACACACACACACCTTCCCCTCATTTGGAAGGTAGGGATGGCCACTGCTGCCTCCATTTGCATCCTGTCAGGATGACCTCTGGCTCAGTGAGCACTGCAACCTCATGCCTGATTTCAACTGAAAATTTACCTTTATCTCTCTGTCTTGAGGATTTCAAAACTAATGCCAGCTATCAATTTCATATATATATGAAAGAGAGAGAAAGAGAACAAGAGCATCACTCTGTCACATGCAGTTCAGGGGATCTAACTCAGGACCTCCTGTTTGAGAGTTGAACATTATATCCATTGCACCACCTCCCCAGGCCTAGAACCACCCCACTTTGAACTGATCTTTCAGTTCTGTTTCCTTCATACCAACAAGTGAAAACACCTTTCAGAAAGAGAAGGGAAAAGTGAGTTCTGACATTCCTGACTCCTGGCCTCACACACACTATAGGTACCTCAACTCAGTGGTCCTATTGGTAACCCCTGAAAACCCCTCCTTTGGCTATGGGAGTTCACAGGTCTTCTGTTTTCATTGTTCTATGTGTCTAAATAGCACTTATAAACCGCCAGTTATGTAACTGATGATGATCATTATGATGGTGGCTAAGCATTTTGTGGTTATCATCATTGTGTCTCGGGCCTGCTGCCAACACACTGTAATGTGGGCCCTCATTGTCAGCATTTTGATCAGTGATGTTGGCCTGTGAGGGTTGACCTGCCTGCCCCTCTCTCTGCCAGGAGCAGTCAACACAGCAGAGTGGAGCTGTAAGAACACAGACTTGGCTGTGTTTACTTTGGGGGCTTCCAGGAAATGCTATAACAAAAGGTCCCCAAAGGCCAAAAAAAGAAGGCTTGCCCTCCAGAGATAAGGGGGATCAAAGGGAATCCTTAGAGACTTGCTGCCAGCCCAGCTCCTCTCCCTCCTTCTCTGCTGGACACAACCTCTCCAGACTATTGTCCACTTTTGCTTTCCCTTCCTGCCTGAAAAGGAGGAAGTAAACCCAAAGCCTGACGATCATGATACTCTGCTCCCCCCACACACACCAGCTATCTTTCACCTTGGACTTCCCAGGACTTTGACCAGCAAGAGTGGACAGATAGAAACAAACTCAAATTTACTTAAAAGATGAAATCAGCAACCTGTACTCCCCACCCCATCCCTATAGGAGAAGAGTACTCAAAGTTTTCTCCATGCCCTGTCTTCTTACGGAGGAGCTACATCTCCCAAGCACAAACTGATCTGTTAATGCTATCAACTGGGCAGGAATCTACTTCACCTTCCCATGACCCTTCCCTAATGTTCCTCTACATGGACCCACAGTGATTATTCTAAAAGCTCAATTTGACCCTACCTAAAATCATTCAGCAATTCTTAATCAACTCATTGTACAGTCCAAAATCACTAGCATCTACCTCAAGAATTCTTATCATCCCATCCTGCCTCCTCTTCCATTGTATCTATCCTCTGACTTTTAGTTGTTCATTTTGCCTAGTCAGCCCTTTTACCCATTCCTGTCTCTACTAGATGAACACTCACAAAAAATGAAATTCAGGATAGTGCAGATTGAGGTAGACTTTGGGGTTTGAAATGTAAAATAATAGCAAGGAGTTATAAAATTTCTTAAGCAAAGTAGAAATTTGCTGAATGGGGAAAAATAGATGAGTCACAGACTAGTCTTACTTTCTCTTTACTCCCCTCAGTTTTGGAAGTTAGTCTTTAGAACAGAATAACAAGAAAAAGAATTTGTATCTATGGATCAAGGAAAGTTGAAACAGAGGAATAAGGCACATCTTTCTACCTCCACATCACCTTCTTGGGCGGGCAGGCAAAAAGTAAGATTAAGTAGAGATAGCAAAGGTTCTTATCCCTTTGGAGAGAGAGAGAGAGAGAGAGAGAGAGAGAGAGAACACAAAGGAACATAGAGACAAGGTTAGCCCAGGAGGTAAGCAAGTGGTTTCCTTGATATACAAAGAATTCACAAGAGTAAACAGAGGGGGAAAGTTTTGATGCTTCTTGAATGCAGCTAGCTTCTTCAGCCCTGTCTAGGAGTTCTGAGAAAAACAGAAGGTTCATGCAGTCCTCCAGGTTCTTTTTCAGTTCCCTCACTCCACTGCTTAGCCAACTGCAAGTAATCTGCAAGCACCTGTACTGCCTCATCACCATTTTATTCCACAGTCCATTCCACAATAGCTTCCAAGGACCAGGCACTATGCTAGGACTAGCAACACTTGTGATTAAGACATAACTTTTTAAGATTTATGCTTGGGGGAGTCAGGCAGTAGCGCAACAGGTTAAGCGCACGTAGCACAAAGCGCAAGGACTGGCTTAAGAATCCCGGTTCAAGCCCCCAGCTCCCCACCTGCAGGGGAGTCGTTTCACAGGAGGTGAAACAGGTCTGCAGGTGTCTGTCTTTCTCTCTCCCTCTCTGTCTTCCCCTCCTCTCTCCATTTCTCTCTGTCCTATCTAACAACAATGACATCAATAACAACAATAACTACAACGACAATAAAAAAACAAGGGCAACAAAATAAATAAATAAATAAATATAAAAAAATTTTAAAAATTGCTTGGACATTCACAGTACTATGTTAACAAGAAAATTTATAACAGTGATCCTTTATTCTGAAATCAGAGTTGAGGTATGTGATTGAAATATATATAGTGTATTTCGGGGGGGGGGCAGAGAACAGAAAGTTAAAATCACACCTGGGTAGAAAATCCTAGGCCTGGGAGTCAGGCAGTGGCGCAGTGGGTTAAGCACACGTGAAAGCACAAGGACCAGAGTAAGGATCCCCGATCGAGTCCCCGGCTCCCCACCTGCAGAGTAGTCGCTTCACAGGTGGTGAAGCAGGTCTGCAGGTGTCTATCTTTCTCTCCCCCTCTCTGTCTTCCCCTCCTCTCTCCATTTCTCTCTGTCCTATCCAACAATGATGGCATCAATAATACTTACAACAATAAAATAAGGGCAACAAAAAGGGAGTAAATAAATAAATATTTTTTAAAAAAGAAGAAAATCCTAGGCCTATGAATTCTGGAGCTCTAAGAGTGAGAACGTTCAACACATACAGCTGGATATTTCCTTATCACCCTTGATGAAGAAGGCAATATTTTATTCCTACTGTCATCCTTGTTATTATTATTATTCTTTGGCAGAAGAGGCCCTTTCCCCTAGAGTCCTTCCTCCATCACATTCCTGGGGACAAAAAGGAAGATCCTGTTTATTTCCAATCAAGGGAGTTGATTCTGGGGTCAGCCAGAAACAAGGAAACAGGAACTGATTTCTTAAATCTTCCTACTCCATGCATCAGCAGCTGAGACAAGGACAGGGCAAGTTAACAAAGTTTTATTAAAAATCACTACTTATCCTTAGTGGAACTGTTATATAGCCTGGCCTCATTTCTCTCAGGCCCAGCCCCTGGGCAGGTTAAGATGGTTGTTGCAATTAATCATACCCCAGCCCCTTAGTTCAAACTCACCACATTCAAATTTCAATTAAAAATAAAAGCTGAATGTCTGCATACAAATGCTCTTTGTTGCTGAGGCAGCCTCCTTTCGGCCTAATGGAGGGCATTTAGAAAGTGTAGGAGAGAAAAAAGGTTTTGATGCAGTATTTGCACATACATGAGAGAATTGAGAATGATCTGTGCACCAAAACACCTTTCTGATCTCCCAACTAGAACAAATTAAATTTAGAAAAATATAAATTGTGATAATAATGTTTAACATGAATATCCATTGTATAAATTTTTGTCTATTATTATGTAGTATAAAATTAATTGGTGTTATTAGTTCTCAATGCCTCGGATTTCCCTTCTATTTAAATTTTAAAGTATTCTGTTGTAGTTAGTCTCCATGAAAATGTACACATTAGCAAACAGTGGGAGAGGGAGTAGGCCTGGAGAAGGTGGCTGTGAAGGGACTGCTGCTTTTCATGCCATATCTTCTGTCATTTTTGCAACATGGATATATCACCACTTTTGTCATTAAGAAAGGAAAGGGAGGAAATTGGACTGGAATGGGGCAGGAAAAGAGAATTTGCAACTGAAACTTATCTATTAATCTCCTAGCATTGTTTTCACAAATCCTAAAAATAGCAATGAGAGACCAATCTTATTCCCCAATTTGCCTGGAATGTGCCAGATATCCCCAAGTTCTCACCTGGGTTCAAATGGGAAGTCATCTCTGAATTAAGAAGAAAAGATTATACTGAACTTTGGAGAAGGGAAGGGAATAATGACCAGAAGAACCCACTGAACTTTGTATTTTCTGGTGAAGAACAAGTATGTTGAACAAGTCTATATGTTTCTGCATATATATCACAATCTTTCAGAACCCCAATTTGATTTGGAGGTTGTACTTTTAAGAGGTTGTGGAACCTCCCTCCAATTAAAATGTATGGAACTCTGAAAATAAGATTCTGACTCAGTCAATAGTTGGCATCACAGTATCCAATATTTTTTTTAAGATTTTATTTATTTATGAGAAAGATAGGAGGAGAGAGAAATAACCAGACATCACTCTGGCACATGTACTGCCGGGGATCAAACTCGGGACCTCATGCTTGAGATTCCAAAGCTTTTACCACTGTGCCACCTCCCAGACCACAAAGTATCCAAATTTTTATCAAGTAATTCCAAGTAATTTGAATTTGTGATCATCTAAACTGTTTTAGAAATCATCTACTCCAGCCCCTGATGGAAGGATCTGAGCTCTAAAAGACAGGAAAGGAATTGCCCAAGGTTACCTAGCATATGAGCAGCTATATCCAAGCAAGATTTCATTCTTCTGGAGAAAATAAAACAATAATCCTGCTATATCCCATGAGAAAAGGATGAAGAGGCTGGGGAAAAGCACCAGAAAAATGCATTTCATATTTAATCACTTCTTGTCACACTGTAACCATTTTCCTCATATGGAGCCCCACACTGATGGATCAGAAATAACATTTTAAAAGTTATACCTGCAAGGAAATGGCTATTAATGTTCTTCCTCTCCTTTTAGAGTGCTGAGGAATACATATTAATTTTCTTTCTACTTATATTGCCTATTTGCAAATTGTATTCACTACCCAGTGTTCTAATTTGCCTTACCCCTGAAGAGATTATGATGAATAAATGTGTTCCTAGAAGTAAAATAAAACAATTTGTCACTGAGATTTATTTTTATAATTATTTACAGGGATTATTTTAGGATGTATGGGGGGCAATAATAACAATGTACACACAAGGGTTCTGGTGTCTCATACCAATATTAATTCAAAGTCTCTTCCCACTTCTTCAAAAGGAGCCTCAGCTCTCTTTGCAGTTCTGAGCCAGGGCCAAAGCAAGCATCAGTTGTACTGGACACGCCAGTGCCAGAAGACTGAGAGTCAGTGAAATGGTTGGTCCAGCCTTATAGAGAGGCTCATTACCTAATCTAGGAGTCCCTGGTTCAAGAATTTAACTTTTTAGGAGTCGGGCTGTAGCACAACAGGTTAAGCGCAGGTGGCGCTAAGCTCAAGGACCGGCGTCAGGATCCCAGTTCGAGCCCCCGGCTCCCCACCTGCAGGCAGGTCCCTTCACAGGCGGTGAAGCAGGTCTGCAGGTGTCTGTCTTTCTCTCCCCCTCTCTATCTTCCCCTCCTCTCTCCATTTCTCTCTGTCCTATCCAACAACAACGACATCAATAATAACTACAACAATAAAACAACAAGGGCAACAAAAGGGAATAAATAAATAAAATAAAATAAATATATATATATATATAAAGAATTTAACTTTTCTACTAACTAGCTGAGCATCTATGGACTAATCCTCTCACTCCTCAGATCCTCCATTTCCTTAGGAACTGTTTACTACCAAAATAAAAATATAGTTAAATGTATACACCCTCACAAAATAAACACCCAGAATGCACCCAGCAAATATTTATTGAACACCTTCTTTGTGTCAGGCACTGCAGGGACAATAAGCAACAAGATAGAGACACATCTTCTTCCCATGAGACACACATCTGGTGGGAGGGCACAACATGAAATACATAAATATCACAGGCAGGTGCGAAGAAGACAAAAGCAGACAATAAGAGTGTGGAGGAGACTAAGGGTATTAATTTAGATACAGTGTCCAAAATCTTTGCATTACCCGTAGAACCTTTCTCCTGTGAAATCTTAATGACCACAGCACGGGTAAGATTTGACCCCAGTGTGGCCCAGAGATGACTCACAGAGTTAGCATACAGGTTACCATGCAGAAGGACCTCAGTTTAAACCCCTGGTCACCACATGGCAGTGCGTGTGGGGGGGGGTGGGGGGGTTTACAAACAATGGAACAATACTACAGTATTCCCCCCCTCTCTCCCACCCCTCTCCCTCCCTTCCCCTTCGTCCTCTCTCCCTATCTCTCTGTCTCACAACCTCTATTTATAAGAAAAGCATGGCTACCAGAAGTAGTAGAATCCTACAGGAGCAGAACCCCAAAAATAACCCTGGGAAAATAAAATAAAATAAAATAAAATAAAATAAAATAAAATAAGGATCTGACCTCAGTAAGGTTTGATTCCATTATAAGATTTGACAGTGTCGGGGGTGGGGGAAGGGACACAGGCCTTTGGTGGTGGGAATGGTGTTAATATACACTCCTATTAACTTATGGTCTTACAAATCACTATTTAATCAATATAAGAGGAGAAAAGTAGGGGCTGGGCAGTGGTGCACCTGATTAAGTGCACCACTAGGTTATAATGCACAAGCACCCAGGTTTGAGCCCGCAGTCCCCACCTGCATGGGGAAAGCTTCACGAGTGGTGAAGCAGGGCTGCAGGTGTCTCTCAATCTCTCTCCCTTCCCTCTTGATGTCTGGCTGTCTCTATCCAGTAAATAAAGATAATAAAAAAATGTTTTTCAAGCCCTCGGCTCCCCACCTGCAGGAGAGTCGCTTTACAGGTGGTGAAGCAGGTCTGCAGGTGTCTTTCTCTGCCCCTCTCTGTCTTCCCCTCCTCTCTCCATTTCTCTCTGTCCTATCCAACAACAATGACAGCAATAACAACAACAATGATAAACAAGTGCAACAAAAGGGAAAATAAATAAATTAATTTTAAAAAAAAAGAAAAAAAATTTTTTAAAAAAGAAGGGAAAATAGATTGAATGCCTCAAACTTTTTGATGCATAGACCCCAGTTCTGAGTATATATTCCTTTAGTCTAAGCACTTAAGGTTTCAAATTGGTAACTTGATTGAATTTTAACAGTGGGCTTAAATTGTTAATATGCTTCTAATAATGACTTTTTCCTTTTTATTTTTTTGCTTTTCAATTTTTTGATTTGTTTATTGATTATTGGATAGAGACAGAGAGAAATTGAGAGGGGAGGGGGAATTAGAGAGGGAGAGAGAGACACCATGTCTCACCACCCATGAAGCTTTCCTCCTGCAGGTGGGGACCAGGGACTTAAACCTGGGTCCTTGTGCACTATAATGTGTGCATTTAACCAGGTGTGCCATCACCTGGCCCCATAGTGACTTATTACATCATCTACAATCTTAGAACAGAGAGACCAGAAACTACTGGCTGTGTCACTGTATCAGCTATGGCTATATGTATATAACATTAAATAACATTAATCATGGTGAGGTCTTGTATGATACAGCAAATCCTAACAATGAGAGTTTCAAAGTCAACCAATTTTTCAAATAATTTGGTTATAATAATAAACTATCTACTGCCTTCTTAAACCCTGAGACAACAGGAACCCTCCCCATTCTCTAAAAAACCCATATTTCTCCCAGTCCTGGAACCTCCATGGTGGGATTTGTTTTTCAGCAGTCTTCTCTCGACCCATACCAATTGATACTGCATCTGCTGATCTCAACCTAAACAATGCAACCAGTGCCACCTTGACATGTTTCACTTTGGACTGTGTCCACAGACGACAGGCCTGCGATGTCAACCCTTTAGCTCCAGTACTCTGGTGAGACCATTCCTAGCTCCTAGGACTCCTTAACTCCATTTTGGGTAGTGCACTTCCTAACAAAGCCCCAGCACCTAGATATGGACCAGGGCCCAAGAGACAGAGCACATGTACACACATATCCATAAGTTAGGGGAAAATATATACCTTAAAGCAAAAGTACACAATAGTTTGTAGTGACCCAATAAGTACAGCAAGCAAGTAGAAAGACCTAAAAAAGACAACATAAAGTACTTTATCAAATAGTTTCTACTTAGATACTCTCCTCACCTACTTCCTATTTCACTTCCCTCAATCACTCTAACCTTGTCAGACAAAGTAAGGACTACAAAAGCTGGGTAAGAGCAAGAGACTGGCATACTTTAATGATGGCTCCTCTGATTACTACCAGGCTACCTCATTTCCTGGGGTCCTAGTCAGGGAATCCTGGGATCCCCACACAGACATGATGGGCCTAGACCTCTAATGGATCCCTCTCTCCATTGTCACTAGTCATTTCCATCAGAAACAATATAAGGGACCCTTTTGTGGGCCCCTAGAGGACCTTGCCCTCATTGTGGGTCAACAACGGTAGGCACTACCCCACTCTCTGAAGGGAGGTTGGGGGTTGGACCAAAATACTCTACCACACGAGGAAGATGGGACTGGCAATGGATGCAGTCTAGAATGCTCCTAGCTATGACCACAGAATGTGAGCTCAGACCTACAGGGATGCAGAGGTTACACACTCTCCTGCAACAGAAAATAGGCCCCAGATCAAACCAATGCAGTTTACAGTTTAACAATATTTATATACTTTTCCCATATTTGTTTGGGAGCTACTCTCTTCCCTGATACAGCTTTCTAGTCCTATTTCCAACTCTGACAGTGTCTCCCTAGACAATGCCTTTGGTCATGTTAGCTGTTGGGCTCAAGCAAAAATTAGTAAAGTCATGAGCCCCTTGGAATATACCCAAAATAAATTTACTAGCTTTTGCCAAAATAGAGAGTCCAAATATCATCTGCTACATTCTTTCCTTTAGGTTCATGATTAGTGAAGAATTTGTTCTTCTTTATATCTAAGTGCTTTTTCAGACACCAAGTTGCAGATGCTACCATGATGCCAACCTGATTTTCCTGAGCAGAGAACCTCACCAATGTGCTCTGGAGCCTCACCTCTCCAGAGCCCTGCCCCACTAGAGAAAGATAGAAACAGGCTGGGAATATGGACCCACCTGCCAATGTCCATTTTCAGTGGAGAAACAATTACAGAAGTCAGACCTTCCACCTTCTACACCTCATAATGATCCTGGGTCCATGCTCCCAGAGAGACAAAGAATAGGAAAGCTTTCAAGGAGATGGGATACAGAACTCCAGTGGTGAGAATTGTGGAATTGTACTTCTCTTATCCTATGGTCTTGTCAATAATTTTTATTTTATAAATAATTAAAAAAAAAAAAAGACTTGACAGTGCTTTGGTGATACTACACTAGTGAAGTATTCTGGGAAGAATTCTCTAAGGAGAGAGCCAGACCTGGGAAAAGAGTTTTCCTAGCAAAGGGAACAGCAAATTCAAAAAACTAAATGGTGTTTTCTTTTAGGCTATGTTACCAACTTGCCCCTGTGTGAGAGGCAATCTTGAATTTGAATGTTTACAAGGGCAAAGTGTCACCCCAGCTAAACAAAAAATGTATCCCAGATACACCTGCCTCAAGATTTGGATTACTCCTCTGCTCAAAGACTAAAGATTTGAGATTCAGTGGCGGGAAGCAGAGGTGTTCATGGACATACAGAGATTCTACTTAAAAAAAAAAATGTTTTTCTTGAAGAGGAAAACAGAAAAATTACTAACCTTGTATATGGATGCACTGGCACAGAGTCTCACAAATAAGCAAAAGCACACAATTATACATGTAAGCATATAGGCATACACCAAAGTTAGATTTATAGGTTCCATGTCATGGCTACTACTTGAACTGAACCAAGCAAGGCAGGACCTAATCTCTTTTAAAAATATTTTTTATTAATTTATTTATCATTGGGAAGGGATACAAGAAATTGAAAGGGGAAGGGGAGATAGAAAGGGAAAGAGAGGGAGTCGGGCAGTAGCGCAGCGGGTTAAGCCCAGGGAGCGCAAAGCACAAGGGCCAGCTTAAGGATTCTGGTTTAAGGATTCCCACCTGCAGGTGGTAAAACAGGTCTGCAGGTGTCTGTCTTTCTCTCTCCCTCTCTGTCTTACCCTCCCCTCTCCATTTCTCTCTGTCCTACCCAACAAGGATGACAATAATAACTACAACAATAAAATAAGAGCAATAAAAGAGAATAAATAAATATTTTTAAAAACTCTTCTACACTGCTGGTGGAAGTGCAAACTTGTGCAGTCATTATAGATAAAAGTATGGTGAGTCCTTAAATGCAAATGGAAATATGTTATGATCCAGCAATTCCACTAAGCATTTACCCAAAAGATATAACACTAATTAGAAGGGATATATGCTCCCCCATGTTCATAGCGACTTTATTCACAACAGCAAAAACCAGGGAACAACCAAAATGCCCTTTGGCATATGACTGGATAAAAAAGTTATGGAACATCTACTCAGTGGAATATTACTTAGCAATAAAGAGATGATATTGTGTCCTTTGGGATAAAGTGGATGGAATTGGAGGTGGTTATGCTTAGTGAAGCAAGTTAGGAGATAAAGGACAACCACAGAATGGTTTGACTCATGTACAGAATACAAAGAACTGAAAAATGTCAACCTATATCTAAGACTGTAGGAGAACTATACTGGCTATCTGTGGGGGTGGGGATGGAGACACAGACCTTTGGTTAAAGGAGTGGTGAGAGAAAAAAAAAAGATACAGTGATATTATCTACAATATTCTTCAGTATTAATTATATCTTTGAAACATAAAAAAGATACACCTGAAATGCAAAAAATTGCTTACATAAAGGGTTTTTGTTGGTAAAAATTATTATGTACATGTACAGAAATATATATGTACAGAAATATAGATGTAATTTACTTCTTATGTGCATTTATTGGTTATTGTCAAATTGTGGACTTCTGAAAAATTTTAAATAAATACCTTCTTAAGAGGGTTAAAAATAAAAATAAGTAAAAGTAAAATACTTAGGAGTCCAATGCCTTATTCCAGGCCACAGCTGAGAAAATTTTTAAAGTTATTTATTGAGGCTAGACACACCTAGTAGAGCACACACATTACCATTTATGTGTAGCCAGGTTCAAGCCCCCAGTCTCCAACTGCAGGGTTGGGAGTTTTACAAGTAGTGAGCAGTGCCACAGGCATTTTTGTCTCCCCTCTATCTGTCTTTATTTCTATCTTAATCAGAAAAAAACTACATATGTCAGAGCAGTGAAGTCATTATGCAGGCACAGAATGTCAGTGATAACACCAGTGGCAAAAATAAATAAATAAATACTTATTTATTATCTATGTGAGAGAGAAAGAAAAACAGAACATCATTTTGGTACATACAATGCCAGAGATCAAACTCAGGAACTCATTTCTGTAAGTCCAGCTCTCTAATCACTGCAGCACTTCTCAGGCTGCTCAGTGAAAAATTTTATTAGTAAAATATTAAGGAATAAGAAGATGAGTCACCAACTTGTCCAGTGCTACTTAATGTCAAGTAAATTGGTATGGTCACTGGTGACCTTAATAATGGGATAGACTATAAGTTAGGGGAAAATATATATCTTAAAATAAAATTGCACAATAGTTTGCAGTAGAAAGACCTAAAAAAAAAAAAAAAAGACATCATAAAGTACTTAATCAAAGGTAAGACTGCAAAGAGTTTACAACCCTGTTTCAAAGTTTTGATATCTGTTTTGGGAGCCGAGGATAGAGGAGCCAAGATGGTATCATTCACTAAAATATAAGATTGGAAGTTAATGAAGTCAAGGAGAACTGATCCATTTTGTTTTGTTGATTTTAGCCAGTCAAATACAGCATGTGGTGTGTGTGTGTGTGTGTGTGTGTGTGTGTGTGTGTGTGTGTGTGTTGGGGGGGGAAATAATGCAATTTAAAAGTCAATGCATTGGAGTCTTACTCTAAGAGACAGACACTCTAGGACCAGCAGCAGCAGCACGTGACAATGCAAATGCAAGTCTGAGGATTTGAATCATTTGAATCATTACTCTACTCTGAGCATGTGTCATCTAGTCCTCCATCCCTCAAAGACTGCCATTTGATGTTAAGGTGATTGTTGTAAAAGTCTCTCCTGTGCACCTGGAACTGATTCCTGCCATTTGATGTTACGTGCATGTATGTCTGTTTCCAACTTCCAAACCAGGTGGTCAGCTCCATAATGTAGAAACCTTAGTTCATATATTAATAGTCTTGTCTGGAATAAATAATTTACAAGTAGGAAATGAAGGACAGAGAAAGGAAGCAGATTCTAAGGCATAGGAACCACTTCTGACCACCTTATAGGGGTTGGGGAGGAGTTACTTAGAGACCATGGTTGCCAGCTCTCCCCCACTCCCCTGTAGCCCCCCAATTCCAGAGTTAGTATCCTTGGTAGCAAGCCTCCCTGGAAGAGCTCTCCATGCTTTCTCCTGAAGCTGTTTGCAGTAAGTGACTCACTCAATTAAGAGCATCTACATAACAAAGCCTCACCGGGCTGCAGAGGTCACAGAGACTGTGAAGTGTGTCTTTAGTGTGTGTGGCAGAGAAGGTTCACTAATTACCAGTCATTTCCACCCCTCAAGAGCCTGTCAGCTTTTGAGATGCAAGGGATAAAAGAATCCCCAAATTCCCACCCCACACCAATCAATTCTTCCTCCTCAGCCCTCCCCTGCATTTCAAACCTGTGACTAATAAGTGTCTCTGCCCACCTAGCTCAAAACTAGAAGGGAGGAAGTAAGGAGAAAGGCTGATTTCATTGGCAGCTTTTTAATTTTTTTTTCCTAAGTAAAAGGGGACTGACTGGGAGGCAAAGAGAGGTTTGAAGGCTCTGCATTTTCTCTGCTAAATGAACAGACAAAACTTGTATTTTTCCTCTATTGATAAAGGTAACAATGGTTTTCAGTGGAAACTACAAGTATGCAAGAGAAAGTAAAAATCATCATCCCACCCCCTATAACGACCAGTGGTTGTTCACATAAGCCTTCTTCTATCATACATTCTAGACAACATACTTTGACTGTAAGTATGTGTGTGCCCTTGCCCTTTTATAATCAGTTTCTTCTTTTAGTGATATTTCTCCAACATCTCCTCCCATGGGCAAGGGGGAAGAGTGTTCAAACTGGCAGGGATGCTGAACTGAGCTAGCAGAGAAGTTACATTTAGATGTTAGAGCACAAAGGGGAAGTACTGCCAGAATTTCTGGTTGCTGTAGGAGTCCCTTGTGAGGCAGGAAAGAACTGTAAGCGTTGGAGCTCAGATTTACTCTATATAAACCTCAGCTTCCCTCATCTGTAAAATGGGACTAACAGTACATGCATGCTTTGTAAGACTGTTGTGAAGATTAAGAGAAACCATGGTTGTGAAAAGACCAGATAGGCAATGTTTTATTTCTCATATTAATAAGTATTCTTTGTGTCTATTCTTAACTCATTTTCATGAGTATTCATTCACGCCTGCTTTTACTAAGCCTTCAACTAGCATACATTGAGGATACGAAGAAAGCATCTGGTTCAGGTCTGGAAGAGATTAAAAACTAATTGAGAAACTGAACATACACTCAAACACAAAGCCAACCATACCGATTTACACGACTAACAAAATATATCAATTAATAGACAATTAAATGCCACACAAGTGGCATTGACAGTGCTTCATGTGTTTAGAGATAAAGAACACTGAGGAATAATAATAATAGTAACCTCTCTAAGCACTATGTGCCAAACACATGTGTCCCTTGTCTCATTTAATTTACCCATTGAGGTAGAAACCATTATTATAACCATTTGCACAGGAGGAAATCGAAACTTCAAAGAAGTTAAGAACTTTACCCTGAGCCACACATCAAGTTAATAAACAATATTGTTCTTTGGGATCAAGCAACTGTACTCCAAAGCCCACCATAGACTGAAGCACTATTGACCTATTCTGATGGAGTGAGGTGGGGGAGAACTAGCTGGCACAAAGAGCCTCAGAAACAAAGAGGGGAGTGAGGATGTGTTTGTTGGTCCAAGGGAGAAGATCCCCATCTGGCTAGGCAATTGCATTGTAGAACTGTAGAAAAATAAGGTTTGATTGGAGAGAGAGAGAGAGAGAAAGAGAGAGAGAGATGGAAAGAAGAAGGAGGAAGTGGAAGAGAAGGAGGAGGAGGAGGAAGAACAAAGGCATGTGAAACATATTCTGGTAGAAAATGGGTTATCCAAGGGCACCAAAATGGAAATAATAATAATAATAAATTAAAAAATAATAATAATTTAAAAAAAGAAAATGGGTTATCCAAATGGTCTATGGATGCTACAAGGTCCAATCAAAACAGTGTTTAAGAAATGGTGCATGCAAAGGTAAAAAACATCATAGGAGGCTTTGGAGATGAAGAAAAGTAGCCAGGAATGGGTGAATGACTATCCTTTCTAGAAAGTCCTGCTTCCCTACCCTTTTTATCTCTGTAATATTTTGCTTTCCATGGCCTCCAGTCTCATTTTGGCATATGTACTAATTCCTTTCACATTATGATTCTGCAAGAACTAGCTCGCTCAGTCATTCCATATGTGCTTGACAGTGCCATGTCAAGGAAAAAAACTGAAGATGACTCTGATGCTCTAACAGAACTGACCTTCACTAGACTCCCCCAAATCCAGTTCATTCCCTGAGCAGACCTACCCTCCCAACATCAACCCTCTCCTTGGGCCTCTGCTGCAAGAACTAGTTTCCCAGCACCTATAGGTGGGGAGGAAAAAAAAAAAGTCCCCTCAGCTTCTGATGAAGCAGGGCAGGAAGATCTGAGGACATGGTACATGGTAAGGCCTTCAGCAATTCAAGTAAAATGTGGTGAATATGAGAATATGACAAACTAAATGTGTGGTAGATAGAGTCCCTGAGGGGCCAGGTAGTGGTGCACTAGGCAGAGAGTACACATCACCATGCTTAAGGATCTGGGTTCAAGTCCCCGATCCCCACATGCAGAAAGGAAGTTTCACAAGTGATGAAGCAGTACTTCAAGCCCCACCCCAATATATCTCCCCCTTCGCTCCCTCAATTTCTCTCTGTCTCCATCAACAAAAAGAAAAAGAAAAAGGAAGGAAGGAAGGAAGGAAGGAAAGAAGGGAAGGAGGGAGGGAGGAAAGAAGGAAGGAAGGAAAGAAGGAAGGGAGGGAGGGAGGAAAGCTAAGGAAATGTCCACCAAGAGCAGTAGATTAGTCATGCTGGCACCAAGCCCCAGCCATAACCTTAGTAGCAATAAAATTTAAAAAAGAAAAGAAGGCTCCTCCATTGTCTGTCACTGCCTCTGCAGCTGCTGCTACCACTGCTGCCTAAGTTGTTGCAGCCTCAGGCATCCTACTTTGCTACCTCCTCAGACAGATAAGAAGTAATGCAAGTAAGGAAAGAGGAAAAGAAAAAGAAAAAGGTAAAGAAAGAATGAGAGAGAGAGAAGGGGAGGGGAGGGAAGGAAAGGAAAAAAAGTCATAAGACTCACTAGCAGGCGTGGAGGAGATAGCATAATGGTTATGCAAACAGACTCTCATGCCTGAGGCTCCTAAGCCCCAGGTTCAATCCCCTGCACCACCATAAACCAGAGCTGAGCAGTGCTCTGGTGTTTCTCTGTGTCTTTCTCTGCATCTCTATCAAAAATAAAATAAATAAATAAAATTTTTTTAAAAACTCACTAGCAAAGGCAAGGCCTGAGAAGGAAAAATATTTGAATATATATTCACATAACAAATATTTATTTAGTATTATTGATGTACAAGATATATTCTTCAGGAACTAAAACTAGAGTGGTATCATTTGTGTCCTTAATTGATATTTTTAAAATGTTGAATGGAATGGGAATGAGTAGAGATGTAGAAAAAGAAGAATAGTAAATGCTGAGCTCAGAGACATGGAGCATTTGACAGGGTCAGGAGTTGAGGAAGGTGCTATACAATGTAGAGGGAAAACCTTCCTCCTCATCCTTCATTCTACCAGCTAACTTGTTGTATACAAGGCCTCAAAGGCATTAAGACACCATCTTCCCAAGAAAATGTAGCCCAGGGATGTACCCATGTTATTGACTGCATTCCACAAACATTTTTGAGCACTCTAAAGTACCAGGCACTTAAAGTTCTTACACTCTGCTAAAAAGAATCAGAGTTGATTACTACCTAAGGTGATTGATCTTGAAAGTGTCCTTTGATGCCTTAGGAACCTTAATCAGACATGCTGAGTGTCATCAAGTTTTCTTGAAAGAGAAGCAAAGGGAAAGAAACTCTGTACTTTCTCAAACTAGATGGGGATAACCTTTTCTTACTTGGTCTGGTAAAAGGTAAGTAAAGGTAATGTTATAACGCTATCTAGAATAGTGTTTAAGGCAAGATGATGTTCAATAAAATCATCTGAACAAAACCAACTGAATAAATATGTTCTCTTATTCATTTCTGTGATGGTTGATTCTCTGTATTAAATTTACAAGTATAATGAAAAATTGAAATTGCCTGACAGAGTTGAAGATAATTGGTCAGGCAGCTTGGTGTTGGGGTGACCACCAGTTCTCATCATAGCATCTCACAAGCATAACATAATAATAGCAGTCACTATCACATTTGTTTAGAAGTCACTGAAAGAGCCATATTATGGCAAATTAATCAATATTCTTAGTTACAAATGACTAGCTCTACATATTTAAGTAGGAGGAGAAAGACTTGTTAAAAGGATATTAAGAGACATCAATAATAATAATAACTACAACAATAAAATGACAAGGGCAACAAAAGGGAATAAATAAATAAATATTTTTAATCTTTTAAAAAAGATATTAAGAAACTCAGAATCCACATAAAGGTCTAAGTTGAGTGCAAAAATGTTTTGCAGACACCTATCACAGGGAGATGAGAAATAGTACCCATGTGTCAACAACCGTATTGTAAACTATTAAGCCCTCAATAAAATGAATTTAAAATTAAAAAAGGATTGGAAACCTTGGAAATGAGTAAACACCAAAAGTGGCTGGGAAATGGAGCACGTATTTACCCATGTTACTGCAATGGCATGGGTAGGCCTGAGTAGCTCCAGTTATCACATTAGGCATGACAACAACTGTACTCTTTACTGCTTTCTAGCCAATGCCATTGCACGGAGTTCAGTGATGCTGCCCTAAAGGCTCTCGAAGTCTCTGCTGTTCCTCCAAAAAAGAGTTTGCAACCTACCTCAATCATCTACTCATCCCTTGAATATCAAAGATCCTGTTGGAGGAACCTCAGCTATCAAGGTCAGAGAGAAGCAGGATGTAACTCCTTTCACTTCTGTAGTTGGAAGCAGACCCCACATTATAACAATCAGGAAACTAGACCTAGAGCAGACAAATGAAGTTTTAAAAGGAGGAAGGAGGGAGGAGAGACACTATCAGACTTGACTCTAAGAGACTTAACGGCTATTCTAATATACCAAAGCCTTCTTTCAAGAATGTTATTCTATTGGTCAGGTTACATTAAAAACTATACTTTAAGGCAAGTCTTTAGTAGGTTTCTAAAACCTTTTTGGACCACCATGGTGGTTTTCCAGTGATTATAGAACCATCAGAATAACAATGCTAGAAGTAGGAAAAGTATATGTTTGACTGTAAATTTAAAGACTACTGATTTTATTCACTTAAGCAAATAGGGCATTTATTTTTCCAATATAACAAGAGTTTTGGAGGTGCTGGAAATGACTCAGGGTCCTGGTGATGTCAGGACAAAGTCTCTTTCTGCTATTCTCTTATATTTAAGATCACAAGATGGTTGCTAAATGTCTACACTTTCCACCCAAGCCTATGAAAGGGAGAAAGGAGGGGAAAGGGGGGGGGGGGGCTTGGCAAAAGAGTGCTCAAAACAACAGTATATTCTCTTTGAATCAGGACAATAAAATTTGTTTTCTATCACTCCCCCCACTTCACCCGCACACACTCACACACTTAGTTGCACTCTGACTTGTTCCTCATTTGCCCAACGAGAGTCATATGACCATTCCTAACTGCAAGGATGATTGTGAAAGGTGAAAATACTATTGCACTGATTGGCCTATACCAATCCTGAATCACTGCCTAGCATATTGCTTCAATGTTCAGATGAGTAAGAAGGAAGGAGGTAGTTATTGAACACCTTGTCTAAAGTCTAATTGCAAATTTAGGTATTGCAGGGTAAATTGTGAGGAGCACAGGGGTGTTGAAGATGCAGAAGTTAAAAAAACAAATGCCAGGAAAAGAGAAAAAAGAAAATCAGATTTTGTTGGGGTGTAAGTGATCCACTTCTGTCATCACAGAGAAATAAAATCACAGATTTTAAAGACATAGACACAAGACATTTTACCATTAAAAAAAAGATAAATTTGGAGTCGGGCAGTAGCACAGCAGGTTAAGTGCACGTGGCATGAAGTGCAAGGATCGGAGTAAGGATCCTAGTTCTAGCCCCCGGCTCCCCACCTGCAGGGGAGTCAGTTCAAAGGTGGTGAATCAAGTCTGCAGGTGTCTATCTTTCTCTCCCCCTCTCTGTCTTCCCCTCCTCTCTCCATTTCTTTCTGTCCTATCCACAATGATGACATCAATAACAACAATAATAACTACAACAATAAAAACAACAAGGGCAACAAAAGGGAATAAATACATTTTAAAAAAGATAAATTTATAATAATCTATATGGACATCAATAGGGTAATGGCTAGACAATACCCTTTTAATAAATACTATGTTACAAAAAAAGAATAAATTAATTCTATCTACAGAGGACACTGAGTGATGATACACCTGGTTGATTAAATCCTTAAAAAGAGACAGAGTTTAGATGGGAAACAGAAAGAAGATAGGTAAGATCATGTTTTTCTTATTATTTTTTAAAGATTTTGTTTGTTTGTTTATGAGAAAGATGGGAGGAGAGAAAGAAAGAACCAGACTTCACTCTGGTACATATGCTGCCAGGGACTGAACTCGGGACTTCATGCTTGAGAGTCTAATTTTTATACACTGCACCATATCCCAGTCAACCATGTTTTTCTTTATATGTGTTCAAATGCATTACTGGTTGAAGTTAACAAGTTGTTTTTTTATATATAATTTTGGGATGTAGCTTAGTAATTTTAAAATATTTTAAATAGAGACTAATGGTGGCACAGCAGGTTAAGCGCACATGGGGAGAAGTGCAAGGACCCAGAGTAAAGATCCCAGTTCGAGCCCCCAGCTCCCCACCTGCAGGGGGTCGCTTCACAGATTTTCTCCCCCTCTCTGTCTTCGCCTCCTCTCTCAGTTTCTCTCTGTTCTATCCAACAACAACAACAGCAATAACAACAATAACAAGGAAAACAAGGGCAACAAAATGGGAAAAACAGCCTCTAGGAGCAGTGGAATCATAGTGCAGTCACCAAACCCCAGTGATAACCCTGGAGGCAAATATATATATATATAATTTTATATTTTTAAGATGAAGAATTAGAGGATTAAGGGGAGGGGAATGGTGGCATACCAGATTAAGCGGACATATCACCACATGCAAGGACCCAAGTACAAACCCCAGCTCCCCACCTGTAGGGGGCACACTTCACAAATGGTAAAGTAGGTATGCAGGTGTCTATCTTTCTCCTTATATCCCCTACTCTCTCCTCTCAATTTCTCTCTGTCCTGTCAAATAAAAATAGAAAGAAAAAAATGGGGAAAAAATGGCCACTAGGAGTGGTGGACTCCTCATGTAGGCCCCAAGCCCTATTGATAAACCTGGTGGGGGAAAAAAAAAAAAAAAAAGAATAGGTAGACTGAGGATTATATGTGAACAGTAGGGAGTCCCTGAAGGTTTGAGCAAAGGAATGAAGTGATGAAGAAAGTTAATTGGGGTGAGGGGGCCAGGTGGTGGTGCACCTGGTTAAGTGCACACATCACAGTGTGCAAGGATTCAAGTTTAAGCCACTGCTCCCCATCTGCAGTGGTGAAGCAGGGCTTCTGGTGTCTCTCTCTTTCCCTATCTCCCCTCCCCTCTCAAGTTCTCTGTCTCTATCTAGTAAATATTTTTAAAAAATAAGCAGATAACTTTAAAAAAAAACACACATGGGTATATTTTTTTTAAAAAGTTAATCTGGGAGGGACCTAGTGGGGACCGGGTGTTGGCCCATCTGGTTGCGCACACTTGTTACAATGTGCATCCGGCCCCCACCTGCAGGGGGAAAGCTTTGCCAATGGTGATGGAGGACTGCAGGTATCTGTCTCTCTCCCTCTCTATCTCCCCCTTCCCATTGATTTCTGGCTGTCTCTATCCAATAAACAAATAAATAAAGATAATCATTAAAAAATCCATTAATCCTCCAATAAAGAAATTAAAAAATAGTCTGAGAATAGAATAATTAGATAGTTCTTATTCCAACATCTATGTCATAAGCTAATAACTGAACTATGATAGCAATAACACTGGAAGAGAGAGAGAAAAAAAGAAAGGGCGACACAAACTAGAGTCTTAGACTGTAGATAACTGGTGCAATGAGGAAGGGTTGTTTTTCCTTTCAGTGGTGTAACCAGCACATTTGCACTTTGAAAGCCTGGATAAATAACTGCAAAACCATATTTCTCCTCTCTGACTCCTTCAGCATTCATTTATTTGACATTTTTCCATACAGAGACTCTATCATTTCCCCATGAGAATTGTTATTATCTCCCTTATTAAACTGAAGCTATTTTGGGAGATGAGATCATAGAGAATAGTTGCTGGTGGTCCCCCAGAAGTGCAATGAATACACAAATTCAACACAGTTGATAGCACAACAGCACATGCAAATGCTCTGCATTCATTCCTTGAAGGAGCAATATCCCTCCCAGGTCCTACCTGCATAAGGATCACAGTTTGAGCCCCCCCCAACCCACCCCCACCTGCTTAAAGGAGCAGTCTCAAAACTATCACTGATAGCAGATCAGGTGAGGAGAGGTAGAAGAAAGGCAAAGCTAAATAAAGGTGGTGGTAATGGGGGGGGGCGGGGTTGAAACAAATAAGTTCCAAGCCTCGAAGCAGGTCTGCAAGTGTCTATCTTTTTAAAAAAATTTTTAATTATCTTTATTTATTGATTGGATAGAGACCGTCAGAAATCGAGAGGGAAGGGAGAGATAGAGAGGGTGAGAGACAGAGAGACACCTGCAGCACTGCTTTACCACTTGAGAAGCTTTCCCCCAGCAGGAGGGGACTGGGGGCTCGAACTCAGGTCCTCGCACATTGTATCATGTGCGCTCAACCAGGTGCGCCACCACCCGGCCCCTCAGGTGTCTTTCTCTCCCCCTCTGTCTTCTCCTCCTCTCTCCATTTCTCTCTGTCCTGTCCAACAACATCAATGGCAACAATAATAAGAACAGCAAAATTGGGGGGGATGGCCTCCAGAAGCTGTGGATTCCTAGTGCAGGCACCTAGCCCCAGCAATAACCCTGGAAGCAAAGAAAAAAAAAAAACTTAAGCAAAGGATAGGTTTGGTCTGTGTTGTGGTTGTGGCTGTTTTGTTTTGGCAGGGACTCACTAGTTAAGTTTTCCTACCAGGCCAGTGGGCGCTCTTTCTCTGAGCAGATTCCCCGCTGGCTCAGCATGGCCACAGCTGCAAGTGGAAGTGATTAACACTCCCCCCATAAGGGAAGTGCAAACCGGGCGGGATTCCCCAGGAGTGATGGGCTGGGGTAATGAGGGGTCACAAGAAAAAAAGGAATAAGGATTTAGACGGGATGGATGGAAGCTTTCTTCTCTCCGCGTGTTAAACAACAGGGTCAGGGTACCTACCTCAGAGAGCTGCTGAGAGGACAAAAAGCACACAAAGTTCTCAGTATCTGATACAAAGTGAATGTCCAAAAAGGCTCAACTTTTGGTTTTGCTCTTCCTGATAGACAAATGGGACCCTGTGAGAGTGTGGATTCCCTAAGGCGGTATGGTGAACTGACAGGATCCCAGAGAACGGACAAGTGTCTCCGTTTGGGAGCATCAGAGTTAATAGTATGTATATGTTTATGTTCCCTTGGCGTTAAAAAAAAAAAAAGGGCCAGGACAGAGTCCCCAGCTAGGGAAAAATGGAGGCGCCCACCCACGCTACACGTGGGCCCGCACTAGGCCTCCAGAGCCCGTGACTTTTTGCGCCCCGACCGGCGGAGGCGGGGCCTGGCGAGCGAGGGCGGAGCCTGGCGAGCGGGGGCCGTGACGGCATGACGTGAGGGCGGGGCCAGACGAGCAAGTGACAGGGGCAGCGTGGACGGGGGCGGGGCCTGGAGGAAGGGCGGGGCTTGTGGCTTGGGTGTGGGGCCGGCACACACCCCCGCGGACCCGCCCCTAGCGGAAGTGCCACCTCTGGGTCCCGAGCCCCTTCCAGGCGGTTCCCGATGTTCTTCCCAGGCTAGTACGCCCTTAGCAACTCGGCGCCTAGCGTTCGGCCAGGGCCCCAAAGCCAAGTCTGAAGAGGAAGCGCAGGGTCTGCGCGTCGGGCTGTCTGGGGTGGTGCTCTCAGCCCCTCCCATTCCCCTGCCGTCCTCTCTGCTCCTCTATTAGCAGCGTGGCCGCAGGCGCCCTGGGCAACCGCACAGGTAAAGGCGGCTAGTGAGGACGCAGGTATGGGTGCCTCCAGAGCCACAGGAGCAGAGAAGCCGAGGGCAGGTGACTTTTTTCTGAGATACTGTATGGACAATTAGGGCTCGGGGCGGGTGGATACGGACCCCAGGAGTGCAGCCGAGCTCTGAGAAGGCAGAAGGGCGGGACTGAAACCCCCAGAGATTGGGGCCGGGTTGCGTCCCCGCGTCGTGCGCAGGCTCCTTCGTGCCCCGAAGTGCAGATCTGGTTTGGTGAAGGAGGTTTTGGGCTCCTACACCAGAGGGTTATCTCTCACCTATCTGCACCGTGACGGCGATCTGACAGTCGCCCCGCCGAGCGCATACAGTCTCGGATTTGCAGAATGAAAATCAATAAAATCGATTCAACGCAAAGAACACGAAACACGCTGAATTATTATTTGCGTTTGTTGTGTGTGTGTGTGTGTGTGTGTGTGTGTGTGTGTGTGTGTGTGTGTGTATTTTTAACCGACTTCTTGGAAAAAGTGACCAGGTTCGATGGGGAGGGTAAATGCCCCCCCATCTCCCGACAGGGGACAGGAACAGACCCTCGGCCCCTAACCTTCCAAACTTCCCCGAGCGCTTGTGCGGAGTAGGGTGGTGGGAAGGGTGCGCTCCTCTTGGGGCTACGACTTCCTCCCGGGCCTTACTGTCGGCACTTTAGGGAGACGCTCTCCCCCCTCCATCCGCATTTCCGCGGTTCACCACCCCCACATCCCCGGGGCCGCCCCTCCTCCCCTCCCCCGAGCTCTCCCCGGCGCTTTAAATAATGATATTTGCATGCAGGGAGCGATTCATAAATATGTCAGGGCCGGTGAAATATAGGCAACATTTCAAACTTTCTATTTAAAAAACATGAATTATGGCCGCGGAAAATGTGTTCCCATTTAAAGGCGATACGAAGTATTTGGTGTCTCGTCCCCGGGCCCATCCATCACGCAGACAATAAAGAGAGTTTTTCGCCCTGACACGCGCGATTTATGGGCGCCCTTCTCTGCCCTCATCACTCACCCGCCGCGGCTGGCCAAACGACAGGCCCGGCGGAGAGACCCGCGGCTGCCCCCGCCCCCGCGCCGGCCCGCGCACTTGGCTCCCTCGCCAGCCCCCCAGGACTGTGGCTCCCGGGGACCCAAGCCTGGGAGATGGAATTTCGACAGTGATGATCTGGGGAGCTAAGTGGGAGCAGAAGACACACTTGTCCTCTCACCTCCGTGCAAGCCTCCTTTAGGGCTGTAGCTGAGCGCACGGAGCAACTGCTTGCCGGGCCAGCTGCCCTGGTCTCCCGGCAAGCGAGGCGCCACGCTGGGAAGTTTGTGGCGCTGACGGCGGGAGGCTATTCACCAGAGGGTTCGCGGTGAGGGGAAAGGACTAGCTAGGGGACTCCTCGGGTCAATTTCGGGGCATTTCAATGTGGAGAAAGTAAACTGTCCTGTGAGCCAGCGCTGCTGAGCACTGTGCCTTCTGCAACTCTTACAAAGCCACCTTCTCCCGGGCTCCATCCCTACAAACACACTCTGGACGGTCCTCGGCCGCCTTGGAAACTACGTTTACTGACAGGGACCGACACGTCGGCAAAAAGTAAAAACGTGAAAGCACCTTTCCTCGCATTTCACCTCGGGCCAAGACCTGAAACTCGATGCCCTCACTGCCCACCGCCCCAACACACACACACACACACACACACACACACACACACACACACACACACACACACACACGCCTGTGGTCCTCCCACTGAATCTCCAATGCAAACTTGCATATCCAAGAAAGTTCAGGTTTCATCCGCCCCGAAATTTGCTTTCATTTTTCTCTGTGGGAGGACTCGGTCCAGTGGGTTCGCAAAGCACTGGTAGAGATGACTGCAGGTACTTCCGAGCAGCAATGAGCCGCTCAGCCTGAGGGCGCTCCTAGTCCAGCCTCCCTCCGAGAAGCCACCTCGCCTCCCACTCCCGACCAATATGTCTGCGTACACAGGAGTCCTGAGTGGTTTCCTGCCGGATGTCCAAGAACTGGATTTATTTCTGATACAGGCAGCGCAAACCTCAGCCAGAGAAATCCCATCGACCTAAAAATAATGACAAAGTTGAATTTATTAGATTGAGATTCGTGCATAAATGAAGTGAGATTAAAATTAGCAGCTACACATCCAGTGTCAACCAACGATTACGTCCAGTTTCAAAGGCATGTAACATCTGAAGATTTAGGTCTACAGAGGGTTATACAATATTTAGTTACTGGTGTGTGCACATGTAGCTAAGTTAAAAAAATTCTAAAGCAACTGTGTTTTTACAGTCTCTGGTTGTTCTCTGGGTTCAGCATAGCACTTATGTTCAGATAACCTCCCAGTGAATATTTTCTTTAGGTAGAGAAAGTTTCATGTTGTGAAGTGACAGGTGAAATAAACCCATTTAAGAACCGCAGGTACACAGATTGCATAGATACACTATTTGTGGGTATGGAAAAGAAAACATGTGGTAAAGTTCACACAAATGGGGGACTTTCAGGAAGCTGTTGTGGAGGCCACAGGTCCTGCAGTCCCAGTACGCAGCACACTGAGATGGACTCTATTCCATATCCACTGATAGCTGGGAGAGGCTTAGCCCATACAGTCATGACTGCGGCACTTAGGGAGTTTTCTCCATTACATGCCCATAGAGAGGGAGAGACTTCTCCTAAAGTTAAACCCAGCATTTACCAAAGCAGTGCCTGGGATCCTATGGGTAGCCCTTCCTCCTTAGTTATTTATCTCTCAATCCTGGTTCCATGCGACTCTGACTGGGATCATTAGAGCCTACATGAAAGGGCAGACAGATCATGTCTGATTCAGATATACCCCCAAAGTCTGAAACTGGGAGACCACCAGGAAGAAGGCCACCATTTTGCACTGACTCCAGGCTCTGCCAGTTTGAGGTCACAGAAGCAGTGATCTCAGTGTAATTACACATGAAGTGTTAGGCACCCCTTTCACATACTCAGTGTTTCTGCCCAAATTCCCTCTGGTTCTCCTCCACTTATTTGCAAAACCCAGACAATGCCATAAGCAATGCAGCAGCTGTGAAATTCCAGCATCAAACACTAATTCCAGAATGGGCACTTGCAAAGTTCACCCACCTCAGTGCCCTGCCCTCCCACCCCCTCCTCAACCTACCAAACATACCCTTAAACCGCAAGCATAAATCGTCCTGCTTTAGGAGAAAGTAGGAAGGACCTTGCTAGGTGTTCTTGAGAACTGCACACATCCTGAGCCATTCCTGCCGCACAGAAATAACCCGGGCCCTGAGAATGTTCCTGCTTCAAAGGGTGACGGCATGAGAGTGATGTACACAGTATACCAAGCAGGGGGAAAGAGATAGGAAAAATCCCCTTGGCAAATGTGGAAAAGGGGTAGGGTGGGGTGGGTTGGAAGCCTGGGGGAGAGAGGTTGAGAGAGAGAGAGAGAGAGAGAGAGAGAGAAAATAAGTCTAGGGAAGCAAGCCCATAAGAGTTACTAGCTGCTCGATGCCCCAGGACCAGGCCAGGAATTGACTGTGAAGAAACTGGGTATCTCTGCAGCCCCTGAGAAAGGGACAGAGTCGCCAGAGACTGTCTGCCTCTAGCCCAGCAAATCTGGGCCCCACTCACAAAGCCAAGGGCCAGGCTTGGGACCAGTGTCCTCGGAAGATCCTTTCTCTCCCCCCTCCTGAGGGACCACAAGGTGGGGCTGGACCTGGGTGGGGAGGCCCCCAGGGGCGCCTGCCAGTCCTGGACTGTTTGGGTGCTCTGGGCCAGGCTTTCCAGCTCGCCGGGCCTGACCTGTCAGGCGGATTATCTTCGAGGGAGATTAATAGGGGAGGCGGGCTGCAATAATAATCGTTTTGTTTGATGTGACAACTCTGATAGGCGTTGATTTACTTACAAACTGATAGGCTTTTAATTGAGCGCCTCCGCCGAGCCCGAGATGAAAGGGAAGCGGCGGTGAAAGGCGGCCCGCCTGCCCTCCGGCCTCAATACTGATTAGCCATCTCGACAGTGAATAGTTCAAGGCATTTTCAAACTTTTCCCCTCCGTTCTCTCCTTTTACTTCTCCTCCCAAGCTCTCCTCAAATATCTGTCATACCTACTTTTTTTTTCCTCAGAAAAACAAATCATCCCCATTGTGTGCAAATAAAATCCCCAGGCTATCTACGCAAACCGCCACTGGAGGCTGGAGGTAGTAGGCCCAGCTTGGGGTAATTAATAACGCCCCCGCCCCCGCGGTCCGGCAGACTTTTGGGGATTTGGCCTCCCAAGAGAGGTGCGCAAGCTCCGCTGCTAATGCCTCCCGAAAGCCCAAGACGAAAGGCCCCCAAGGCGCCCCCGTGCGCTCGGACCTTCGGAGCTGACTTGAGCGCGGAGAGAATGCACGCGGACCAACAATCCTGCGCGCGAAGCCTGGAGGTTTACAAACGTCTGTGTCCACATGGTGCACATTCCTCCCAGGGTACAGGAGGGCCATTTGCGGGCTTCTCCAGGTTTGGCTGCCGGGGTTGCCTCCCCCAGAACCGTCCAGACGGGAGTGGAAAGGGTACCGGTGCACAGATGGCTGCGATTACCTCCAGCTCTGGTCTCCACGCTAGCCTTCAGTTCTTGGGCCTTGTGGGGTAACCCAGGCGACTTCTGGCCCACTCTTGGATTCACCACTGCCATCCCTGCAGCTGGCTCAAGCCAACAACTCGATAGCCAAAGCCGCGCACTCAGTGGCACAAACAGACATTATCACACCCTCTCGGGATACAAGCAGTCTCAGACATGCTGCCCTACAGAGACAACACAGGTCTGTCCCACTCTCGGAAGCAGGCACCCTAAAAATTGCTTCCTAAGGATCACAACTTCGAATGTAGCCTCGCTGTGATTTATCTCAGAACTCACCATCCTCAGTTGTTTCACAGACAGATATTTCCAAACCCCCCTGAATGTAAGAATGAAAACACACACACACACACACACACACACACACACACACACACACTCTGCATTGCCTCATTGCCTCACTCCCCTAACCTCTCTTCGCCAAATTATCTTTAGTCTAGTCACCATCTTATGAAATTTACCAACCTAATGAATCAGGGGATAAAAATGTAGAGGGGCAATGCCTGAGAAAATTCTCAAGCTCACCCCAGAAAGTTCTCAGTAGCTGTTAGGGGAAAGGGGGTAGGATGATGAGAGAGGACAGGGCTAATGTGCAGGTCCCAGACCTGAGCCCCGCTGCGCACCAGGCTCAGCGAGGATGGAACCCGGTCTCTGGGATAGGCCACCCCCCCCCCCCAGCAGCTTTTCCCCAACGCGAGTTCAGACTGGTTTCTGGTTCTCAGCATTCCCAGACCCACCATTTCTCAAAGGGACCTGACAACAAAAGAAAAGCTGGGGAGGGAAGTGGGGGAGGGGAGATTCCGAGGAAAAGGTGGTGGTGTCCTTTTCTAGTTCCCTGCCAGTCTCTACGAGTTTCTTGCGGGAACCCCCGAACTCACTCGGTATGCTGTCAAAGCCCTAAGAACTCACACAGCGGCACGGACATACAGACACATTTGTGTACCCAGATTCCAGGTACATCGAGGCACTCACAGCGCCCCCCCCCTCCTTCCTAACAGCCTGAGTGGCGGTGCAAATCGAGAGGAACGCGGCAGTCCTGCTCGGCTTCCTGGGAAGAGTCCGTGTTCCCACAGCCAGCCACCCCTCCCTCTCTCCTTCCTTCCCTCGCTTCTCCCAGAGCAGGCCGGTCCTCGCTCGCCGTTTTAATGAACTTAAAAGCCTGTACCCTGAAGGAAGTCGGGTCGCCTAGGCAGTGGCGCTGGCGAGAGGTGGATGTGGACTGGGGAGGAGGCCAGAGCAAACCGGAGACTTAGCTGCTCCCCCATTCATTCGCGCTTAGGCCTCTTTGTAGCAGCCTCTCAATCCCATCTGTGACCTGAGAAGGCTCAAACTGGAGGAAGGTGGGGAGTGTCCCACCGTAGACCTTCAAGACTCAAGGTTAAGTTGGTGGTCGGGTTCTTAGAAGTCTCCGAGTTTGGGGGAGGGAAGCTATCTAAGGCTGGGGGTCCCCCGACAAGCTGGCAGCTGGGTACTCGCACGCTTTACTCCCCTAGAGAGTGTGGGGTGCTGGGGTGGAGTAGGAGGACTGTGTCAGACCTCACCGCAGCCAGTCTCCCGTACCCGGAGCCCTTCAGAGCTCTGAGGCCCCTTAAGGGCCGAAGTCCCCGGGGGTGTATCTCCGAGAGTGAAGAGAGGCCGGCATCCCAGCTCGCGCTCCACCTCTCAGCGCCCTGGGGCGCACCTGCGCACTTTCAGTATTCATTCTGTGACACTGAGCGTCCCTCTCCCCCTTTTCATTATTTTTCTTAAGAGCACCTCTCCCCACCTCCCTTCCGAAGAGGCTGTTCCTCTTTCCCCCTCCTCCAGTCTCCCCCTCGGTCTCTTCCTTTCCTTCTCTCTCCCTCTCTCTCTCTCTCTGTGTGTGTGTGTGTGTGTCTCTCTCTCTATCCTTCCCTCCCTCCCTCTCCTTTTCCCTTCAAGTTGCACCCGCCTTGTAATCAGCAACAAAAGCTGACATAAATCACAGGCGGATTGACAAGAACTGACAAATAACTGATTGATTGCGGTCGAGGAGCATTGACAAGTGATGGAGGGGTGGAGATGCCCAAAGAAATGGGGGGAGAGGAAAGAGGGTGGCAAGGGAGAGTAAAAATGGGGGGGGGGGGCGAGTGTGAAACAGAAGAAGCATGTGACCAGGGCTTCAGCCCCAATCTGCGCGTCCCCGGGCGTCACGTGGCCGGGAAGGGTGGGGAGCCCGGCCCGCCTAGTAGAGCTGAGCAGCCACCGCCTCCGCTGCCCATCTAGTTTCTGGTTTCTCCACCGCCAGAGTCTCGAGAAATCAAAGCGGGCGGGCGGACTTATTCCAGTACGCACTCCGCATCTTTTCTTACCCTGGGCGGCGTGCTGTGGGAGATTTTACTACCGGAGAGGAGAGACTCTAAGGTGAGCAGAGGCCACTATGTTCCGCTGTAGTTGACAGTCCGGCTATTGTACATACCTCTGCCGGTGTGTCTCCTAGCACCCCTTCAGTTTATCCCTCAAACACACCCTCCTACAAAAGGTTTCAGTTTGTGTTCCAGCTGAGGCAGGGGGGCAAGCAGGAAGGGGGGAGAAGAGGGAGGCGGCAGAGAGCAAACGTAGAATAAATGTCCAGCTCGTCCTCCGAGCGAAAAGGAGGGTGGGGACTCGCAGCGGGGCGGCGAAGAAGGAGCTGCCCATTATAACCAGCGCGGCGAGTCCTGGCGGCGGCGGCGCGGGACGCGTCACATCCCCTTGACCCTCCAATCACCTCGGGCTCCCATTTGATTGGAAGGCGGCAAAGGCTTTAATCTCCCCCTCCGTGCAGCTGCTTTTGAAGTGAGTTTCCTCGCCAGAGCCCCGGCTGGACTGGCAGCAGCTCACATCGCGGATCGCAGCGCCGGCGCCGGGTGGCTAGTGCGCGGCGCAGGGGCGCAGCCCGAGGCAGCCGCGGCGAGCCACCTAGCGCTCCGCAGTCTGGGCCGGCTCCTCCCGCTCGGCCACTGCTTCTCCGCGGGTCACCCAGGATTACTCGCTTCTCGCTGCAGGCGCCGGGAAGGCGCGCTGGGCGCCAGTGGCCGCCGCGCCAGCTCCTCCTCCTGCTGCTCCTGCTCCCCAGGCCAGCGCGCAGCCCGGAGCCCGCCCCGCGCCGCCCGGAGCCCTGCCCCCCGCTGCTCTCATGCGCGCGGGTGGGTCATGAGCACAGCGCCCTCGCTTTCTGCCCTAAGAAGCAGTAAGCACAGCGGCGGCGGCGGTGGCGGCGGCGGCGCGGACCCTGCCTGGACCAGCGCGCTCTCTGGAAATAGCTCCGGCCCCGGCCCAGGCTCGTCCCCGGCCGGCAGCACCAAGCCTTTTGTGCACGCCGTGCCCCCCTCTGACCCTCTTCGCCAGGCTAACCGCCTGCCCATCAAGGTGCTGAAGATGCTGACTGCGCGGACTGGTCACATTTTGCACCCCGAGTACCTGCAGCCCCTACCTTCCACGCCCGTCAGTCCCATCGAGGTAAGTACCCTCTGCCGGCAGAAAACAGACCTCCACCAGGGCTGCCTCCCCACGGGATGAATCTCTCTCTCTCTCTCTCTCTCTCTCTCTCTCTCGTCTTGAGATAGGAGGGGGCTGGTCGGTGTGATGAAGCTCCGGGTTGAATGTACACTATTCCCGCTTCTTAAAGCTGGGGTTGAAAAGTGTGGAGGAGGCAAAATAGGATGTAAATGCTAGGGTACAAAGGCAGCCAAAACTTATTTCTCCCTCTGGTATTAAAGCCCAACCCAGATTCAGACACCTTCACTTCAGCCCGAAGACTAATGGGAGGTCGAAATACGGTTCCAAAGTCACAGTCCTCAGGCTCTCACCACCCCCACCCCCGCCAGATTCCAGTATTTCTACACGGCCTCTAAAGCACCAAATGACCAAGTCCTTACTCTGAGGAGTTGGGGGGGGGCGGTGAAGAGTGTACAGTTCTGGGTCTAGGAACTAGAAAACAAAATATCTTGGGAACCTTTTCAGAAATCTAGTTATGGGCCAGACAGGAAAAATTCTCTTGGTGGGGAGGGGGTGTTCCGCCACTGTTCTCAGAGAGAGGTGTGTGTGTGTGTGTCTCCCTGGAAACGCACCTCCGGGCTGGAAAGATTACTGAGGGTCGTTTGAACTCTAAAAGCCAGGGTTCTAAAAGGGTTTACCTTTTCTCCCCCTCTCCTCCCTCACATCTGACCCCGCAGCTTGATGCCAAGAAGAGCCCGCTGGCGCTGTTAGCTCAAACTTGCTCTCAGATTGGGAAGCCCGACCCCTCGCCCTCTTCCAAACTCTCCACGGTCGCCTCCAATGGGGGCGGCGCGGGCGGCGCCGGCGGCGGTGCTGGAGGCGACAAGGACGCCAAGTCAGGTCCCCTCAAATTGAGCGACATCGGCGTGGAGGACAAATCGAGTTTCAAGCCGTACTCCAAACCCGGCTCGGATAAGAAGGAGCCGGGAGGTGGCGGCGGAGGCGGCGGCGGTGGTGGTGGCGGCGGCGGGGGGGTTTCGGCGGAGAAGTCCGGATTCCGGGTACCGAGCGCCACCTGCCAGCCATTCACGCCCAGGACAGGCAGCCCCAGCTCCAGCGCCTCGGCCTGCTCGCCGGGCGGCATGCTGCCTTCGGCCGGGGGCGGCCCGGAGGGCAAGGACGACAAGAAGGATTCTGACGCGGGGGGCGGCGGCAGCAAGGGCTCCGGGAGCGCCTCGGCCGAAGGGGGGCCCGCGGGGCTGGCTCATGGCCGGATTAGCTGCGGCGGTGGGATTAATGTGGACGTGAACCAGCACCCTGATGGGGGCCCCGGGGGCAAGACGCTTGGCTCGGACTGCGGCGGCTCCTCCGGCTCCAGCTCCGCCTCGGGTCCCAACGCGCCCGCCTCTTCCTCGGTGCTGGGCTCTGGGCTGGTGGCGCCCGTATCGCCCTACAAGCCGGGCCAGACGGTGTTCCCTCTGCCTCCTGCGGGTATGACCTACCCAGGCAGCCTGGCCGGGGCCTACGCCGGCTACCCGCCGCAGTTCCTACCCCACGGCGTGGCGCTTGACCCCACCAAGCCCGGCAGCCTGGTGGGGGCGCAGCTGGCGGCGGCCGCGGCGGGCTCTCTGGGCTGCAGTAAGCCGGCCGGCTCCAGTCCCTTGGCGGGGGCGTCACCGCCGTCCGTGATGACAGCCAGCCTGTGCCGGGACCCGTACTGTCTCAGCTACCACTGCGCCAGCCACCTGGCCGGGGCGGCGGCAGCCAGCGCGTCCTGCGCGCACGACCCGGCCGCGGCGGCCGCGGCGCTCAAGTCCGGATACCCGCTGGTGTACCCCACACACCCGCTGCACGGCGTGCACTCCTCGCTCACCGCCGCCGCCGCCGCCGGCGCCACACCGCCCTCCCTGGCCGGCCACCCTCTCTACCCCTATGGCTTCATGCTCCCGAACGACCCGCTCCCTCACATCTGCAACTGGGTGTCGGCCAATGGGCCGTGTGACAAGCGCTTCGCCACGTCCGACGAGCTGCTCAGCCACTTGCGGACCCATACGGCCTTCCCCGGGACGGACAAACTGCTGTCGGGCTACCCCAGCTCTTCGTCTTTGGCCAGCGCCGCGGCGGCCGCCATGGCCTGCCACATGCACATCCCGACGTCGGGCGCTCCAGGCAGCCCCGGGACCCTGGCGCTGCGCAGCCCCCACCACGCGCTGGGACTCAGCAGCCGCTACCACCCATACTCCAAGAGCCCGCTCCCCACCCCAGGCGCACCCGTGCCGGTGCCCGCCGCCACCGGACCCTACTACTCCCCCTACGCCCTCTACGGACAGAGACTGACCACGGCCTCGGCACTGGGCTATCAGTGAGGGCGGTCGGGGGGGTGGGGGTGGGGGGGGCTAGCCAGGGGGCGAAAGGAGCTGGAGGGAGGGGGTGAGCCCAGGGAGGGATGGGCACCCAGCAGAGGCTACTGTCACCCGGGCGTGTGGGGAAAGACCCGGGCCAGGAAAAGAAAAATATACATACCGTGCCCATCTACCCGAAACAGCGACAGTGACCCGGTGGGAACCCACTTCAGACCCCCTCCTTCGTACCCCAGTCTCTCACTTCCCCACCCAAACTTTATAAAAGTTGGAAAAAAAATCGTTTGACTTTTATAGAAAAAAATAAGAAGGAAAAATAATTGAGGTGTTCATCTGAGGACTGCATTGGTGGACACTGGTATTTATTTATGTTAGCTCCAAGCGGACCCGTGGTTCAAAAGTGCATTATTTAGTTTGAACTCTGTAGTAAAAAAGGGGGGATTAAAACTTGAGGGTAAAATTGTGGAAAACAAGCCCTCCCGTCCCTTGTAGATTATAAATAAATACAAAGCCGCCACAGAACTAGAGGTCTTCTCTTTAATGTTACTTTAAAATTGCTATGATTGTATTGTACGTTCTTATTTAATGTCTGATTGAAACACAAATTTCCATGCATGTTTGTTACAAAAAAATGAAAAATCAAAACAAAACAAGTCACAATTTGTCAATTCTGATTTCAAATTGCAATTATTTTTAAGGTGTACACCATCAAAAGAGAGTGGGTATTTTTTTGTATGTATTCTGGAAGAAAACAAAAAAAAAAAAGGAAAAACAATTCTATTCCAAAACCTCATTTGCCTTATTTTGTTCTTTAAAGGAACACTTAACTATTTTTAATTTTAAGTCCACCCGCTGAGAAGGGGACAAGTAAGGTTTACGTCATGTACTAAAATAATAGACAATGTATCGCTTTAAAGATTAAAATTCCGTATATTTGATGTATTAAAAGGTTTTACTTATTCTTCTTATCTTTTTATTTTTGGTTAAAGAGGAAGCTTTATTTTTGGTTAAATAGGACGATGGTGGCCTTTCCGATTGTTCTGTTGTGATTTTGAAGAAGCTAAGGCTTCAGAAGTGCTGGCCCGTGGTGGGGTGGGTCTTGAGGGAAAATGTTTCTAACGAGGGGCTGTCACCATTTGGAAAGATAATTTTCTTAGCTATACCTTACTTCATTGGCTTCTCTCCCCCCCCCCCCCAGCAGATAGCTTGTTAAAGTGAAAGAAAAAAGGGGAGGAGGAGGCTTTACACCCCACTGGAGATTCTTGGAAGTTCGAGTTTCGTTTTGTTCAAAGGACGACTCAAGGTGGTACTCGTTTGTCGGGTCTCGGCCGGGGTAACTGCCCACGTCGTCCCTCCCTTCTTTTCCAGGCAACCGGGGCACTAAGGGCGCTTTGGAGACCTATTCCCTAAACCTACCAGAGCGCGCCGGATGGAACCAACCCTCTAGTCCCTGGGAGATGGGATGGTGCAGTGAATTATCCTTCCTCTTTTCAGGTCTGCTCTGGGCCCCAGGTGGCCGCGAGCCGACCCCCTCCACCCACCCCCTAGCGGCCTCCTTACTCTCCCCCAGTCAGAGCCGAGGCAGGCCGGCGCCACGGCTGCTCTTCCGCGTTCCGACTCCTGCGTAGCCGGGCGTGCGCCGCGCTGGCACTGGACGCGGACACCCCTTTAGAGTCCGCCTAGCTAGGCTTTCGGAGCCCATTCTCGTTTCACTGGGATGACTAGGTGGCCACCGGGTACCCTTCCCGGCTGCTAGTTCCCATCCACAAAGGGGCGGCTAGACCCTCGATCCGGACGTGATCGTCGTGACTCTTCTCCCCAACTAGAGCCATGGCTGCCCGCAAAACCAATGGTGCCGTGCGAAGGCGAGCCCTAATCTTTTTGAGGAAAGAGGTGTCCCAGGCCACCCCACACACACATAAACCCTCCCACACACACACATAAACCCCACACACTCCCGGCCGGGGTGCGAGCTGGGGTCCCCGGGTTGTGTGGACTGTCACCCTCCCGAACCAGAGCATGCCGGCACGACCCCACGCGCCCGAGCCCCTCTCTTTCTGGGGTCAGGTTTTCTGGGTTGTCAGATCCAACTGGCCTCCCTGGGTGCCAAGCTTCCCCTGCTCCCACCCTCCCACCGAAGATCGCAACCTCCCAGTGCCCAGCTCGAGGCTTGGGCCTGGGGATGGGGAAGGTGGGGGGGGCACCAACGCGCAGCCCCCGCCGCCATTTGTTTGCGGCCTGTTGATTTTTGAGATTTTTCCAACGTCATGTCCAGCGTCAGCCTCTCGGCTGTTGGGCCTTTCTCTAGAACTGCAAGCCAAGAAGTCTCGGTGACCCCGAGGCCTCGGCAGGGAGGTCCCAGGCCTTCGCCTGGGGAGGACTCAGTGGAGGCTCGGGCTTTGTGGGTGCCTCCCCAAGAGGGGCGGCCTCCTACACCTCCCAGCCTCTGGCCACGACTCCAGAAGCTGCAACTGCCCCCCCCCCCCGCACCCCCGCCCCAGGAGGACCTAGGCTGCTGTTCCGGGACTGCTCCCATTCAGGTACAGCTAAAAGAGGCTGGGTTGGGCCTGGCAAGTCGAGAACCCCAGTGCATGGGGTGGCTTGGCACCCCCAGTCCTGTAGGCAGAGAGCCCTCTTCCCCATCCGCCAGACTCCAGCGCCCACGGTTTGGGATGCGGGACGTGCCCACCCTCTCACCACCTCCCGCCACCAGCCTCCTGCTTCTCTGGCCCACGGGCTTCACCTTCCTCTGCCCCTCATCTTCTGATGGAGGTTCCGGGCCACCGCCCCTCGCCCCTGGCCCCTGGCTCGCCTCCGGGAACAGTGGGGCAAGAAAGTACTTAAGGAATCGCCCTCTCCCCTGTAATTTCTAACTGGGCATACCCATGCCCTCAATCCTCTCTTGGTATTTTATTAACACACACACGCGAAATGGCTTGAAATTTTAGCGAAACCCACTTCCTGGAGAAGCTATCTGAAACTGAAAAATTCTGGAGCCCGAGGTTTTGGGGGCAACGCAAGGGAGGGAGGGTTCCCCGACGTGTTGAGCTGAGGCAACCAGGCGCGGTGTGAGCAAAGACTCTGAGGGTGCCAGTCTGTGGCGTGGGTTCAGTATCGGGTGCAAGCCCCCCCTAAGAACTTGCGCTCCTCTCGCGGGCTCGCCCTCAGGCTTTCTGCTCCAGAACCGCCTTGGGATCCCGGGAGCGCCGACCTGCGGCAGCTGCGGCCCGAGCGGCAGGCGGCGTGTCCGCCAGGCGGCGCTGTAGCGCCCGGCGGAGCGGGAAGGAGAACCCGAATGCGGGTGGGTATGCAGGCCTCCGGCTGGCTGGTCACCCTGAAATCCTGCGCCTCCACATCCGCAAGGATTTTGAGAGTGGTGTCCCGCCGCTAGTCCTTGTTGCTCATCTCTCTTCTCCTGCTGAAAGCCACGTCCGCTGTAGCTGCTGTGCTGCTCTCTTTCTCTAACCCAGAGAAGTGGGGCCCCAGTGTGAAAGGAGCTCCCAGCCAGGGGAGCTCCCACAGTCTCGGATAAATCACCTTGTCTGTGATGTTTCATGTCGACCCCACAGGTTAATGCAATTATTCACAACCACATTCGGCTGGCTACTTTTTTTTCCCTGCCCCTTGCCCTCCCTTGCCCAGGCTGTCCATCCATCACTTTACTGGCTCCTAACAAAGGTGAAGAAACTGAGGCTAAAGCCAGCAGAAACAGTCCAAACCATTCCCTCTATGAAACGACCCCTGTCCCTATCTGTACCTCTGGTGGTAAGACTGAGTGACTCAGTGTGACTTGGTGATCTTTAAGCCTAAGGAGGAAAATAATAATAATAATCCTTTAGTTAATGAACTCCTGTGCTTTTGGAAATGTGTGACCATTGCCCAGAAATTAGGGCTGCCCCTAAACAGTCATCTGATGGTCCGTTTTTGGCTTGGTGTTGCTCACCCTCAATAATTAGAGGCCTAGGGAGTCTGGCGGTAGTGCAACGGGTTAAGTACACATGGCGAAAAGTGCAAGGACCTGCGTAAGGATCCCAGTTCGAGCCCCCAGCTCCCCACCTGCAGGGGAGTCACTTCACAAGTTGTGAAGCAGGTCTGCAGGTGTCTATCTTTCTCTCCCCCTCTCTGTCTTCCCCTCCTCTCTCCATTTCTCTCTATCCTATCCAACAATGACAACATCATCAACAACAACAATAAAACAACAAGGGCAACAAAAGGAAGTAAATAAATATTTAAAAAAATAAATAATTAGAGGCCTGTCTGTGCTTCTGAGCGATTGCACAGCTCCAGCCAACCTGTAAGAAACTATGTGCTGTCCACGTTATCCTATAGTATTACATTTAAACTTTACAATTCCATGTGGTTCTTCAGATTTTCACCCTTGTTTCACAAGTAAGGACACTGAGACTCAGCAGGGAAGGGGACCAGTTTGAGGTCATATAGCTAGTGAGAGATGGAGAATGCAGATTCTTGTCCTGGCTGCACTCACCTGAGATTTGAAAACATAGCAATGTCTAGGAGAGAGTATGGTGGACACAATTGTTTTTTCCCTCTCGTTATCATTATATGACTTTTTATTATGGAAATTTTTAGCTGTACAGAAAGAAGAGTGAACAGTGCAAAGGATCCCTGTAAACCCACCACCTCGCCTCAACAATTACCAATTCAAGTCAGTTGTCTCCTCCCTAGCCCTTCCAGTTTGCCACACCTCTCATTATTTTAAAGTAAATACAGATATCTTATTGTTTCATCTCCTCCTGTCTCTTCTAGGGAGAGTTTAAGCCTAGCCCTGGGCTGGCCCCCACATCATCTCCTTTCCTTGCCTCACTTGAGGCTAAGTGAGGTTATAGATATTTCTCAAGTTCAGTCAGTGTGTAGCAAAGTTGGGATTTGAACACACTCTGTCAGACCCAAAGTCCAAGCAGGTCATCCTATCCTTGCTGGGGATCCCCCAAAGTCCTTTCTTTCTTCCTTCTTCCTTCCTTTCTTTCTTTCTTTCTTTCTTCCTTTCTTTCTTTCTTTCTTTCTTTCTTTCCCTTCTGTCTTTACTTTTTAAATAAATGCCTATTTATTATTTGTCATCAGGGTTATTACTGGAGCTCAGTGCCTGCACAACTTCACTGTTCCCAGAAGTCTTTTTTGTTGTTGTTGTTTAAGAGGGCAAGAGACAGGGAAAGAGACAATGAGGAGAGACACCTGCAGTACTACTCTACAGATGGGAATGAGGGATTTGAACCTGGATCTCTGCACATGCTAATATGTACATTTAGCCAATGGAATCATCACCCAATCCCTACTAAGTCCAGAATATTCTGCCTGGTTAGCCCAGGGCTTGTTCTGGGAGTGAGTGTCTGGGTTGCAAAAAGGCTCTTGAGCACCTGACAAGGCAGCAACACCTAGTGGGTACACCTATAGCATAAGGGGCATTTTGAAAGTGACAACAGCTTAAAAACCACATGACACCATGAACAGAGTACAAATCTGGGGATGAGGCTGATCTAAATCACACTTACAGTTTTAACACTGGCTCTATCCTGACTTTCTCTGAACCTCAACATTTCTAATCTTTAAAATGGGGCCAGTGATACCAACCTAATGGGGCTAATGTGAGGCACAAATTCAGTAATAAACATGAAAATGCCCAACAGATGCCTGGCCCATGCTGATTCTGGGTATACAAAGATTCCTTTCTTCTTTCCAAAGTCTTATTTCATTGGGATCAGCCCTCTTACTTAAGACCTGTCACTCCCACAGACTCATACTCTACCATCTTGCCAGCAGGTTCCTCTTCTCTTCTGGTCTCTCTTTGCCTTCCTACGTTGTGTCTCACTAACATTCAGCTTGGACCTTCTGCTAGGAGACTAGTCCCCCCAACACCTTGGCGAGTTGTATTCATCATACACCCCTTCTTTGGAATGCTTTCTTCTTTCCCATTCCTTCAAAACTCTCAAGACTGACCTCATCCAGGAAGACCTCCAGGTTTCCCAGAACACACACTGATATTTCCCTCACTTTGCATCCCTTCAGCACTTGCAACAAGGGCAGGAGGTGGAGGTTTAAAGGCCACTGGAATGGGATAGGGGAAACTGAGTTTGAATATTGCAGCTTCATACTTGTGTGTGACCACGGCAGTTACTTCTGGTCTCTTTGAAACTTATCTCTTAAATAGGATGCAGGAATGTGAATGCCATGGGTGAGCATCACATATTCCAACACTAGCAATGTTAATGGTGAGCATATATTGCATACTCACTATTCAGGCTCTCATTAGCCCTGTCACTGTTATTATCTCCCTTTTACAGATGAGGGAACTGAGGTTGAGGGAGCTGTATCATGTCTGTACTTAGGGGTCATTCACAGGTAGGTTCATTCAGAACTGGAGTAAGATAAACACTTTTGTTGGTAGCTTTCTAAAGAACCTCTGAATGGTGACTTTTTGTTTTTATAGTTGTTTAATAATGGATTACAAGACTATAAGATTACAATGGTACAGTTCCACACTATACCCATCATCAAAATTCTGTTGCCTTCTCCCCACCCCAACCCATAACCATCACAGTTCACCAAGTCTTAGAGATGGCTACTCTAGTCTTCAATTGGCCACTAAAGTCTTAATTTAGCTAGTGTGTGTGTGTAAATTCATGTGATTTTGTTGTCTATATTCCACATTGACTTTCTACCTCCTTACTTCACAAAGCTTAACCAACTCCAGTTCCTGTTTTATTTTATTTATTTATTTTGGATAGAGACAGAGAGGAATTGAAAGGGGAGGTGAGAGAGAGAGAGAGACCTGCAGCACTGTTTCACCACTTGTGAAACCTCCTCCCTACAGGTCAGGGCTAAGGGCTTACACATTGCAATGTGTGTATTCAGCTAGGTGTGCCACCATCTGGCCCCTCCACCTCCAGTTCTGAATGGGAACTTCTACCTACAAGCCACAGTTTTGTGGTGATAAAGTGGGTAGGAATGTGATAAGTTATCGGAACTTGTAATTTAACAGTAGTGGATTTTGCTCTTTCTTAATATCTGGAGCTGCATGCTATAATATCTTACAGTGGATTTCTCAAATGTACTTTTTACTCATATAAGGAATTTTGAGTACAGATCTGTCCATTTTGACCCAGCATCCCACACACAATGGAAGAACAGATCATCTTTAAAAAAATAAAAAATAAAAAACAGGACCAGGGAGACAGCTCAACCTGTCAAGCTGCATACCTCAGGCCCTACAGTCTGTAGGTTCAATTGTTGGCACCGCCTGATGCCAAAGTTAAGCAGTGCTTTAGTCTTCTCTCTCCTTTGTCATAATAAATAAATAAATAAATAAGTTTTCATTTGAAAATAAAAGTTGAGTGGAAAGGAGTGGCATTGTAACCTACCTTCCACCCCTTCTACAATATTGATTTAAAAAACAAACAAAATGGGGGTCAGGTGGTGGATCAGCGGGTTAAGCGCACGTGGCTCAAAGCACAAGGACCAGCGTAAGGATCTGGATTCGAGCCCCAGCTTCCCACCTGCAGGGAAGTCGCTTCATAAATGGTGAAGCAGGTCTGCAGGTGTCTGTCTTTCTCTCTCCCTCTGTCTTCCCCTCCTCTCTCCATTTCTCTCTGTCCTATCCAACAATGAATGACATCAGCAGTAACAATAATAACCACAACAAGGCCAACAAATGGGGAAAAAATGGCCTCTAGGAGCAGTGGACTCATGGTGCAGGCACTGAGCCCCAGCAATAACGCTGGAGGCAAAAAAAAAAAAAAAAAAAAAAAAAAAAAACCAGAATACAACTTCCAACTGAAAACAGAAAAAGACCAGTGATAAATCAAGTTTAGTGATGAATCAGGTATTACTTCCCCCACCACCACCACCCTTTTTGCCACCAGGGTTATTGCTGGGACTCATTGCCTGCACAATGAAGACACCACTCCTCCCACCCTTTTTTTCCTTTAATTTTTGATAAAAACAGAGAGAGGGAAAGAAAGAAAGAGGGAGAGAGAGGGAGAGAGAATCGTGCAGCAGTGCTCCACTACTTATGAAGTTACAGCAGGAGCTTGATCCCAGGTCCTCTCACAGGGTAACATGTCTGCTCTACCATGTACAACACTGCCCAGGATCCAGTAGGAACCCTTACCATCAACAATTATAGAGTAAATACAGAAACCTTAAGAAACATAACAGAGAACAGAAATAACATAGCATAACAAAGAACAGAAATGGCTGAATCATAGCAACACTCACCCAAGTTTGAATCATGTCTCCACATACCTGTCCAGTGGCAGCCCTCAGGGAACACCTACACTTGAGAAAGAAGCGGGAGCAAGAAAACTTAGAGAAAGGCAGAAGAGGTTCCAGGACTGAAATAAGTAGAGAGAAAGCAAGAACAGAAATGTATGCATATGACCATTTGGATAGTCCTGTAGATGGATGCTTCCTCAGGCTTGGGTCTCAACAGGAAGACATATCAGAGTTCTGAGATGACATTTTTGTGAATCTTTGTCATTATTATAAACTCACACACTTTAAGGTCCCCTCTCACCCATGTTCTCCAAGGACAACTCCTGTGGTGTGGGAATTTTACACCCTCCACAGCACTAGTTCTTAAGCCTTTTGAGGGCTGAGGAAAAGATGCAGAAACCACCACTTTTTTTTTTATTTAAAAAAGGAGACATTAACAAAACCGTAGGACAAGAGGGGTACAACTCCACACAATTCCCACCACCAGATCTCTGTATCCCATCCCCTCCCCTGATAACTTTCCTAGTCTTTATCCCTCTGGGAGTATGGACCCAAGGTCATTGTGGGATGCAGAAGGTGGAAGGTCTGGTTTCTATAATTGCTTCCCTGATGAACATAGGTGTTGACAAGTTGATCCATACTCCCAGTCTGTCTCTCTCTTTCCCTAGTGGGGTGGGTCTCTGAGGTAGTGGAGCTCCAGGACACATTGGTGAGGTCGTCTGTCCAGGGAAGTCTGGTCAGCATCTTGCTGGCATCTGGAACCTGGTGGCTGAAAAGAGAGTTAACATACAAAGCCAAACAAATTGTTGAACAATCATGGACCTAAAGGCTGGAATAGTGCAGATGAAGTGTTGGGGGTACTCACTGCAGACTATTGTGTACTTTTGCTTTCAGGTATATATTTTGCACTATTTTGTGGATACATGTGAACATAGGCTCTATCTCACAGGACTGGTCTATATCTAGGTTTTGGGACTTTGTTAGGAAGTGAAAGGAAAGGTCTCACCCGAGTAATGAAGCTGAAGGGTTGTCATTCCACACCTGAAGACTCTGGACACAGTCTGAAGTGAAGCATGCTGAGGTGGTACTCGTTGTGTTGATTAGGTTGGGATCGGCGGATGCAATATTGTTTGGTATGAACTAAGAGAAGCATGCAGGAAAGTGTGCCCCACCCTAAGAAACCACAACCTTTTAAAAAGAAATCCAATAAAAATTATAGCCCCTTTGCACAGAAATGAATACATACTCAGCCCTGGGAAAATCATTTCAGGTAGTTTGTGGACCTGCAGGTTTAAAATTCTTGATCTTGGAGAGTCGGGCGGTAGCGCAATGGGTTAAGCGCAGGTGGCGCAAAGCACAAGGACCAGCGTAAGGATCCCAGTTCAAGCCCCCGGCTTCCCACCTTCAGGGGAGTCACTTCACAGGTAGTGAAGCAGGTCTGCAGGTGTCTATCTTTCTCTCCACCTCTCTGTCTTCCCCTCCTCTCCCCATTTCTCTCTGTCCTATCTAACAACGATGACATCAATATCAACAACAATAACTACAACAACAACGAAAAACAACAAGGGCAACAAAAAGGGAAAATAAATATAAAACAATTTTTAAAAATTCTTGATCTTGAAAGATATCCAATATTTAAATATAAATAATATTCTCTTGGGATATGCCCTAAGAGACTCTAGGTTTTCCTCTCTAAAGTACTCTGACCAAGGCAATTTCCAACTCCTCTGTAATTAACTGAAAAAAAAAAATTATGTCAACCTGCCACAGGCCAGTGTTAGCCTGTACAATCTTCACCATCACTCTGTAAGATACACATTATTTTAGTCCCACTTTACAGATGAAGAAACTGAGGTACAGAGAGGTGAAAGGATTTTGCCCAAAGTCACAGAATCTGGCAGTGGCAGAGTTGGGTTTCTGTTATGTAACTATCAGCCTACAGAACCTTTGTTTTTGTGCTTTTTACCACTACAGAGTGGCCTTTACCTTTACCTTTACCTTTACCTTTACCTTTACCTTTACCTTTACCTCTCTGTAGGCTAAAGACACCCACACACATCAGATTTCTCCCTTACTGTAGGTATTGAGCCCCATGAAGTGGTGTACTGGAAACAGCTCACATTGGCTCATAAGAGACAATTATGCACATCTTTTCCCAATTCCTCATTCTCAGGTGTTACGCTGATAATTTGTAATCAGTCATGGTAGGAACATTTAGACCACAGTAAATGGGTTTACTGTGAAACCACAAGTGAAAGTGTTCCCCTAAGAGAGCTGCCTGTTAAACATTTACTACTATATCTCAAGAAACTAGTTTCACTCAGATGGCTTCAATCAGCAGATAAAGCCAACCTAACCTTAAACCAGTGGGAAGCAGAGATTTTCCTCCATGCCATGTGAGGGTTTGGGTTCGGTCTGCTGAGCCCAGGAGGAGAGAGAGAGAGAGAGAGAGAGAGAGAGAGAGAGAGAGAGAAGAGGGATCCAATGTCCCAACAGCTGAGGGCCTGGACCCCTTATCCTACATAGGTTCATATCCCTTACACCAGAGCAAGACCACTGTGGGAGGATGTCACTGTCACCTGATATGCAGAGCTGCTGGCCACCCGGAAGCTCCTGCAGCCTGCCCAGCTCTGTACCCCTAACATGGGACCCTTGGCTACTCTGATGCCAGTCAGCTAGATCTGGTTTAAACCTTTGGAGTTTAGCCCTTTTGGAGCTAGCCACAGGCAGCTGGCTCTTCCCTCCACCCCAACCAAATATTAGCACCCAGCACACTGCCCAGCTGGAGTCAAGCACTTTCTCTGAGCTTTGTCCACCAGCAAATCCCAGGAGACAGCAAGGGCTCCAGTGGCCTGCATCTGGAGAGAAGCCTGCCCTGGCATCTTCTCACCAGAAAGGGTCTCAGGTCACAGGAAAGAAACTCGATTATTATTACCATCTAGTAAGCATTTTCCTTCTGCAAAGCACTGTACATGATCACTTTTGATCTCCACAAGATCCCTAGGAAATATGTACCGTATTAATCTCATGGTACAAGTAAGAAAACTGAAATTCAAAGACATTAAGTAGCATGACTGAGGCCACACTATTAACAAGTGGTCGGCTGCAATTCAAGGCAGGCCAGAGCTCTCTCAGTACAAAGTCTGTGCCTGTAAAACCTGTGCATAGCAATTCAAAGATGACAGAATACCCATAGCTGCTCCTCTGGCTTCAATGAAAGTGTGAACAGGGTATTTCCACTTTCCTCCATTGGGGTTCCCTGGAAAAGTCCTCAAGGCAAAAGGGATGACAATATTGAACTCCTCTGGCAAGACCAGTGCCCCATCAGAATTGTGAGTGTCTAGCCATAGAAAATGAATATTCACTGGTCACCATTAGATAAGCCCCAACTGCATACACAGCATTTTCTTAGGCATGAAGGAAAGGGTATGGTGCACACCCTTAAATAACTTACTATCCAGGCTAGTGGGCCACAGCGGCAACTGCCACCTTGAGGCAGGCTATGATAAGGACTGTAATCAGAGGAAGTATGTGATTACTTGCCATAAGATGTGGGGATCAGGAAGGAAGCAGCAACTGATCTGGACTTGGATAATGATAGGTGGAAAATGAAGGATACTTTTAGACAAATCAAACTGATATGCTATGTGAAAGTCTGTTTGAGAAAGCGTGTGTGTGTGTGTGTGTGTGTGTGTGTGTCCATCCATCCTGTATGTGAGTGTATGAGTTTGGGTATTATGTGTCTGAGTATATATGTGTCAGAGCATAAACTTGTGTGTGCATGTCTGTCTGTCCCATCACCAGAAGAGTGGGAGAATGGGGGGGGGTAGAAGACTAGAGTGCAAGGTCCTTGGTGTTCTGGGATGGGAGCATCCACCACACCAAAGCAAACCACCTCCTTATCACACACACCCAGGGCAGGCCTGAACAGAGGCTTCTCTGCAGCAAGTTCTACTGCTTTTCAGGCCTCCTGAAAAGAGCAGCTTGACCAGAAGGCTCCCTCCCCCCAGAAGCTTTGGGGCTCCCTAAACCCCTTCAAGTAATGATCTGATGACCATAATGAGAGCACTGCTCAGCTTTGGCTTATGGCTGTTGGGGGCCTTTGGAATCTGAGGCATGAAATTCTTTTGGCATAACCATTTTGCTATCTCCCCAACTCTATGCAGACATATTTTTATATAATAAATACATTTATATATTAAATATACAGTATGTACAATTTTAAGAATTCATTGATATTCTGAAAAATAAACAAGAACAAAAATCATCTTTAAAAGAAACAAAGATACAGAACCTTTTTCTTCTTTGATACATAGATGCCTACTTTTTTTTTTAATTGAGGGGGGTTAATGGCTTAGAGTATAGCTGTTGGCACATGGATAAAAATTCTCATCTCACCACAATAGGTGCCTGTAATACACTTTTACCTCCCAGCCTAGTTCTTTTTCCACCTCTGTATACTAGGATCCCTTCTTAAATTATTTATTGAGACATGGTTGACAAATTCTGCTCGTACCTAGGTTGCAAAACATAAGTTTTGTTTTGTTTTGTTTTTTAACCAAAGCACTATTCAGCTCTGGCTTATGGGAGCACTGACAACTGAACCTGGTGTGTTGAAGCCTCAGGCATGAAAGTCTTTTGCAGAATCATTATGCTGTCTTCTCAGCATTAACTTTAAGTTTATATCCTTTGACTAATACCTCATCCATTTCCACTACCTCTAACCCCTGGCTTATTTCATTCAGCACCATTTCCTCCAGGTTCATACAGGTTGTTGCAAAGGGCAGAATTTCTTCTTTTTTCAGGGCTAAGTAGTATTCTATTAGGCGAGCATATGTGTGTTATACATACTGCAGCTTCTTCGTTCATTCATTACTTCATGGACAGTTGGGTTGTTTCCATGTTTTAGCTATTGTAAATAATACTGCAATGAATGTGGGAGTGAAAATACCTTTTTGAGGCACTGATTTCATTTCTTCTTGATATATACACAGAAGTAGGATTACTGGATCATACATGGTACTTCTATTTTTTAGCTTTTGAGAAACTTCCCAAGTATCTTCCACAGTGGTTGTATTAATTCACATTCCCACCAAAAGAGTGTATGTAAGGGTTCTACCTTCTCCACACTTTTTCCAACGCTATTATCTCACTATTTTAATAATAACCATCCTAGCATACGTACAGTGATATCTCATTGTGATTTTGATTTTCATTTCCCTAATAAATAATGATGCTAAACAGTTCTTCTGAGATCAGACGAGATCGGGCGTGTTCAGGGTGGTATGGCCGTAGATGCTAAACAGTTCTTAATGTAGCTGCTAAGCTATTCATATGACACTTTTGTGAAATATCTGTTCAGGTCCTTTGCCCACTTATTAATTGGACTATTGGTGATTTTTATTTGCTTTGTCTTACTGTTGAATTATATCAGACCCCTATATATATTGGGTATCAACCCCTCATCAGATATAAGTCTTGAAAATATTTATTTTATTCCATAGGTTGCCAGTTGCCTTTTCATTTTTTTAAATTTTTATTTCTCAGTTTTATGTAAACTCATTGTTTGTTTCTTTCTTTCTTTCTTTTTTTTTTTTTTAACTTTTGTTGCCTGTGCTTTTGGTATCATATCCATAGCCATCATTTCCAAGTGAAATATCAATAAACTTTTACATTAGCTTATCTTTGAGGAGTTTTACAGTATTGAATCCTAAATATAAATCCTTAAACTAGTATAAGTTAATTAAAGTATATGGTTTATTAAGAGTATGGTGATTTTTTTGGGTTCAGTAGTGACAAATGCAAATCCACTGCTCCTGGATATTTTTTTTCCATTTTATTGGAGAAATTGAGAGGAGAAGGAGACCTAGAGAGGGAGAGAGAAAGAGAGACACCTGCAATCCTGCTTTGCCACTTGTGAAGCTTCCCCTGCAGGTGGGGAGCCAAGAGCTAGAATCTGAACCAAGTTCTTGCATTTCATACTGTATGCTTAACTGGGTACAACATCACCCACCCTTGGGGACTTCTCCTTATGCCTGGCATCAAGTTCTATACTGCTCAGGACTGTGGCCCCCATGTATGTACCCTGAGAGGTCAGTACTAGGACCAATAGCTGCTAGAGCAAAGGTCTGTCCATTGATCAAAGAGTTGACATGATGATCACTGTCAGGTCAATTAAGTACCCAACAGATTACTCAATGAATGACTGGTGGATAGACCAGCTGTTTGGCTGATTGACACCTTCTAAATTTTCATTCTTATTAACATTTAGTATAGGGCTTGGCTCTGTGTACATGCTGAATAAGCAACCACCCTGTTAGTCATAGGACCTATTAGAGACTGGCAAATGTAGTTTTTATTTTATTTTATTTTATTTATAAAAAGGAAACACTGACAAAAAATCATAGGATAAGAGGGGTACAACTCCACACAATTCCCACCACCAGAACTCTGTATCTCATCCCCTCCCTCATAGCTTTCCTATTCTTTAACCCTCTGGAAATATGGGCCCAAGGTCATTGTGGGATGCAGAAGGTGGAAGGTCTGGCTTCTGTAATTGCTTCCCTGCTGATCATGGGCATTGACAGGTCAATCCATACTATGTAGGGTTTTTTTTTAACATTTATTTTTTAAAAAAAATTTTGAAATCTTCTAATTTTATTGTATTTATTATTGGACAGAAACAGAGAGAAATTTAAAGGAAGGGGGAGATAGAGAGGGAGAGAGACAGAGATACCTGCAGCCCTGCTTCACCACTCGTGAAGTTTTCCCTCAGCTGGTGGGTGCCAGGGGCTTGAACCCAGGTCTTTGCACACTGTGATGTGTGCGCTAAATGAGGTGTACCACCACCTGGCCCCCAAATGTAGTCTTTATTATATTAAAACCCATTACAGATCAGAGCCCTAATATAGGAAGAACAGAATGTTGAGTGGAAGACTGCTACTGATCTCTGACAAAAGGGAACAGTGATGAGTTCTGGATAAGGACTGAAGACACTGGAAGGTCACTTCTCAAGTTCAGAGGTGGAACTGCATGGAACTTTAGAATGGAATCACATTATCTGCAGAACTCTCTGAGGGCTATTTGTGTCCCTCAGAGATGCTGAGCTGAGCAGGGAGAAGCCACTTTTGGCCTTTGAAATGACCACTTTCTATGTCCAAAGCTCAGCTCTTGAGGAAGTATAGCTTCACATATCCTAAGATGCTATTCATCAATAAATCTTCCTAACATTCCCATAGAGACCTATCTTCAGTGCTCCTAGTTACTGTTAATGCTAAAGTCTTTGCAGGCAGGGTCTATTCGGGGTCACAGGCTTCAATTCAGAACTGAAGAAATGCAAGTCTTGAAACTTTCTTCCTCTTTGCCCCTTTGCTGAAATTGCCTCTTGCCAAGTGAAATGGCAGCTCTGCATCAAGCTACAGGATCCTACTGCCTGGGTTCAAGTTCCAGACCTGTCACTGACTGACTGGCTATGTGACCTTGGATACATCACTTCACCCTTCACTGTGTCTCAGTTTCTCAAGCATGGAATGTGAATAACAGTGCCAACCTCACATGACAGTGTTTAAGAACAGGGCTTGACAGAGCTCAGAACTCCAAAACTCTGAGGTGTGATTACACATGCAGAAATTCATTTCAGTCAGTCCTATGTTTCCTGTCGTAACAGCTTTTGAAGAGTAAATAGCTGTCTTCTGTCGTGCTGCGCCACGGAGGAGAGAGAGAGAGAGAGGACATCCGGAGTGGAGAGGAAACACAATTCTTTATTCACACGGGCACCTCAGAGTTGGGTGAGAGCGCAGTGGTTCGGGCCACATGAAGGTAGCAAAAATGGCCGCCTCATGCAGCAACCTTCCCTGTGTCTAATCACCGAAGTGAAAAGCGGGCAAGAGAGAGGGGGGCAGAAGAAGAAGGGCTTTATAGGGAGTGATGAGCCGGGACAGGATTGGTTGGGAAGGGCACTTCGAGAATATCGTATTAACTCTCATGGGAACTGGCACTAGCCTGAGGGGACATGGCGGAACAGGTGCTCCGAGAATGTCCCAACTCTCATGGGAACTGGCACTAGCCTGAGGGGACATATGCACAGCAGTCTTCCATCTTAAGTTGCCCACTCTCTTCCTTGTGCACAGAGTAGAGTGTTGGATAGAATGCCAGCTCCCCCCGGCTTAAACACCAGTATGTCTGTATGAGATTAGTTTGATCCCACTCAAAGCTGCGGTCTATTTACATAAATCACTTTTACATTTACATAAAGCACCACCTTCCCTCCAGGGCATTGGTGGTTCAGTGGTAGAATTCTCACCTGCTCCGCCCCCTCTCCTTGTTACACCCTGATCTTCCACCAGTCACTTTTCGCTCCACCCTCTCTATGTCACATCCTGTTTCCACCCTACTTGGAGAGTATAAATACAGCTGCTCTTCCGATTAAAGACACTTGGAAATTGCTTTCTGGCTCCGAGAGTTCCAGAGTGTATCTCCTGCGAAGTTAGTGCGGCAAGAGTTCCTGATCCCTCTCCCATGCAGCAGCCTAGATCTGCTCCAGTTGAGTTCTCTCCAACCCAGAGAGCCCTAGCTCAGGAAGAAGCACCCTCAGGCTATCCCAGCAGTAGAAAATCCTACTTCCAAGTCAGTTTGGAAGCAGAGTTGGAGTGAACAGGTGTGTGGTTTACATAGAAGCCTGCCTCTTTTCCCGCCGCTCAGCAACATCCCATCCAGAGGTGCTAAGTAGCAAGTGCTCTGCTACAGGGATGTAGTGCACACCCAGTCCCAGTCCACCTTGAAGAAGCATGGCAGGCACGGAGACCTTATGCACATGCTCTCTACATACCCATCTCCCAGAACAAAGGATAACACTGTGAAAATGAAATTGCTTCCAAGGTTCCCTTAATTCCTTAAGTGTCACTTTTCTGCATATTTATGGTAATCATCCCTGCAACAAAAACAGTGACTTCACTGTCTAAATAATAAGGTAATTTGTTACAGCTAATTACTCAAGGACTTCCTTAATCTCAGTTAAAAGGTCCAAGAGGATTCCTGCCCCCTCTTATTCCAATGTTCCTGAAGATTCCCCTAATGTATTCTGGATCACAGATTAGTGGGGAGCCAAGAATGGTCCACACTGGGCAGAACTGCTAAAATCCATCCTAGTAACGTGAAGCAGTGATTTATTGTGACATGGAATGTGGGACATTTCCCCAGCTTTTGTGATTGTGGTAATGAAGCTGTAAACCAAATAGCATGAAATGAGGCAAGGCCTTACAATTTAATCAGCTCGTAAACAGATCTACTGCATCAAGCAAATGACATTATTATCCATCCGAAGTAAATCATGCTAATCTCGGGAGATAAAATCAACATCGTTAATGGTCACATGTCATATTCATCAACACTAAACCATCCCTTTTGACAGATTAATCCTAACTACAGCTCCCAGGATGTATGGTAATAGGGCTTGTAGCATGCATTTCACTCTGCGCCAGGCTAACCAGCACTCTTAGGCTGCTATTACAAATAATTTTTTTATTGATTTACATATTTTAAAATGCATTTAAGGTGAGGCACCATTAAAAACCCTGTCACCCACCCATATTTCTTCCCTATATTCCCAGACTTTATTAATAGGAGTGGGAAGACAAATGCAGTAAGCCTTATAAATACTTTGTTTAGAGCACTGTTATGGGTAATTAAGATTGGGCTTAGGGGTGTGTGTCAGGGGGAAATGGGTAAGGAACAGAAAGGGTGACAGAAAGAAGGGACCTTCTTATGGTTCAGGGATAAAAAGAAATTTCAGCTTCCTTTGCTTTCTGTTTTCCCTAGAGGGGCCAGAAAGAAGAAATTCTCCCTCAAATCTGCTCTCAGAACCTTCCCTCTCCCTCATCCTCTCACACCCAACCTCCACCTGTCAACTCAGCCTTATGGTATGTGAATCTGTGCCTGTGTTTCAGTCATTGTATCTTGCCTGCTGATTTCAGATGCCAAATGCATTTATTTATCATGAAGCTGACCTAGGATGAATGCTCCTAGAAAAAATGTCCACTATTCAAAATGTCACTTCCCCTCAACAGGCTGTGCATTATATTGACAGGCAAACTTTCAGAGACCTCTGAATGATGAGGATGGATAGAGAGCTGCCATAGCAGCCAGCATTGCTGCCCAGGCTGAGTGAGTAAGTGAGTGAGTGCCCAGATTATCTATATCCTCCCTGGGAACACAGATGCACTGTAAGGCAGGACTATGACAGGAGATGTAACATGGAGACTTTCAAGGATGCATTTCTCAATGACAAGCAGGTAGCAGCTCACCTTATCCCAGTTGACCTTCCATGGGCTCATTCGAAGGACTCCCTGTGGAGCCAGTAGGGGTTGGTGCATAGGAAAGAGGAAGTTGTCTTCCTGATCCATGTTGCTATGTTTCATATTGGTTTGTCCCCCTTCCCCCCAACTCTGAGAGAATTGGTTTGGCCCTTGCTAGTTTCGCACCCCTCTTTCTCTCCGCCCCATATGCTAAGGACGCCCAGAGTCCCAGCAGCAGCGGCGGAGAGAGAATGATAGGGAAGCACATGGTGTGGTGATTTGCCTGTTTGTGAATAAAGATTAAACTGTAGCTTCTCAGCCCAGCCGTGTGTCCCCGAGTCTCTGGTCGTCTCTGTCTACCGCTGCGAAGCTAGCCCGGCCTACTGGAGCCTCCGAAACTTTAACAACACAAGGATGCATTTCTCAATGACAAGCAGGTAGCAGCTCACCTTATCCCAGTTAACCTTCCATGGGCTCATTCAAAGGACTCTCTGTGGAGCCAGTAGGTGGTGGTGCATAGGAAAGAGGAAGTTGTCTTCCTGATCCAAGAGGGTGGGGATACAGAGCCACAACTTTGGGTCATGAAGACCTTGCATTTCACAATAATATCCCCATCAATTATTTAATGAGTCAGGCCCAGATCAACATGGACTAAAACCCAGGAAGAAGATGAAATTTTGGAAGAAAATGGAGCAGATTTGAGCTATTGAAAGCATTAAGCATTTGAAACACATCTCCTGAGATACTGAAAAATCCACCTCTACTTAAGTGGACTGTGGGATTGGGATTCATACATTTGGGCCTAAGAGATAGCTCACTGAGCAGAGCATGGGCCTTGCCATGCAAGTGGCCCAGGTTTGAACCCTGGCACCACATAGGAGATGCAATGGCACCAGAGGAAACTCAGTGCTATTGTTTCTCCCCTTCTCTGTCTTTCTTTCTCTCTATCTGAATGAAAATATGAGGTCCTGGCCCACAGAAAAACAAAAAGACTCACACTGACAAAGAGTTCCCAAAGCAGTTTTCATAACGCCTTTCTCCTGCCATGTTTTATTTTTGAAATGGAGTATTTGATAGATACAACAGGGACCTGAAAATCTCTCCAGCTCAGGTCTATGTTTGCAAAATTGCATCTATTGATTAAGCCAACTAATAAAATGATACAGAGTGTAAATTAACTTCAGGGTTTAGGTGGCACCACATTCAAGTGGTTGGAACCCACTGAGCTATAAGAATCTCAAAAGATTTTGTGTCTAGGGCTTCACATGGTCCTTCCTAAGAGCCCTGAAGGCTGGCTTCTTTGCTTATTGGGGGCTGAGGTTTAGGTCTGAGTCAGTCTGCCTTAGGACAGTGATTCTCAAACTTTAGCGTGTGTTATAAGCATCTGGGAACTTGCTAACACAGAATACAGACCTCCAGAGTATCTTCTTCAGTAGAACTGAATGTACTTCTAGCAAAGTTCTCAGGTGGTGCAGATGTTGCTAGTCTTGGAATCACACTTTAAGAAGTGGTGTTTTTAGTCCTCTGGGCACTCCAACCTGGCCTAGCTGTCATGCCCTTGCCCCGTCTACTTACATGTTCCTTCCAGGCCTGTGGGCTTTCTTGCTCACACTAACAACCACTATCAGAGAAGAAAGCCAGGCCCCAAAGCCCTGGAGTGGCCAGTGAGGAAACTGCTATAACAGTCCAGAAATAAAGGACCACCAGGAGAATGAGTAGTACCCTATAACTCACACTGTACCCTTGGGCCTCAGGCCTCCACAGGAGTTGGTTGTAGGGCTGTCAGGACCTTTCCCACTCAGGATGACACTATAGTGCCCACAACTTGTATTGGTGGGTCTCAACAAAACTCAGGAGGGGACCCTTGATGGGAAATGAGGTCCTTTCAATCTGAATATTGTGGCAAAAGGAATTAAGGATGTCAGTGCTTCTCCCTCTCCATTCTCTTTCTTATTTGTAGATATAATATTGTTTTTGTTTTTACCAGAGCATTGTTCAACTTTGGCTTATGGTGGTGCTAGAAATTGAACCTGAGACCTTTGATGCTTCAGACATGAAAGGTGTGTTTGCATAACCATTATGCTATCTCCCCAGCCCCAATATAATTTTTCCATTTGCTTTATTTATTTATTTTTATTTTATTTTTTAATATTTATTTTATTTATTCCCTTTTGTTGCCCTTGTTGTTTTATTGTTGTAGTTATTATTGTTGTTGTCATTGTTGGATAGGACAGAGAGAAATGGAGAGAGGAGGGGAAGACAGAGAGGAGGAGAGAAAGATAGACACCTGCAGACCTGCTTCACCGCCTGTGAAGCGACTCCCCTGCAGGTGGGGAGCTGGGGTTCGAACCGGGATCCTTATGCCGGTCCTTGTGCTTTGCGCCACCTGCGCTTAACCCGCTGTGCTACAGCCTGACTCCCTATTTATTTATTTATTTATTTATTTATTTATTTATTTTGTCTACAGGGTTATCACTGGGCCTCAGTGTCAGCACTATGAATCCACTGCTCTTGGTGGCCATTTCTTCCATTTAATTGGGTAGGAAAGAGAAATTGAGAAGGGAGGAAGAGACATAGAGGGAGAGAGAAAGATGGACCAAAACAAAATTAAATAAATTTGGTGTTTTGGAGCAAGAACACCCAAATTAGGAGAGGCAGAAAGGGCAGGGAGGAAGGTGATGATGAGAGAACATCACCTGTAGAGAGTCACAGGTCCAAAGATGGGTCCAAAGCAGGAAGCTGGGAGCAGAAATGCAGGATACATACCAGGACCCATAATACGACATAGCAGTACCTACAAAATCTGGCTCACAGAGACCTCTCTCCTACCCTTTCCCTGGATGTCTTATGTTATAACTGGCCAGTTGTTTTTGTGAGTGAGTGTGTTGAATGACAAAAAAAATTTTTTTTGCATGACCCATCTGCTCGGAGTACTCTAAAAGGTAATTGGCTTTATATAAAAATGCTGGACGCAGCCAAAGTTTCTGGAGACGTCCAGAAACATTCCAAAATTTTTGTTTTTCTCCCTCTTTTGATTTTTATATATAGTTTTGGTATATATGTATGTGTTTAATCTTAAACTGTATGACTAATGACGGATATAAATTTGTTTTTAAAAATAATATGTTTTTATAACAAAAGTTCTTTCTCCTCCAGTGTGTTATAACTAAATGTTTATGGGTATGTCTCAAGTTTGGTAACACTAACTTAACGGTCAAAAGTGTAACCCTACAGCTACACTATTACCAGACAAGGTAAATATTAATTTGTTAAGGTAACTAACTATTTAGGTAAAAGTCTAAATGTTTAACGTGACTATACATTCCCAAAACTAAAATATATAAATTTTATATACAGGACACCTTTGAAAGGCCCCCAAAGGTGTCCTGTAAACTATCTTGTGGAAATTAATCCACAACAGATCTGGCATCAATCTGGCACTGTAAATGTTAAAATCATTATCACGAAAATGCGTTAACTCTCTAAGCAATTTGAGTTTGTTTAAAATACATATTTTAGCTAAAATTGGTCTCAAGATCCTGCGGTAGAGACTGCTACAGGCGGTCACATTAGATGACCTTTAAATAAAATCATAAAGAGATTTTAAACCAATTATAATCATCGAGGTATCAACTATAACAAACCTATAACTTGTTACAAGTTCAAATTAACCACGAGAAGCAGATTGTTTGTGTTTCTTTCACAGGAATCCCGGAAAAACCATCTGAACCCCTGCACACCCAGACATCACCCACTAGATGGCACGACTACAGTGGCACACCTCCCGAAACCCTAGATGTCACTTAACGCGATCTGAAGAACCTGATACACAGACTCCAAGGACAGAACTTTCTTAATGCCTGCTCGCCATTCCTGCTTCTGATTTGCCTGTCACGTGTTGGCGGTTCCAGCTGGCTATCTACAGAAAAGCAGAATTCGTAAACAAAACATTCACCTCAGAGGAGATCCAAAAGGCTAACAAACATATGAAAAACTGCTCTAGGTCACTGATTGTCAGAGAAATGCAAATTAAGACAACACTAAGATACCACCTCACTCCTGTAAGAATGGCATACATCAAAAAGGACAGCAGCAACAAATGCTGGAGAGGTTGTGGGGACAGAGGAACCCTTTCGTATTGCTGGTGGGAATGTAAATTGGTACAGCCTCTGTGGAGAGCAGTCTGGAAAACTCTCACAAGGCTAGACATGTACCTTCCATATGATCCAGTAATTCCTCTCCTCGGGTTATACCCCAAGGACTCCATAACACCCAACCAAAAAGAGGTGTGTACTCCTATGTTCATAGCAGCACAATTCATAATAGCTAAAACCTGGAAGCTACCCAGGTGCCCAACACCAGATGAGTGGCTGAGAAAGCTGTGGTATATATACACAATGGAATACTATGCAGCTATCAAGAACAATGAACCCACCTTCGCTGACCCATCTTGGACACAGCTAGAAGGAATTATGTTAAGTGAGCTAAGTCAGAAAGATAAAGATGAGTATGGGATGATCCCACTCATCAACAGAAGTTGAGTAAGAAGATCTGAAAGGGAAACTAAAAGCAGGATCTGACCAAATTGTAAGTAGGGCACCAAAGTAAAAACCCTGTGGTGAGGAGTAGACATGCAGCTTCCTGGGACAGTGGGGGGTGGGAGTGGGTGGGAGGGATGGGTCACAGTCTTTTGGTGGTGGGAATGGTGTTTATGTACACTCCTAGTAAAATGTAGTCATATAAATCACTAGTTAATTAATAAGAGGGGGAAAATTAATTGTATGTGTCGAAGTTTTTCAAAACACAAACTGAATCTTTTTAATATATAGGCTGTGTAATTGATATGCAGACTCTCTCAAAAGCCTATACCAAGTAGATCAGAAGCAACCAATAGCACAGCTATATACAAGATACTGGGTACTGTACAGCAAACCCTAACAAAAGGACTTTTCAAAGTTAACCCAATTACCAAATAATGCGATGATAACATTAATTTTCCATTGTCTTTATGAACCCTATGACAGCAGGAACCTCACATCTCCACTATAGAACCTCTACTTCCCTCAGTCCTGGAACCCTTGGATAGGGCCCACTTTCCCGTATGCCTCTCCCAATCCATATCAAATAATATTGCATCTGCCGATCACAACCTAACCAACACAACGATTGCCACCTCAACATGCTTCACTTCAGACTGTGTCCAGAGACTTCACGTGTGGAATGACAACCCTTCAACTTCATTACTCGAGTGAGACCTTTCCTTTCATAGTATACTCTAATTTCATCTCAGGTGGTTCACTTTCTAACAAAGTCCCAAAACCTAGATATACACCAGTTTCTGTGAGAGAGAGCATATGTTCACACGTATCCGTAAACTACTGCAAAATATATGCCTGAAAGCAGAAGTGCACTAGAGTTTGCAGTGAGTACCCCCCTAACATTTCCTCTCCACTATTCCAAGCTTTGGGTCCATGATTGCTCAACAATTTGTTTGGCTTTGTATGTTAACTCTCTTTTCAGTCACCAGGTTCCAGATGTCATCAGGATGCCGGCCAGGCTTCCCTAGACTGAAGACCCCACCAATGTGTCCTGGAGCTCAGCTTCCCCAGAGCCCCACCCTACTAGGGAAAGAGAGAGGCAGACTGTGAGTATGGACCGACCAGTCAAGACCCATATTCAGCGGGGAAGCAATTACAGAAGCCAGACCTTCTACCTTCTGCAACCCACAATGACCCTGGGTCCATGCTCACAGAGTGATAGAGAATGGGAAAGCTATCAGGAGAGGGGGTGGGAAATGGAGATTGGGTGGTGGGAATTGTATGGAATTGTACCCCTCCTACCCTATGGTTTTGTTAATTAATCCTTTCTTAAAAAAAAAAAAATCAGAATTCCAGTGGCTGACCTCCCTCATGCAGCATCTCATCCCCTGCCAACTCTTCCCCTAGCCATCTACTTTGGACTGAGACTTGTATTAGACTTTCTGGCATACCCTATAGACATTCTACACAATTTTAAAGCAGCTTATTTCCCTTCACGCTGCTGGTTTTTTATAGACTGATCCTGAGTAATTCATAGACTTTACAGACTGTTGCCTTGAGGACTATACAATGCCAAATAGCCCCTCTGTTTGGTGGGTCATGCCATCCCGCCTCCCCCTCATTATGTACCCTTACCCCTTCCTCCCCCAAGCAGGGAACACTCCTTTACACACCAATCCTTCCCTTCACTTCACACTGGCTTTTACTACTCCCCTACTTGACCCTTCCTGTTTTGTTATATCATTTAGGTTTATGCCCAAAAGGTTTCTGCTCCATGATAGTCTTTTACAGACTTTGAACCATCTTATGCTATTACTAGATAGAAAGATAGAAAAGATGTAGAGATATTGTGAAGAGATGGTTGAGCAGGCTGCACTTAAACCTATGAGATGAGTCCCTCCAGGTAAGTCTCTCTCCCTAAAGAGGGGTTGAGCACAGGAGGACGCATAAATCTCAAAGGTTGGCAGCCATTTAAGCCTTCCCTCCTCCACAGAAAGTCCTACATCTTCCCACCTGAGCACGGCATTCCTTAAAAACATTTAAACCTGCTCCATTCCATTTTTCTTTACTGTGTCCATTTAGATATAAAGGAATAGGAGGAGATGTTGCTGAGGAATTATTCTGATGCAGTCTCCGCCCCCAGGTTTTACCACGCCCCGTGAAATCCTAGCAGTGCCCCCTTCAACCAATCCTGGCCCCACATGTCACCCCTGGTTGTCGCCCAATAAAAAGCCCCCTCCCCCTCCCCCTCTGGGCTCTCTCTCTCGCAGATCTCTCTCCCTTCTCTCACCCCCGTGGTCAGGTAGTGGGGACGGCCAGGCTGACTCCACGTGGCCTGAGCCACCCACCCATCCTATAATAAAGATTTGTGTACCCCCTTGCTCCGGACTTCCCCTCTCTTCTCCGCGGTGCAGCCCGACACCGGACCACAACAACACAGAAAAAAGAAGTGAAGTTAGGAGTGAAACTGCCAAGTCTCCATGGATTCCTTTCAGAAATGTCTGTGTCTCTGAGAGTGCAAATGATCAAGGCAGGCCTGCTAAGCCAGAGTTTAGAACCCCAGAGGTCAAGATGGAAAGTAGCAGATTTCCTAGAGATCAGAGATGCTGACTTCTAGCCCCAGTCCCAGCTGTGACTTTGCTGCATTTCCTACAGTCTCTCTTTCCTTCCCTTGTCTTCCCCTACTCTTTCCTCCTTTGTGAAGAGGAACTATTACACTAAATTCGCTCTTAAATAACATTCACTCCTGATAGGTATGAGGTTATGTGCGTGTTTCTCAAAGAAGACTCTGAGGTAGCCTATTCCCAGGAACAAAGGATTCGGTGATCATATATATTTGGAGTTTTTGTTTTTTTTTTTTAATCCCAAGCCCCCTCTTGGGTTTATAGTTTATATTTATATATTAAATTTTCTTGAGAGGGGCCAGGGAGATAGTCTTTCATACCTGAGTCTCTTGGGTCCCAGTCTTAATCTAGGCACCACCATAACCCAGAGCTGAAGAATGCTCTGATTTCTCATTTTATCTCTTATTAAAATATTTTTTAAAAGACTCTTAAGAGTCCTCAAGTCAAGAAGCCTGCTTAACTCTTTAATACAACATCTCCCCAATTAATTTGACCATGGAAACTTTTTCCCACTTAACATCTATTAACAAAGCCAGTGGACAAAGCCACACTCAGTGGACCACACATTGTTGTCATGCACAGGACCCAGACTCAAGCCCCTAGTTCCCCACCTATAGAACACATTTTGGGAAGTATGACTAATGCCAAGGATTGAAGCAAGAGACAGATAAATATATCAGCGTCTGGAGATGTCTTTTCCCTTGTACCCAAATGTGCAGGCCAATTCCTCTCCTTTCTCAGCACCTTGATGCTATAATACATTCATCTTTCTTTTTTAAAAAATATTTTTATGAAGTTTTTTCATTCCTTTTGATTTTATTGTTGTAGTTATTATTATTGTTGTTATTGTTGTTGAATAGGACAGAGAGAAATAGAGAGAGGAGGGGAAGACAGGGAGGGAGAGAGAAAGACAGACACCTGTAAACCTGCTTCACCACTTGTGAAGCGACTCCCCTGCAGGTGGGGAGCTGAGGGCTCCAAATGGGATCCTTACACCAGTCCTTGTGCTTTTAAAATTTTTTTTACCACTAGGTTTTATTGGGTTGTTGAAAAAGTCATGACTTATTTTTCTCTCGTTTTTCTATGCAAAAAGTACATCACGACTTTTCTGACAACACAATATAACTTTGTCCTGTACTGAGGGAAATTTCTGAACTACCTTAGCCAGGCTGTGGTATGAATATAATCAATCATGAAATCAGTCAAGTATTTGAAGATAACCTAGCCACTATTTTCAATGGACTTCAGTCTGTCCCCTGGTTAAGTAGATAAATCCTCCTCACACTGCTCAGTGCAAACACCACTAGATATTGTCCCTTTGGACAAGGTATTTTTTGTTTTTATTATTGTCAGTGGTTCATTGCTCTGAGTCAAATTTTCCAATAGAAATAGAAAGACATCACAGCATCAAATTTTCCCTCAGGACAGTGGGGATTTGGCTTAAACCTGGGTCATGTACATGATTGTTGTTAAAATTTCTGAGGCTCTTGCCGGGCCGGCTAGCTTCACGGCGGGTAACAGAGACGCGGAGACCACGGCTGGGCAGGGAAGCTGTATTTCTTTATTCAGGAACAACGATTCACAAACTAAGACAAACTAATCACCAAACAGAACTCGGCTGTCTCTTTGCGGCGGCGCAAGCACTCTCTCTTACTCTCGAACTCAGGAACTCTCCAACTCTGCAACTCTGGAACTCTTGTACTCAGGAACCCTCTCCCGGGGTCCCCTTTGGGTCGGGGCCAAGCGGGCCGCGAAATTAACTGGACTGATCCAATTCTCTTGGCGGGGGAGGGCTAGAACCAACCAATGTAAAGCATACGGCACATGATAAACCAGGCACCCTCCCTAGTGAGTTCTCCCGCAGGCCCTCCACATCATTTTTTACACAGCAGTGCCAGAAATCAACTCAGGACCTCATGCTTACAGGATACCTATGAGTGGTCTCCCTGGCCCATCTTTTTCATTCTATATATGTACTACGAAAGAGAGAGAACAGAGGAAGAGAAAGGAAAAAGATGAGAGGAACCAAAAGCTCTGCTTCCCAACCATGGAGGTGTTATTTGTGGCGTTTCCATGTGGTGTTGGGGATCAACATCAGGGCCTAAGGTATGGTAAGCTATGAACTCTACCCACCAACCTATCTCCCAGCCCCCCATGCCATTTTTCTTTTCTTTTTTAAAAAATTTTTAATTTTTATTTATTTATGTATTAGAAACTGAGAGGGGAGGGGGAAGAGAAATAGAGAGGGAGAGAGACAGAGAGACACCTGTAGCCCTGCTTCACCACTCATGAAGCTTCCCCTCACTCCCCCACAGGTGGGGACCAGGATCTTCAACCCAGGTCCTTGTACACTGTGATATGTGCGCTTAACCAGGTGTGCCACCACCTGGCCCCCATTTTTCATTTTGTAAGTTCAAGAAACTCATGCTTCTTGCCACATAAAAGTCTATCTTTTTTTTTTTCTTTTCCCAGAAATCGAGAGGGAAGGAGGTGATAGAAAGGGAGAGAGACAGAGAGACACCTACAGCCCTGCTTCACCACTTGTGAAGCTTTCCCCTGCAGGTGGGGCCCGGGAGCTCAAACTCAGGTCCTTGCACACTGTAACATGTGTGCTCAACCAGGTGTGCCACCACCCGGCCTCTCATTAAAATTTTTTTAATAATAATAATATATATATATATATTATTTAAAATATATATAGCCTTGGGGTAAAGTCTGTCTCAGACAAATGTGCTGAAAGCAGCAGAGTCAGTAGCCTTGTACTTAAAAAGTCTATCTTCCTACAATAAACATTTGTTGCTTTTGTAATGGGGAAATATGCAGTAAAAACTTTTTTTTTTTGCCTCCAGGGTTATCGCTGGGACTTGGTGCCTACACTATGAACCCACTGCTCCTGGAGGCCACTTTTCCCATTTTGTTGTTGTTATTGCTGTTGGAACTTTTTTTTAATTGCCACCAGGATTATGGGTGGGGGTTCTGTGCTGGCATGACAAATCCATTGCTCCTGGTGGGCACTTTTTCTTTCTTTTTTTTTTTCTTCTAATTTTTATTAGCTAGGACCAAGAGAAATTGAAAGAGGATGGGGAGAGAGAGAGGAAGAGAAAGATAAATACCTTCTTTGCCGCTCATAAATCAGACTCCCTGCAAGTGGGAAGCGGAGGTTTGAACCTGGTACTTGCATTTGGTAATAACTTCGTACTTGCATGTGCCATCACTTGGCTACCCATTACAAACTTTTTAATTGAAAGAAAGACTGGGGCCTAGTAGTAGTGCAGTGGGTTAAGCGCACATGGCATTAAATGCAAGGACAGGTGTAAGGATCCCTGTTGGAGGCCCTAGCTCCCTACCGGCAGGGGTGGTCGCCTCATGGGCAGTGAAGCAGGTGTCTATCTTTCTCTCCCCCTCTCTGTCTTCCCCTCTTCTCTCAATTTCTCTCTGTCCTATACAACAACAACAACAGCAGTGGCAACAATAAAAAAATAACAAGGGCAACAGCAACAAAATTGGGGAAAATGACCTCCAGGAGCAGTGGATTCATAGCGCAGAAATCGAGCCCCAGCAATAACGCTGGAGGCAAAAAAAAAAAAAAAAAAAAGACTAAGTGATGTAGGAAAGCATGTTGACCAAGCAATTGCCAGACAGTAGTAAATAAAATGATGTGTGAGGGAAGCTTTGAAAGCTAAGGGAAATTTTCCTAGCCTTCCAGGAATAGACTAGCGGAATTTTTGCATTATCTACACATTGAAACCCCTCTAGTTTACTCATCCCATTCTCTGAATCCTCATAAGGTTGGCTTAATACCTGTAGGTTAAATACATAGGTACCAAACCCCAAATATAGTGGATTGATCCAGAGATGGGCACCTGATCCAAATAGGGCCAATCAGAGATAACCCAGGAATAAGGGGCAGAAAATTAAGAAATAAGTCAAATTCTGAATATTCAACCAAGGACACGTAATCTGGAAAAGCCATGTCCAGCCACATAGATTTCATAGATGTTTGGCAGAGAAAGAAAAGACTTAAGCAGATACACAGAGAATATAGAAAGGAAGCAAGCCTGCCTGAAGCCTCCAGAGCTCTAGACCCTTTTTGATCCACATCTCAGTCCTTAGATGGAGACTATGGGCCTGAGTGCTAATTTAGCCTCTCTATATGCCCCACCAGGGCCAACCCTCCCAGTATGGCCTCTCCAGATCCCCCCCCCCATTTTCTAGTCTTTTTTAAAAAAATTTTTATTATTTATTTTCCGTTTTGTTGTCCTTGTTGTTTTACTCTTGTTGTAGTTATTGTTGTTGATGTTGTCATTGTTGGATAGGACAAAGAGAAATGGAGAGAGGAGAGGAAGACAGGGAGGGGGAGAGAAAGATAGACACTTGCAGACCTGCCTGTGAAGACTCCCCTGCAGGTGGGGAACTGGGGGCTCGATCCAGGGGCTCGAACCAGGATCCTTAAGCCGGTCCTTGTGCCTGGAGCCACGTGCGTTTTACCCGCTGCGCTACTGCCCGACCCTCTATTTTCTAGTCTTGAGAGTGAGCTACCCTCCCTAATCAATATACTTTTCTCCTTTCCTTGAGTCCTTTCCCCTAAGCTTTTGAAAGTTAAAACCCAGCATGAACCTTGTCTTTCTCTTTCTGCTGATCCATCTCTTCTCGGTGGCACTCAACATAGAATAGCCTAGCTGGAAGGAGGGAATCTTGGGAAGAGGCAAAGAGAAGAGAACAGCCAGAACTGTTCAAAATTGAAAGTTCAAATATATCACCTCATCATGAAACAAGTCATTTTTAAGTGCTTTTTTTCAAAAGCACATCAGTCTCTGGATTGTGTAAAGCATCTTCCCAGATGAGCATCACTGTTTTATGAGGTCAGAAAATTAATGTCTAGATCATTGATAAATAGACCAACTTTTCCTTAAGAAAAGTTCTTGTCTTTCTTGTAGATCCTCCTCTGGTCCACTGCACTACAGAGGTAATCTTCATTAAATTTCCTAATTTTCATAAAAAATCAGTCAACCTGGCAGCCCCAGGTTCACTTTAAATATCATTTTTAGGAATTGGGTGGTGGCTCATCTGGGTGAATGCAGGCATTACCATGTGTGAGGACACATGTTCAAGCCCCTGATCCCCACCTGCAGATGGGGAAGCTTCACAAGTAGTAGAACAGTGCTAAAGATATCTCTCTCTCTCTCTCCATGTATATATATATCCTTTTTATCTCTCACCCTTTATTTAAAAAATGGCCACCAGGAACAGTGGAGTTGTACAGGCACCAAGTCTCAGTGATGATCTTAGTAGCAAAGTAAATAAATACACCACATACTCACACACGCACATACATGTGTGTGTTTTTATTTTATTTTAAAGAAAATATATATTTTTCTTCTTTTTTAATATTTATTTATTTGTTGCCCTTGTTTTATTGTTGTAGTTATTATTATTATTGATTTCATTGTTGTTGGATAGGACAGAGAGAAATGGAGAGAGGAGGGGAAGACAGAGATGGGAAGAGAAAGATAGACACCTGCAGACGTGCTTCACCACTTGTGAAGTGACTCCTCTACAGATAGGAAGCCGGGGGCTTGAACCTGGATCCTTATGCCGGTCCTTCCGCTTCACGCCGCGTGCCCTTAACCCACTGCACTACCACCCAACTCCCTTGTGTGTATTTTTAAATCATTACCATAAAAGTAATGATTTTTCTTTCTTTTTTTTTTAAATAAGACCAATTTATTTATTTATTTATATGAGAGAAGCAGAAAAGAGGGAGACCACTGACCAAACTTAGGGAAACTTTGAGAATAGATCAGTACCTATTTATTATCGAACAGTCAATGCCCATGTTCAGCAGGGAAGCAATTACAGTAGCCAGACCTTCCATCTTCTGCATCCCACAATGACCTTGGGTCCATACTCCCAGAGGATAAAGAATAGGAAAGCTATCAGGGGAGGGGATGGAATATGGTGGTGAGAACTGTGTGGAGTTGTACCCCTCTTATCCTATGGTTTTGTTAATGTCTCCTTTTTAAAATAAATTTAAAAAATTTTTTAAATTAAAAAAATGTTACAGAAATGATTAACTTAAAAAGTAAAAATAGTCTATGGTCTGGGAGGTGGCACAGTGGCTAAGGCATTAGACTCTCAAGCATGAGGTCCAGAGTTTGGTCCCCGGCAGCACATGTACCAGATTGATGTCTGGTTCTTTCTCTCTCTCCTCCTATCTTTTAATAAATAAATAATCTTTAAAGAATTTATTTAAAAAAATAAAAATATGCTGCGCTCTTATTTCCCCCAGAGAAACATTTTTAAATTAATCTATATTCAGATTCTCCTTTCACATTTACTTTTTTAGTAATACTGATCTGCTTTCTTCTTAACAAATTGCATAGTTTTCTTGACTTACTTTCTAAAAAATATTAATATTATCATTCCTGCTTTCATTATTGTTGTTGTTTTCCTCTAGGGCTTCACTGGGCCTACATGCCTACATACTCCCATGGCATCAAGCAGACTCTTTTCTTCCAGATAGAGGACATGAGACAGAAAGGGAGAGAAAGACAGAGAGGAACAAAGACACCATGGCACTGCTCCACTGTTTGTGGAACTCTCCTTTTGCACAGTGCTTCCATCTGGTGGTCAGGGTCTCGAGCCCAGCGTCTCATGCATGAAAAAGTGTGCACTCTATTAAGTGAGTTATCTCCTGATCCTCTAAAATAAAAGTAGTGAGAGTGGCACAGAAGAATGAAAGACTTGTAAACATGAAGTACTGAGTTCAAACCCAGGAACTGCATATTCCAGAGTGATGCCCTGGTTCTCTTTCTATCACTAGTAATTTTTTAAACAAATAGTAAAAAGTAATGTTATTATAGTAATAAGGGTTTAGATGGAATATAAAATTTCCTCTCATCCACATTTAAACACTACCACTAACTTCTTTTTTTACCTTTCCAGAAATTTTCTATATTCATATTGTTTAAATATTTCATTTTCAGATTCATTTATTCATGAGGGAAATAGAAATAAAGCCAGGTTCACTCTATTATATATGATGCCAGGGATTGGACCTGGGGCCTCATGAATGTTGTTCCTATGCTCTATGCCGTTAGCCTTCTCCTCAGCTGCTATTATTAGTATTTTAATACAAGCAATATCATATAATACCTATTATACTTTAACTTACTTTTTCACCTAGAAAACATCTTACACAACTTTCCCTGTCACCACTTTCATCTCCCTTGTTCCTACTGATGGCTGCATTGTATTCCAGCTGTACAGGTATACTGTGATTTATATATCTAGATCCAGGCCTCAGTCACACAGAAGGCCTGCATTCTAGACTTTTGAAACAAGAGCATCAGATTGTTTGGATCCCTGTATCTAATAAAAACAGAGCTGAAAGAAACATAGTACATGGGGAATAATTTGGAGGTGCAGTTGGAATTACTCTTTACATTCTTCATCTAAGTCTCATTCCTGAATGAAACCATCTGTCAATGAACCACATATTTGATCCACATCTCCTGGATCTCCTAGAAGGTGCTTTCATCAGGTCTTAGCCCTGATTTCTAATGTAGAGGCCTGCACAAGGTTACCCTTGACATGTTATGGTACTGTGAAGAATGTTGCATGACTCCCATGAGATCCATGCAAAAAAAAAAAAAATCCGTTTCTTCTAAGGGGATGTTTTGTTTGTTTGTGTGTTTTCCTAAGGACCATATGACATTTGTAATGCTTCTTCTTTTCCTTTGACCTCCAAGAAACTCAGAGTCAAACTTTAGTCATCACATAAACTTTTGCATATTTTCTTTCTATTTTTAATTCTATCTGTATAGTCTTTTATATTTCTTCTGGGTCTTCAATTGTAAAGATCCTGCCCTTTTTTGATGCAGTGCCAGTGAATGAATAAGGGGTCTTGTACATGTGTGATATTACTGAACCACTTCTCTGGTACAATTTTTATTCTATAGTTTTGAGAAGGAAAAGAAAAAGAGACAAGACACTAAAGTATAGCTCCACCATCCATAGAGTTCCTTTGATGCTGTCCACAGTGCTCCTTGTGGTGCCAGGGATTAAATCCAGTGTCTCACACACAGTATTTGTTTACCACATGTGAGACTGATATGACTAAGTCACATCCCAGTCCTAAAGATGTTTTTTAAAGCAGAAATACTATACATGAGTAAGCTAGTTCTCCTATTCACAGAGATATTGTTTTCCTTTTTCAAATATTGTTTTAATGAATGTTTATAGACTTCATTTAATTTTTTTATTATTTTTCCTTTTGTTGCCCTTCTTGTTTTATTGTTGTTGTTGTTGATGTCATCATTGTTGGATAGTGTCAGGAAATTGTGGAGAGCATCACAAGGCACCCTGCATTTTTCTGCCTCCAGGAGCCTGGCATTCCTTAAAACATTAAGCCAGCTCCCCCTGCTCCACCCTGCATTCCTGATACTATGGCCTATCTACAGGATGATTGTTTTGCCTGAAAGATCCCCACCCATTGCATTCCTTTGATCTATCTTCTTTCTACCCTCAAGACCCTCCCTGCCTGCAGGGTATCATTAATCCTACCAGTTAAAACCCTCACAACAGTTGCTAAGGAAGTTCCTACCTTTCCAGTCCCTTTTGCCTTTCTCTGCCCCTTTCCTAGCCATTTCTGTTTCCAACTTGCTACTTCCAGGTCTGCCCTTTAAAAGCCTTGGCTCTCTGATCAATAGAGAATGACATTGCCTCACAGCCACAAGTCTGTTCCTGAGTCATCTCCCTCACATCGCTGAGTGAGTAGCAGCCCAGGCTGGCTCCAGTTGAATTCTTTCCAACCCAGAGAGTATGCGCCCAGAAAGAGGCACCCCCATGCTAGCCCAACAGGATAGGACAGAGAGAAATGGAGAGAGGAGGGGAAGACGGGGAGAGAAAGAGAGACAGCTTCAAACCTGCTTCACCACCTGTGAAGTGACTTCCCTCCAGGTAGGGAGCCCTGGCTCGAACCCAGATCCTTACACTGGTCCTTGCGCTTCACACCACGTGCGCTTAACCCACTGCGCTACCATTTAACCCCCAGACTTCTTATTTTTTTAAAATGATCTTGCTTTGGGGCTAGACTGTCATGCACCCAGTATAACACACATGTTTTCATACACAAGGACCATGGTTCAAGTCTCCACACCCTGCCTGTAGGGGGGAAGCTTCACAAGTCACGAAGCAAAGTTGCAGATGTCTCTCTTTGTCTCTCCCTCTCAGTTTCTCTCTGTATCTTGCAAAAAGAATAAAGAAAGAAAAAAAGGAGGGTGGGGAAATGGCTGCTTAGAGTAGTGGGTTTGTCGTGCAGGCACAAAGCCCCAGAGATAACACTGGTGGGGGGGAAAAAAAGGGGAAAAAAATCTCACTTTTTAATTTTTGAAGCTTTCCTGTTTTGTAGAGGTTTCTTCTTATCATTAGTAACCTTGAAAGACACCTTATTTTTTGCAAAATAATCCAGAAGATTAGGAAAGTAATTTTCTACTTTTTTAGAAATCTTTTTTTTCCTGGCACACCTCTTTTTATTCAAATACCTATCTCTCTCTCTCCCTTGTCCTACTGATATGAAGAAGTTTAGAGGGTGCTATGGAGACCACAGAAACAAGATGGGACAGCAGGTTGAGCTGACAGGAGAGATTTGTAGCTCAAGGACACAGAGCCAAAATTCATTCGAGTCACATGAGATCATTTGAAATGAAGTGTGGGGGCCATGTGGCTCTTTTACAGGGCTCATTGCTTCAACTCTGAATTTCCTGAACCCTTTCTAAGCCTGAGAGTTATCCTAATAGGACTGCCACTTCTAAGACCAGCTTGGAAAGTGGCTGGGCCACATGAGGACTTGTAGTCCTTTTAGTCAGGAAAGGCCTTGGGTCTCCAACTAAATAAGTGGGTGGAGATGGCAGTCCCTAGAACCCATAGGGTTAGAAGCTGTCCTGACTTCTTACATGAGAAAAGGTATAACAGGATAATAACTAGGAACAGTGAGGTGACCCAGTATGAACAGAGGGACTGAGGATCGATGCTCACACCCACTGCCTATTTTGTGGATCCTTTTACTACATTATATATTATATGCAAACCACGGCATAAACTTAAGGTCGCTTTTCATGTCAAGTGGCTTCTTTGAGCCTATATGTTATATTTTACAGATCCTGGACAGTAACATTTTTCTTTTTAGTGCGAAGTTGCTCAAGGTTCATCTGAGACTCTTTTAAATTGCTGCTTTCAGAGAAATAACAATGTAAAATGACAAGATGATGTATGGCCCCTGCTGGCCAGCTGGGGCTGCAGCAGCCACAAATGCCACCAAACCTCTGGGAATGAAGTAGTCTCCAGAGCACCATTGTGCAATTGTCCTAACCGGATCATTTTTAATTAGTTGCAATTAATTTCAAGTGACAGCGTCCTGCAATATCAAGTCAGAAAGGCTCTACTGCGTGGGTGGGGTTGTAAGGAACAGGCGGCTGGTGAGAGAAAAGCCAGAGGGAGGTCCCATCATAGGGCTTCTACTTACAAGATTTCCCTGGTGGGTGGTGGAGGAATCATTTCCTGAGTTGGTGGAAGAAAATTCTTCCTAATATGCAAATGTTATGATTCTCTCTGAGCACTGTATAGGGCCTGCTAAGGAGGTGCTATTTACACCCAGAACATGTAGACAGGCATGTCCTGAAAATCATCTCACTTCAGTCAGACAAAGTGGTTCAGTCTGATAAGCACTGCCTCAGTTTGACACAGCAGACGCTGAGATGGGCATTTGAGCAGATTGTATTTTGGGGAGGTGACCCCCAGAAATCACTTCCCTGGGAGTATTGTAGTGAATCAAGAAAGAAAAAGAAACCAAGTAGAGGTGTGTTATTAAGAAAACTAGCCCACCTGGAGCTTACTCCACTGGGGGGCACTGAGAAACAACTTCTGAGAGTTCACCCTTTCATAGGATGAAAGAACTGATATTTACACAACAAGATTGTTGGTCATAGTGTAGAACTGCCTACGAGTTGCTATTTAAAGGTGTACCGGTGCAGGCATGTGCCCAAATGAGCTCACATGTTACCATATGCAAGGGCTTGGGTTCAAGTCCCCAGTCCCCACCTGCAGGAAGGAAGCTTAACAGGGCTGCCAGCATCTGTTTCTCTTTCTCCCTCCCTCTCAATTTCTCTCTGTCCTGTCCTATCAAATTAAAAACAAATAAAAGGGGGAAAAATGGCCATTGGGAATCACCACTCATACAGCCTCAAAGCTCCAGTGAAAACCCTGGTGGCAATATAAAATAATAATAAAAGAGTACCAATGACTGGAGAATGCTCTTGGGCAAATAACTGTAAATAGTGGTGGCTAGAAACTAGGTTTGGAGCACCAACTTGGTGTAGTAAAGGGTATGGGATGTGCAGTGGCAGTGTCTGCTATAACCTCTAGGATCTCTTCCAATTCTAAACTCCTGTGATTTCCCTGTACACCTTGGATATCACTCTAAGGAATTTATAGTTACATGGGGAAAAATAGGCAAATAGTAAATCAAGTGACACCCTAAGGAAATGAACCATTGGGCATTACAGAGGACTCCTTAGAAGACAGGTCGCCTGCCTCTCTGGTAAAGTCTCCCCCCTCCCTACCACATCCAGGAAGGCTGGCTATAACTCAGGTCTGACCATTGTGAGCTGACTTGGTTTCTTCCCCTCCAGCCAAGCTGACACTGGCTTTATCCTGTTTCTAGCAGACATCACTAAGCTATTGCTCTCAGCACCCTTTCCCCTGTATCCAGGATAGACTCAGAGTCCTCATAGGACTGCTGTTGATCAAGAGACATTCATACAAGACAGAACTAGAGAGAGTATCATTCCTGAGCACCGATATAAAAGGGGAGCATGAATGCTTGTAAGATAATCATTCTATGTTTCTTACCTAGTTGACTCTTGGGGCTAACAGACTAATTTCCATTTCTAATGCACTTACTCTTTTTTTTAAACCAGAGCACTGCTCAGTTTTCTGTCTTATGGTGGTGCAGGGGACTGAACCTGGGACTGGGACTTTGGAGCCTCAGGCATGAGATTCTCTTTGCATTACCATTATATTATCTACCTTCTGCCCTGCACTTAGTCTGTGAACAGTAGATCACCCTCATTTCTTGGCCACCAGGTTCCAGATGCTAGCATGATGCCAACCAGACTTCCCTGGACAGACAACCCAACCAATGTGTCCTTGAGCTCTGCTTCCCCAGAACCCTTCCCGACTAGGGAAAGAGAGGGACAGGCTGGGAGTATGGATCGACCTGTCAACACCCATGTTCAGCAGGGGAAGCAATTACAGAAGCCAAACCTTTCACCTTCTGCATCCCTCAATGACCTTGGGTCCATACTCCCAGAGGGTTAAGAATAGGAAAGCTATCAGGGGAAGGAATGGGATACGGAGTTCTGGTGGTGGGAACTGTGTGGAGTTGTACCCCTCTTATCCTATGGTTTTGTCAATGTATCCTTTTTATAAATAATAAAAAAAGAACCAGAACTTGACTGTGTAGGTTTCTCTGAATAGGTGGAGAGCAAGTCACATATTCCTTCATTCCATTCCCATCCCACCTCCCTTAAAGTCCTAAAGCCATCCTTCACCGGCTAAATCAGTAAGGAAAGAGAGAAAGCTAAAAATAAAAAATAGTAATAACAAAATAAAAACTTGTCCTTTTCTTGGGAGTAATAACACACAACAAACATTTACAAGATTTATTGAGTACTTACCATATGCTTGTAGTAAGCTTGTAGTAAGCTACATTATTTAGTTTCTACAACCCATTTTAAAGGGGGGTGGGGAGAAAACTGAAGCTCAGACAGATGTACATTACTTGTTTAAAGTCAGCCATCTATTTAGTGGATATACCTTTGGCGGTCTCTGAGTCCAGAACCCCAGCAATGAAGCCAACTAACTTCACTACATACTCACTATACTTTTTTTTTTAATATTTTTTATTAGCAATTCAAGAGTGATTTACAAAATTACATGTCAATAGGGGTATAATTCCATACCGTTCTCACCACCGGAGTTCTGAATCCCAAGCCCCTTCATTGCAAATCATCATGGTTCTCCCAGGGTTGCAGACATGTGTTAACTGTCATCTCTACAACTAACTATCCACATTTGTATATAATTGCCCCCCTTTTCCTCCAGGTCCAATCCTCTCTTCCCCTCCAAGCCACTCATAACCCTATTACTATATCCAAATATCTCTCCCCCTTTCATCCTCTCTTCTCTGGGACCTGATGGAGCTGGAGTTCAGAGCCCTCTTATATTCTTTCTCTTATCACTTCTCCCTCACTGGGAGTATGGAACAAAGTTGCTTTTAGGGTGCAGAAGGTAGTAATTCTGGCTTCTCTAATTGCTTCTCTGCTGGATTAGGTGTTGATAGTTCGATCCATACCCCCAGCCTGTTTCTATCTTTCCCTAACGGAGTAAGGCCCTGGAGAGGTGAGGTTCCACGACACATTGGTGAGGTCCTCTACCCAAAGAAGTCAGGGTGGAATAATGGTAGCATCTGCAACTTGGTGTCTGGTAGATGGTAGGACATAAAGTGAAACAAAATGGTTAATAAACAGGAATTGAAAACACTGTCACTATACTTCCACTGGGTTTTGCTTCATGCTTCCTCTGAACTAAAATACACATGCACACTATAAAGTCCTCTTTCCATTTTGTGTCTGACCTAACCACTTCCCTCTTCTCTAAAATTACTAGTCATACGCCCCTAGAAACATACCTAAAATAGACTTCCTAGCTTCTTTTTCTTGAAAACCCTATTCTCATGTGTTCTATTCCTACTTTTTTTGGCTCCTGTTTATTAAACATTTTGTCGTGCTTTATATCTTACTGCCTTTTAGCCAACAAGTTGCAGATGCTACTACAACTTCATCCTGACTTCCCTGGGCAGATGACCTCACCAATATGTCCTGGACCCTCACCTCTTCAGAGTCCTACCCAACTAGGGAAAGACAGAAACAGGCTGGAGGTATGGATTGATCTGCCAATGTCCATGTCCAGCAGAGAAGCAATTACAGAAACCAGGCCTTCCACCTTATGCACCCCATAAAGAACTTTGGCCCATACTCGCATAGGGGGAGAAAAGTTAGGTGAAGATGACCAGGGTGTTCTGAATTTCAATTCCATCAGGACCCAGAGAGAGAAGAAAAAAAGAAGGACAGTAGCAATAGGTGTCAGCGTGACTTAGGAAGAGAAGGCAGGATCATAGAAAAAATGGGGAAATATATATATATATATATTATATATATATATATATATATATATGTGTGTGTGTGTGTCCATCTCCCACTTCCTTCTCTTACCCATGCATGCACACACACACACACACACACACACACACACACGCATGGACACACACACACACACACATACTCTAATTTAAAAAAGTAAAAATTGGGCAATAAATAGGGTAGAGATAGAGTTCATGCCCTTATGCCTTGCTTGTAAAACACCATAGGTCTGTTTCTTAGCATCACATTAAAAAAAAAAAAGTGGATTCTGTCACTGGTCATCTCCATCAGGTGCCGGGATAGCCTGAGGGTACTTCTTCCCGAGCTAGTGCTCTCTGGGTTGGAGAGAACTCAACTGGAGCTGATCTAGGCTGCTGTGTGGGAGAGGGATCAGGAACTCGTGCTGCACCAACTTCCGCAGGAGATACACTCTGGAACTCTCAGAGCCGGAAAGCAATTTCCAAGTGTCTTTAATCAGAAGAGCAGCTGTTTTTATACTCTCCAAGTAGGGTGGAAACAGGATGTGATATAGAGAGGGTGGAGAGAAAAGTGACTGGTGAAAATCAGAGTGTGACAAAGAAGGGATCAGTGTGTGACAAGGAGGGGGTGGAGCAGGAGAGAATCCTATCATAGAACCACCAATGCCCTGGAGTGCTTTATGTAAAAGTGATTTATGTAAATAGACCAAAGCTTTGGATCAGTAAAATCCCTATATAGGCATATGGTTAAGCAGAAGCCAGGGGGAGATGGCAACTACCCAACAATCAGGAGCAACATAGTGTACCTGTTTGGGGGCCTCTATAGGCCCTTGTCCTCTGTGAGGATCAACAATAGTAGGAACAGCCCCATCCTTCAAATGAAGATTCGGCTACCATACTCTACCACTCAAGGAAGATGTGTCCTGAAATAAGTGCAGCCTTGAATGTTCTTAACTGTGACCACAGAATGCGAGCTCAGACCTAATGGGATGCAGAGGTTACACAGGCTGCTGTGACGAACATGGGTCCCAGATCAAACCAATGGGGTTTATAGTTAACAACATTTATATACTTTCTCCATATTTGGAAGCTACTCTCTTCCCTGATCTAGCTTTCTAATCCTAATTCCAACTCTGACACTATCTCCCCAGACAATACCTTTGGTCCACCTTCATGTTAGCTGTTGGGCTCAAGCAAAAATCAGTAAAGTCATGGGCCCCTTGGAATGTACATAAAATAGATCTAGTAGTTTTTTCCAAAATGGAGACCCCAAATCTCATCTGCTATATTCTTGCCTTTAGACTCCTGATTATTTAACAATTTATTCTGCTTTATATCTTAATACTTTTCAGCTACCAAGACACCAATGTGACTTCCGCAGGCAGACAACCTACCTCACCAATGTGTCCTGGAACCCCACTTCTCCAGAGCTCTACCCCAATAGTGAAAGAGAGATAGGCTGGGAGTGTGGATCGACCTGCCAACAGCCATGATCATCAGAGAATCAATTATAGAAACCAGACCTTCTACCTTCTACACCCCATAACAATCCTGGGTCCATGCTCCCAGAGGGATAAAGAACAGGAAAGCTTTCAAGGGAGGATCAGATATAGAGCTCTGGTGGTGAGAATTGTGTGTAATTGTATCCCTCTTATCCTATGTTCTTGTCAATATTTCCATTATATAAATAAAATTTTAAAAAGTGAATTATTATATCTACTTGAGGAACCCCCAAAATAACTGGAAACCCTATCATTGCTTCCTTGCTTCTGCTTCAGATTAGCACAAAAGGGCTGTCATTGGGAATGGGTAGCTGTCCTCCAGACATTGCTAGTGCAGTGCCTATCTCCAGAGGAGCCGAATTCCTCCTAGTCAGTCTTTTTTTTTTTTTCCCTTTTGTTGCCCTTGTTGTTTATCATCATTGTTGTCATTACTGTCATTGTTGTTGGATAGGACAGAGAGAAATGGAGAGAGGAGGGGAAGACAGAGAGGGGGGAGAGAAAGATAGATACCTGCAGATCTGCTTCACCTCTTGTGAAGCAATTCCCCTGCAGGTGAGGAGCCAGGGGCTCAAATTGGGATCCTTAAGCAGGTCCTTGCACTTTGCACCACGTGCACTTAACCCGCTGCGCCACTGCCTGGCTCCCCCTAATCAGTCTTTACGACACTATCATCCATTAACTTATCTAAACCCTGCCTCTGCACTTGACCAATCTTCCCATATATGAAGGATGCTTCTTTGCCTGCAGAAGTCACTTTGAAGTCACCCTCTCATCACAGCAGATGTTTTTTTCACTCCTTAATGTGTCTTATCTTTGAACTTCCAGTGCATTCAGGGTTTTGTTGTTGTTGTTTTTATTGCATATATATTTGTGAATCACCCCCAGTCTTATAAATAACCTTACAAGATGAGAGGTATGCTATAGGAACAACTTAAAGTAATCTATTATTACCATTCCCAAATCTTCTTTAGGACTTAGAAGACATTATTTTATTTTTAATATTTTATTTATAGAGACAGAGAGAAATTAAGTAGTAAGGGGGAGATAGGGAAAGAAAGAGAAATACCTGCAGTATTTCTTCACCACTTACGAAGTTTCCCATTATTCAGGTGTGGATTGGGGGCTTAAACCATGGTCCTTGCAAACTGTAACATGCGCACTCAGCCCAGTGTGCCAGCCCCAGCCCCCCCAATACATTGTTTTTCAGTAGTCCCAGAATCTAGGTGGCTTGTTTGTTTTTTCAATGATTCATTGCTAACTTTTTTCCAAATCTGTCTTTTTTTTAATTTATTTTTTAATTTTTGTCATTACCAGTGCTTCAATGTTCCAGACTGACTTTCTTAGAAAGAAGAAGAGGCAGAAGACACACACACAGAGAGAGAAAGAGAGAGAGAGAGAGAGAGAGAGAGAGAGAGAGAGGGAAATAAACCACAACACTGAAGTTTCCTCCAATGCAGTGTGGACCAAACTTGAACCTGAATCGCGAGCTATTTTGCCAACCCTGAATCAAGTCTTTATGTAGATAAGACTATCATGCGATTTCTGTTCTAGCATTCAAGATCTCTCCATTCCAGCTCTCTCAAGTTGAGTGATGGGTTTTCTGGTCTTTGCATTACTTTCCTATGGTGCTCTTCTCTCCTGTTTGCCATAGGGCCTGTCAACACTTTGTACATTTCCGGTCGATGAATCAAGTTAGTATGCTTTTCTCCAGGGTCTGGGTCAGGCCATAAAGCGTGACCATTTCAAGACTGTATGTGGGAAGTTTGTGTAGATTTAACAAAGATTTCATTGCGCGAAGGCAGGAAAGCAAGCTTTGGGTAAGGTTATGAACTTAAAGTCATCAGGGAAGGCTTCCTAGAGAAGCTATGGAGACTGGAATTCTCTGGGCCATAGCTTTCAGTCCATCAAACTCACAGCCTCCTTTTATTACCAGGTTTGTCATGCCCCATTTACCATCCCAGGATGAAATGCAGACATAATATCACCAACCTATGCACATAATTTTTTTTAAAAAATCAATATATTGACCTAACTGTATTATAAAGGAGAAAGAAATGGTAGTTATAATAAAATAATACATAGTCCAGTATGTAAATGCTCAGGAGCAATAAAGAAGTTAAATGCTTGCACCTAACATAAAACCACATGATGGGACAGCCATTAGTGCCTCACCACATGAACTGGTGACTTAAGGGCTACAAGTGATATTCCTATATGATCATGTGGTGGTTTCTGACATGGGATACAATTCTTGGTAAGAGTCTATAAAGGCAGGATAGTCTCCTTCTCAATAGCCACAGGGTTGCACTCCAAAAAAATCCGGTATATGTTTAAAAAAAAAAAAAAACATGCAAAAAGACTCTGGGATTAAAGGTAAAACAAAGTTAAATTTAGACTTGTGTCATTGTGAACAAATTTTTCCACCAAAATCACTGTCAAGCTTAGGATCTCTCTGGTAGTTGTGCATATTGTACACTGCACAACTATTTGCTTCAAGTAAATGAATGGCAACCCGTAGGCTTGCAGAGAACAAAGCAACTTTGATAAAATTTTCAAAAATTACATGGGGCGTGAGAAAAGTCTCCATTTTCTGGGACAGTTTTCACATTGCATTCCCGGTGCCATCCTCATAGTTCTAAATACTAGTATTATAACAACAAAATGTCCATTCACAAATGTCCAGATCATCCTCTGCACATCACCATCCATGGAGAATCACTGCTTTAGAACTATAAGTGGATCTAGCCTCTCCCACTGGAAAACAGTCATTAGCCTCTTTTTTTTTTCCTGAGATAACATAGGTTTGTAACATACATAAGTTTGTATGGAAAAGGATGACAGGGGACCTAGTGGGGGTTGTATTGTTATGTGGAAAACTGAGAAATGTTATGCATGTACAAAAAATTAAAATAAAGGGTTGCAGAAAACATAAAAATAAAATAAAAGTAAAAAAATACATAAGTTTCATGTACACAACTTTATGATTCAAATAATTTATATACTACAATATGATCACCACCAAAAGACTAGTTTTCATTCATCACCATTTTACTTTACCCGTCTCACTCTCTCTACACTCCCCTAGCCTCTTTTCATCACTACTCTTTATTGTTCCTTCCACTCACATTTTCCCTCCCATTCTAGCCCTATGCCCTCACTTCTGGGTTAGCAGAGACATCTACTTCGGTTCTCTACTTCAAAGCTAAACCTCTGGTCCATCCAGAGAACTAGCCCATCAGTGAAGTACAAGACCATTCACTCTCTCACTGTTGAATTCAGAATTCAACCTCACAAAGGCAGTACTTCATACCTAGACACCAGTCTTTTTTTTATCAATCTTTCTGGGCCAGGGAAATAGTGTACCAGCCTTTCATTGCCTAAGGCATCAGATGTCTCAGATTCAATCCATGGAATCACCATATGCCAGAGTTGAGCAGAGGTCTGGCCTGTCTCTCTCATGTACACACTCATTAAAGTAAATAAAAAAATTTATAGAACAACTTTGGGAACCCACTAAATCCCAGTGAGTGGAAACACATGTGGCTCAGGGATGGAGAGGACCCTAAGGAGCTAAAGAGAGATTCCTGGGGCTAAAGCCTGTTTCTACTGCAGAGCGGCTGTAACAGGCTGCAGTTTACTGGTTGAGGCACCAACTCCAGTCTGTTTTACAAAGAAAAAGACTGATGAAGGGAGGAGAGGACTCCCTTAAGACTCACCAAATGCAACTGTGAGTCTCCATTGCTACTGCCCTCAAAGACTGGAGCAGCAGGGGGGAGACCCTGTGCCGACATTAGGGAGGGCAGAGAACTGATCAGGAAACTCAGGAGAAGATCTACACCCTAATGGCCTAGTGGTGGGGCTGTATAATGGGAGTCTTTCCACATTGTTCTCCTGATGAGAACATGATGAATTCTTGCCTCAGAACCCACAGACTAAAAACAGGACTTGTTTAGAAACTCACAGGGCCCAGCAGTGCTGCCTGGCTTGGCAGAGAACCTGAATTGAGCCCAGAGCTTTGGATCCTTGGGGTGTGGGAGTCTTTTTACATAACCATTACATTAGCTCTCCCCCACCATGATTTGTCTCTTGGTCAGGAGTGAGTGATTAAGCTAAGAAACCTACTTATAGTTAAATAACCCTCATTTGCCATAGTCTACAGGGAAGAAAAAGAACAAAAGAAGCTTTAACAGCCATTGTACTCCAACTCAGGGATTGAAAAAATATTGAAACAACTATTAATTTCCACAACTGTGAACTCTTTAAGTACCTTACTTAGACCCAAATCAATCCAGGCAAGAGTGATCAGTAATTTGAAAAGTACTGAGAGAGGGACCTCATAACATATTATATAGAATGATTAAACCAAGAAGAAATATTCAACACCCCACTCTATCAACTTGACAGATCATCCAGGCAGAAAATCAATAAAGACATGATGAGCTAAATGAGGAGATAGATATACTAGAACTATTAGACATTTTAAGAGTCATTCACCCCAAGAAACTAGAATACACATTATACTCAAGTCCACCTGGGTCATTCTCAAGGATAGACCATATGTTAGGCCACAAAGACAGCATCAGCAAATTCAAGAGCATTGAAATCATCCCAAGCACCTTCTCAGACAACAGTGAAATTAAACTAACACTTAACAATAAACAAAAGATTAGTAATAGTCCCAAAATGTGGAAGTTCAACAGTACACTACTTAACAACTACTGGGTAAAAGAGGAAATAAAGGAAGAAATCAAAATGTTTCAAGAGTTCAATGAAAATGAAGACACAAGCTATCAAAATATTTGGGACATGCCTAAGGCAGTACTGAGAGGGAAGTTCATAACCATACAAGCACACATTAGGAAACAAGCAAAAGCACAAATGATTGCACACCTTAAAGATCTAGAAGAAGAAGCACAAAGGAACCCTAAAACAACCAGAACAACAGAAATAACTAAAGTTAAGGGAGAAATCAATAACATTGAAAATAAGAAAACCATACAAAAGATCAACAAAAGTAAATGTTGGTTCTTCAAAAGAGTGAACAAAATCAGCAACACTTTAGCTAGACTCACAAAACAAAAAAGGGAGAGGACCCAAATAAATCAGATTGTAAATAAAAGAGGAGCTATCACAACAGACACTGCAGAAACTCAACATATCATGTGAGGCTTCTATAAACAACTATATACCACCAAGCTAGAGAACCTGGAAGAAATAGACAATTTCCTAGATACCTACAAACTTCCAAAATTAAATAAACAGGAACTAGATAACATGAACAGACCAATCACACCCAATAAAATTGAAACAGTTATCAAAAACCTTCCCAAGAATAAAAGTCCTGGACTAGATAGTTTTACAACTGAATTCTGCAAAACCTTCAAGGAGGAGTTAATACGTCTACTTTTAAAAGACTTCCAAAAGAGTATGGATCGACCGGTCAATGCCCATGTTCAGCAAAGAAGCCATTACAGAAGCCAGACCTTCTGCCTTCTGCATCCCATAATGACCCTGGGTCCATACTCCCAGAGGAATAAAGAATAGGATAGCTATCAGGGGAGGGGATGGGATATGGGGTTCTGATGATGGGAATTGTGTGGAATTGTACCCCCTTATCCTATGGTTTTGTCAATGTATCTTTTTTATTAAAAATAAAAAATAATAATAAGTCTTCAGAAGATTGAAGACACAGGAATACTCCCTTCCAGCTTCTATGAAGTCAACATAACTCTTATACCAAAAGCAGATAGGGACACAACCAAAAAAGAAAACCACAGACCAATATCTCTGATGAGCATAGATGCTAAAATATTGAAAAAAATTCTAGCCAATCAAATATAGCAGTATATTAAAAAGATTGTTCATCATGACCAAGTGGGGTTTATCCCAGGCATGCAAGGTTGGTTTAGTATATGTAAATCAATCAACATAATCCACCACATCAACAAAAGCAAGACCAAAAACCACATGGTCATATCAATAGATGCAAAGAAAGCCTTTGACAAAATACAATATCCCTTTATGGTCAAAACACTACAAAAAATGGGAATAGGTGGAAAATTCCTCAAGATAGTGGAGTCTATATATAGCAAGCCTACAGCCAACATCATACTCAATGATGAAAAACTGTAAGCATTTCCCCTCAGATCAGGTACTAGACAGGGATGCCCACTATCACCATTACTATTCAACATAGTGTTGGCATTTCTTGCCATAGTAATCAGGCAGGAGCAAGGAATTAAAGGGATACAGATTGGAAGAGAAGAAGTCAAACTCTCCCTATTTGCAGATGACATGATAGTATACATAGAAAAACCTAAGGAATCCAGCAAGAAGCTTTTGGATATCATCAGGCAATACAGTAAGGCATCAGGCTACAAAATTAACATTCAAAAGTCAGTGGTATTCCTCTATGCAAACACTAAGTTAGAAGAAATTGAAATCCAGAAATCAATTCCTTTTACTATAGCAACAAAACAATAAAATATCTAGGAGTAAACCTAACCAAAGAAGTGAAAGACTTGTATACTGAAAATTATGAGTCACTACTCAAGGAAATTGAAAAAGACACAAAGAAGTGGAAAGCTATTCCATGTTCATGGGTTGGAAGAATTAACATCATCAAAATGAATATACTACCCAGAGCCATATACAAATTTAATGCTATCCCCATCAAGATCCCAAGTACATTTTTAGGAGAATAAAACAAATGCTACACATGTTTATCTGGAACCAGAAAAGACTTAGAATTGCCAAAACAATCTTGAGAAAAAAGAATAGAACCAGAAGCATCACACTCCCAGATCTAAAATTGTGTTATAGGGCCACTGTCATCAAAACTGCTTGGTACTGGAACATAAATAGACAACCTGACCAGTGGAATAGAGCCCAGAAGTGAGCCCCCACACCTATGGATATCTAATCTTCGACAAAGGGGCCCAGACTATTAAATGGGGAAAGCAGAGTCTCTTCAACAAATGGTGTTGGAAACAATGGGTTGAAACATGCAGAAGAATGAAACTGAACCACTGTATTTCACCAAATACAAAAGTAAATTCCAAGTAGATCAATGACTTGGATGTTAGACCACAAACTATCAAATACTTAGAGGAAAATATTGGCAGAACTCTTTTCTCCATAAATTTTGAAGACATCTTCAATGAAATGAATCTAATTACAAAGAAGACTAAAGCAAGTATAAACCTATGGGACTACACCAAATTAAAAACTTTCTCACAGCAAAAGAAACCACTACCCAAACTAAGAGACCCCTCACAGAATGGGAGAAGATCTTTACATGCCATACATCAGACAAGAGTTTAATAACCAACATATATAAAGAGCTTGCCAAACTCAACAACAAGACAATAACCCCATACAAAAATTGAGGGAGGACATGGACAGAGTACTCACCACAGAAGAGGTCCAAAAGGCTGAGAAACACATGAAAAAATGCTCCAAGTCTCTAATTGTCAGAGAAACGCAAATAAAGACAACAATGAGATACCACTTCACTCCTGTAAGAATGTCATGCATCAGAAAAGGTAACAGCAGCAAATGCTGGAGAGGGTGTGGGGTCAAAGGAACCCTCCGACACTGCTGGTGGGAATGTCAATTGGTCCAACCTCTGTGGAGAACAGTCTGGAGAACTCTCAGAAGGCTAGAAATGGACCTGCCCTATGATCCTGCAATTCCTCTCCTGGGGATATATCCTAAGGAACCCAACACATCCACCCAAAAAGATCTTTGTGTACATATGTTCTTGGCAGCACAATTTGTAATAGCCAAAACCTGGAAGCAACCCAGGTGTCCAACAACAGATGAGTGGCTGAGCAAGTTGTGGTATATATACACAATGGAATACTACTCAGCTGTAAAAAATGGTGACTTCACTGTTTTCAGCCCATCTTGGATGGACCTTGAAAAATTCCTGTTAAGTGAAATACGTCAGAAACAGCAGGATGAATATGGGATGATCTCACTCTCAGGCAGAAGTCGAAAAACAAGATCAGAAAAGAAAACACAAGTACAACATGAACTGGAATTGGCATATCGCACCAAAGTAAAAGACTCTGGGGTGAAGGTGGGTGGGTGGAGAGAATACAGGTCCAAGAAGGATTCAGAGGACCTAGTGGGGGTTGTATTGTTATATGGGAAACTGGGGAATGTTATGCATGTATAAACTATTGTATTTACTGTCGAATGTAAAACATTAATTCCCCAATAAAGAAATAAAAACAAACAAAAAAACAGTAGCAGCAAAACAATAAAATATCTAGGAATAAAGCTAACCAAAGAAGTGAAAGACTTGTATACTGAAAATTATGAGTCACTACTCAAGGAAATTGAAAAAGACACAAAGAAGTGGAAAGCTATTCCATGTTCATGGGTTGGAAGAATTGACATCATCAAAATGAATATACTACCCAGAGCTATATAAAAATTTAATGCTATCCCCATCAAGATTCTAAGCACATTTTTAGGAGAATAGAACAAATGCTACAAATGTTTATCTGGAACCAGAAAAGACCTAGAATTGCCAAAGCAATCTTGAGAAGAAAGAACAGAACTGGAGGCATCACACTCCCAAATTTCAAACTGTATTATAGGGCCATTGTCATCAAAAGTGCTTGGAACTGGAACATGAATAGACACACTGACCAGTGGAATAGAACTGAAAACCTGGAAGTAAGCCCCCACATGTATGGACATCTAATCTTTGACAAAGGTGCCCAGACTATTAAATGGGGGAAGATGAGTCTCTTCAATAAATAGTGTTGGAAAAAATGGGGTGAAACATGCAGGAGAATTAACTGAACCACTATATTTCACCAAACACAAAAGTAAATTCCAAGTGGATCAAGGACTTGGATGTTAGACCAGAAACTATCAGAAACTGAGAGGAAAATATTGGCAGAACTCTTTTCTCCATAAATTTTGAAGACATCTTCAATGCAATTATTCCAGTTACAAAGAAGACTAGGCAAGTATAAACCTATGGGACTACATCAAATTAAAAAGCTTCTGCACAGCAAAAAAAAAAACAATACCCAAACCAAGAGACCTCTCACAGAATGGGAGAAGATCTTTACATGCCATACATCAGACAAGAGTTTAATAACCAACATATATAAAGAGCTTGACAAACTCAACAACAAGAAAACAAATGACCCCATCCAAAAATGGGGAGAGGACATGACAGAATATTCACCACAAAAGAGATCCCAAATGCCAGGAAACACATGAAGAAATGCGCCAAGTCTTTGATTGTCAGAGAAATACAAATAAAGACAACAATGAGATACTGCTTCAGTCCTGTGAGAATGTCATACATCAGAAAAGTAGCAGCAACAAATGTTGGAGAGGTTGTTGGGTCAAATGAACCTTTCTGCACTGCTGGTGAAGATGTAAATTGGTCCAACCTATGTGGATAGCAGTCTGGAGAATTCTCAGAAGGCTAAAAATGGACCTACCCTATGACCCTGTAATTCCTCTCCTGGGGATATATCCTTAGGAACCTAACACACATCCAAAAAGATTTGTGTACACCTATGTTCATAGCAGCACAATTTGTAATAGCCAAAACCTGGAAGCAACCCAGGTGTCCAACAACGGATGAGTGGCTGAGCAAGTTGTGGTATATATACATAATAGAATAGTACTCCGCTATTAAAAATAGTGATTTCACCATTTTCAGCCCATCTTGGAGTTTGAAGAAATCCTGTTAAGTGAAATAAGTCAGAAACAGAAGGATGAATATGAGACAGACAGAAGTTGAAAAACAAGATCAGAAGAGAAAACACAAGTAGAATCTGAACTGGAGTTGGTATATTGCACCAAATTAAAAGACTCTGGTGTAGGTGGGGGGGAGAGTACAAGTCCTGGAAAAGGATGACAGAGGAGCTAGTGGGGGTTGTATTGTTATGTAGAAAATGAGAAATGTTATGCATGTCAAACTATTGCATTTACTGTCAACTGTAAAATATTAATCCCCCAATAAAGAAATTTTAAAATAATAATAAATAAATTGATATTTACTACCCCCCCAAATATTTAAGCAATCTTTCCTATTCTACTTCCCATTCTCCACATATTTCCCACCTCCACAGTACATCTTTCACCATTCCCCTTCTTGGCCAAGCCTGCCTCCCACCTCCCCACCACTTCCTGCCCTGCCTCTGCCCCCTAGATACTGCCTTATTCACGAGCCTTTCCAGGTGTATATGGACAGAATTGTCCTCCCCTAGGGTTTCATCTTAAGTCTTGTAGACCCATAACATCTCTAGAGGTTGTTCTTCCTGCATAAACTAGACTGCTTCCAAAATCAAGGACCAAGACTTAATTGCTCTCAAGTCTCCATGAACTCAGGGTTGGTAAAGTAGAATGAGAATGCCAAGAAGGGACATAAACTAAAGTGATAGTTTGCTTGGATCCACCTTGCTTACTGAGTGGGAGCTGACTTCTTGAAGAGTGACTATAAAAGACTGGTCTGGAGAGGTGTCTCAGATAATACTGGGGTAAAGAGTGAAAGCTACTGCCATCCTACAGCAGGTGAGGATGACAGCTTGATCTACCAGATAGAAAAGGAAATCAGAAGAAGCCCTATATCTACTCTGATTGGGAGATGCTTGGGTCTGCACTTCCCATCAGGCTGAGGGTCACTAGTTGAGATTAATAGTTCTGGAGATAGCACTGACCTAGTGTGTGAGGGCCTGAGCTGGGTTCAACCAGTCTTGCTGCCACACATAAATGAGTGCCTGGTGTCTCATGGCCCACCACACCAGAGGACCTAATAAGAAGGAACTTCACTAACCTTTTCCAGGTGAAATTAAATCCAGAGTAGAGGCTGGATGGTGGTGCACCTTGTTGAGAGCACATGCTACAGTGCACAAGAACCTGGGTTCAAACCCCTGGTCCCCACCTGCAGGGGGAAAGCTTTGTGAGTGGTGAAACAGTGCTGCAGGTGTCTCTCTGTCTCCCCCCTCTCTATCATTCTCTTCCCTCTTGATTTCTGGCTGTCTCTATCCAATAAATAAATAAGTATAATAAAATTAAAAAAACAAATCCAGAGTATTACTATTTGGCCTCATTTTTGAGTCATCATCCTCTTTTAAACATATTCTGTGGGTAGAGGTAGATAGCATAATGGTTATGCAAAGATATTCTCATGCCTGAAGCTCAAAGTCTCAGATTCAATCCCCTGTACCACCAGAGCAAACAAAATGAAACAAAACAAAAAAGCATATTCTGCATCTCCTTCTTCTATTTTAGATTAAGTTTAGCAATATAGCTCATATGCATTTTATCATTAGAGTTGATTATCTCATTATATAATAATAATAATAATATTTTTACCTAAAGAAGGACTACTTTTGTTCAGTGTGTTATCCTGTCCTAGAAGTTGTGTTCTGTACTTATCCCCATCCCATACAGTGTTTCTCTCCTTACCTTTCTCCATATTCATCTCAGCAGGGCTCAGGAAGGGAAAGGAGGCTACCGCTGTGACTTTAGAAAAATCTCCTTAAAAATACCTCTATATTCACCTTGCACTGGCTCTTCAAACCCTTCCTCATTCTAAAATACCTGCAGCTTTAGTTTCCAGCTGTGCTAAGGATATAACCTTGGGCAAGAATGCTTCTGTTGCAGCTTGACCTAGAGGAGGATAAGCAGGATAGGTGCACTGAGGGACCACAAGAACCTGGTGAGAGTTGTAGTCTGGGAGCCCCAAGAGAGATGGGAAGTGGTCAACTGCCTGTAGGAAATATAAGAAAATTTTTGTCAATTCAAAATTTTGTCATCCTTTTGGAGCCTCCCTCATCACCTGAATTGCTCTCTAATGCTCTGAGGCTGGTGGCCTTTAACATCTATCCAGCCCTCTTGCCATGCAGGAGTGACCAAGAAATGGATACAGAGACTGCATGTTTTCTAATGTCACCACAGGATCCATCTTGAAACTGAGTGCAAATCAATATCTGGAATATCCTATTTAAAGTACAGATGTCCATGCTCTAGGTTGAGAATATGATTTGGCAAAATAGGGTGAAGCTCACACACAGGAGAAAGGCTTGGTGGCTGAGTAAACAAGGTGGTTGAGTAAGCAGGACTAGTCACATTTTGACCAAAGTCTTGAGCAAAAGAGGTGGAGTCATCTCCAGCTTCATGGCTCAGTCTCCAGGAAGGGAGGGAGGGAGGGAGGGATACTCAGGGATCCCAATGAGGATCACAACAATACACAAACTAGGATATTCCCCCAGGCTTTGGCTCTAACCAAAATACCTGTGGAGACAGAGAACCCACAATAATGTCCCTAAATGTCCCTGGGTCTAGCTATGGATGAAGATGGAATAAGTTATTTCTGATGAGCTGGCATGGAACAGGCCTGTCAAATTCCTTAGCAGATGTGTGTGTGTGTGTGTGTGTGTGTGTGTGTGTGTGTGTTTTCACAGAGTGTATACCTCCTTTTGCTCTAGCTGCTGTTACTATTGCCACTCTGCAGTTTAGCAAGAAAACAGACATTTCTCCAATAAAGAAACCTTTTAGAGAGAGAGAGAAAGAAAGAGAGAGAAAGAGAAAACATTTAAAAACCCTCATTGGAGCTCCAACATGCCCTGGAGGGAGGGGTGGTGGAGTGGAACTCTACCCCAAGGCTATAGGCTGGGGGCGGAGTGTAAAAGTGAAGTACAGATAGAAGAGGGTCTTTCTGAACAAAATCAGGTTGGGAGAATAGGAAGGGAGAGTTCTGACTCCCAGGTGAAGCTCAGCAGTGGTCCCTACCCCTCCCCCTCCACACGGCCTGACTCTAATGTCTTCTGATGGGACAAATTGGCCAGCACGACTATTAGCTGGGTGACATCAAAAGGCATTAATCTCTGGTTCCCAAGCAAGACCAGCACCACATTAGTGCCTTGCACCCAGTCATTATTAAGACTTTAGCCCAAGGGTATAATAAATGTTTTATGGCATGCAAACCAAGGTAATGGAATGCAAATCCCATAATATAGCCATACATTTATTTTCTAATGGAGCAAATGATGATGTATTTTTATCTGAAAAGAGCTGCCGATAGGATCTGCTTGGGAAATGCAAAGTTAGGAACCCAAAAGGTGAGTGGGTGGTCCTGCTACAGTAGGGGCTTGGGGTGATCAATGGTGGGAGCCTCACAGGGACTTCCCAGCAACAGTCAAGGCTCAGCACACAAACCTCCTGGACAACACCATTGCTCTTATTCTTGCACCTCAAATGCGCTCCTTTTGGAGCATATACTGAACATTCTGTGATTTAATTACATCCCCTTTGCAGAGTGCCCCCTCCCAGGAGCCCCCACCCTCCCAACCCCAAGCTGCATACCAATAAGCTACTCAGCTCATACTGGCTTTCCAAAAATATGACTCCATTAAGGTGTGAAATGTTAATGGGATCGAGGGGCGTGCAGGGCTATTTCTCCAATGGAGTTAGGCCTTGGCATTGGTGCTGTTTTTATTAAGAGGCCAGCATTGTTCAGTTACAGCCTGGGGCTGGTGGGGAAGCCAGCTGCCTACCTGGGGTGACTGGGATTTCTAACAACTGAGTCCCCCAGGTCTTTCTGAATACTGCTGCTTCAGAAATAACTTTCTGATTATTCTAGTTCTCCAAAAAGAGAACAGGATCTCTTATGTGGTCAGAGGGCTTCTTTAGCTCCAAGAACCTCCTTAGTGCTTTCTCTTGCCCAGCCCAGGCCTGGCACATAGCACACAGCTCACGGTCCTGATACTACTGTTTAAGGACTCTTTCTACACAGGCATTTATGAGGGCAAGGAGTTCAAGACCTCCCAGCCTTCAAGGTATTGATAGACCAGAAAAAAAAAAAAAAAAGGCACAGCTGAAAAGAAACTCAGTCTCAGGAGGTATTTGATTTAAGGGTAAATGAGCAGTATATCTGAGGAGTACAAATTTTCTATAAGATTTCTGAATGTGGAGCTGGTGAAATAGCTCACTGGGACAGCATACTGTATTCATGTCTGGCCTCCACCACATTGAAGGAAGCTTTAATGCCATGGTTTCTTTATGTCTCTTTCTGTCTCTGTCTATATCTCTGTTAAAAAAAAAAAAAAATCTTTGGTGGTCCGGGAGGTGGCGCAGTGATAAGGCTTTGGACTCTCAAGTATGAGGTCCTGAATTCGATCCCCGGCAGCACATGTGCCAGAGTGATGTCTGGTTCTTTCTCTCTCCT